>NC_051320.1:60395966-60700466 GCF_015220235.1 Choloepus didactylus | reverse complement strand
TCTTTAGTTCTTTGATTAATTGCTCCAAGTACTGTGTCTCCTCTGATCTTTTGATTTGGGTGTTTGGGCTTGGGTTATCCATATCATCTGGTTTTTTCATATGCTTTAAAATTTTCTGTTGTTTTTGGCCTCTTGGCATCTGCTTAACTTGATGGGGTTCTTTGAGGATATGTAGACTGATTCAAACCCTTATCTCTAATTTGTCAGATCTACAGCATCGTGGAGTACACTTTCTCGAACTAACCAGCAGGTGGTGTTTGCGAGCCACCTATTTCCCTAAAGCCGGTTTTCCCCCACTTTGTCTTTGTGGTGAGTGGGGGTGTGAGTCTTGTGGGGTCCAATTGGTGCACCAAGCTTGCATGTGTAGTTGGTGTTGCCCGCCCTGCATATGGGGCGTGTGTCTGAGCAGTTGGGGGGGTGGGCTTTAATAGTCAAATCTCCCAGGTGTTTCTGGAGATTTAAAGCTGTTGCAATAGTCTCATCCTTCAGTTCAGTCTTGACACAGTTTGTCTCTGCCGCTGACCCACAAGTCCTTGGTATTGGCGTATGGTCCCTGGGACTTGCAAGTGGGTCCCTATTCCAAGCCATGCACTACCAGGTCCTCTGCTGAGGGATGACTGTGCTACGTCACAGGTGAGTGTTGTCCCCTAAGGGAGGTTCTGGGCTGCAGGGCTGTGTAGGGGCATTCCCAGTCTGCTGAAAGGATGTCTGAATGGGGCATGTTAATTTCCCCCTTTCCACACAGCTCCACCTTCCCAGTTCCTGTACAATTAGCTGAGGGTGCAGGAAAGGCTATTGTCCACGCCCGATATTGTGGTGTGTGTGTATGTTGTTGGAAACACTTGCCATCACACTGGGTTGTTTGGGGCAGCTCTGGGCTGTGGCTCTGGCACTGGGCAGGAGCGTTCCCAGCCCACTGGGAAGATGACTATAAGGGGATACTCCCCTTTTCTTGGGAAGTTGTGGTGTTTAGTGAATTTTCTTAGGCACTGGACTTACTGCCTTGCTTTGTGTCTCAGAGTTCTCTTAGCTCTGCTCATGTCTGGGCCCAATTTGCAAGTCTTTGAGGCTTTCTGTAATGGGCTTCTTAGAGTAATTGTTTTAGAAAAAGAGAAAAAGATAAAAAAAAAAAAAAAAAAAAAAAAAAAAAGGAAGGGCCCTCCTTGCAGATCTAATGGGCTATTGAAATGCTAAAAGACAAGGAGATTAGGGCCGTTAAGGAACGATCCAGTGAGCAGAGAAACCAGCTTTTCAGATCCAGGGAGCAGAGAAACCAGCTTTTCAGACAAAGAAAATCGCCTTCTGCATTTGCATATGAGCCTGACTCTGCCTGACCTCTGCCCTTCCCCATTCTATGTTCACCAGAACTCCAAAAAGTCTCCGCTTTTATTTTTGGGTTTTCCCTGCTGTTTCTGCTATCCCTATCTTCTCTCCACCGGGCTGGCTGCTCCCGGATTCTCCAGTGTCTGATCTCGGTCTATCTATGTTTCGAGTTTGGATCAGTAGAATGAGTTTCCAATAAGAGCCGCAACTGCAGTTCTCCCTCCTCATTCCCAGCACCGACGGCCCCTCCTCCCACAGGACTGAGCCTGGCAGGGAGGGGCACGGATCCCCTGGCCATGAGAACTTACAGAGTTCGCTGATCTCAGCTGTTCCATGCGTTCGTGAGTGTTGTATGAAGTATGCCCAAAGTCAGATTCCTCTTTGGTGTCTGGTCCACACAGTTCCTGGCTTTCTACCTACTGCCCTGGAGGAGTAAGTAAAACCTACACCTCACCACTCTGCCATCTTGCCCCACCCCCTGTGGCTTTCTTGATATATTAATAAGGATGCCCTCCCCATACACACACACAGACACACACACACACACAAAGGCTAACAACAATTGTTATATCTAGTTTTTTAGCTTATGCATTCATAACCAAATGTGTTCAAAATTCTCTGTAGCAACATCCAACATACTTTTGGGAAATTATTTCTAACTCTCTGGGTCTATCTCATAACAGGAGTCAAGATTTTGCTTCTAATCCATGACTGATAACCAAGCATTAGCATCATCTACCATATAGTTGCTACAATTTATTAAGTTAATCTTTGTGCCAGGCTCTTTACATACATTATCTTATTTACTCCTCAGAACAACTTTGTTTTGTTTTTGTTTTTTACATGAGGAAATGGAGGCACAGAAAAATTAAACAACATGCTATCAGCTGTTAAGTAAACTGGAACCCAGGTCTGACTGACCCAGCATCTGCCCTATTAATTGCCATGCTGTATTGCCCCTAACCAGTGTAAAGAAGTAAAACCTATATTGGAAGAGATGCAGCAGAGTTTTCTGAAGGTTGTAAGAAATCACAGCATCCCTAGAGCAAATAAAGCTATAGCTCTAAAAGATATATGTTGCCTCTATTATATTTGCCTGTTGAGTTTGGATTTTACAAAATTCTGTGCTCTAAACTTAGAAGCAATAAGAACTGTTTATCTTCAATCTGTCTCATAAGTCAAAGTATGGGAGAGAGTGGTGGGGATAATAATGGCTAGCAGCTACGGGACTTCAAATGCATGATAGGTATTTATTGTGCATTAAAACGCATTGCTTCATATATTACTCCAACAACCTTATGAGGTTGGCATTTTAGAATAACCATTTTACAGTTGGATATAACAAGAAAATGGATATACAGAGAGGTTAATACTTGCCTTAAGTCACATAACAGATTAGTAAAATAACAGAGATTCAAATTTCGGCAATTTGAGTCCAGAGCTGGTCATCTTGGCCTTCATTAAGAAAGGTCTGGGGTCAATGCAAACTTGAAGAGAACAGGATGTTAAATGACATTATTTTGGTTTTCAGCAGAAAGTCTAACACTCACATTCTTTGAAGGACCTGCTAAGACACATGCAACTGGTTCTGCCACCTTATCCAACCCTCTATCTGCAAGCTATGTAAAAGACAGTAAGGAATTCACTGAGGTTTGCAGAGCCAGGGAGAGAGGAAGGCTTTGGATAGAATTATCTCCCTTCTCTTTGAGTCACCCTCCCATGGGGAAGGGAGAGGAGATGATCCTGCCACCCCGTCCATGTTTAAGCCAAGTGATGGGGCTTCAAAAGAATCATTTGGAGAGTGAAACATACACTCCCAAGAGTTTCAAGGATGCAGGGACCAGTATCTGACTTATATCTGAGAACTCTAAATGGGGAGAGGGTGGGGCCAGCCAAATGGGCCTTAAGTAGCCTATTCCAGAGTGAGGGGCCCTCAGGAACCTATATTGGGAAACCTGAGAGAAAGTCACCATCCACAGAAGACCTCAAGCCATAAGTAAGACCTTTTGAAGACTTTTCCTACCCCTTGCCTTGATTCCCATAAACAAACCTGGAGGAGCCCCAAAACAGTAGAAACTGGTGACGGGAAGAGTTAGAGCAAGGAGGAAGGAAGTTGACCGTCCCTCCTGCCCCACCACTGGTTTTCCAGCCTGAGGAAGACTGATCTGGGAAAGAAGGGTTTTAACTTTATTTTTTCCAAAGACAAGACCCAAAGACAAGCAGGGTGAAACATAATGCTCTTTAGAGCCCCAGATTGGAAAAAGATAAATTTAGAATGAAATTCTGTAACCCACTTGTTAGTCTGGTGACCTTGGGCAAGGTACTTAGCATTGTTAATTTTCAGTTTCCTTGAACAGAAAAATGAGAATGCAGGTTTCTTGTGAGATTGAGATACTGCATGGAATATCCTACATCACCTGACAAGTCTAAGCCATCAATAAGTCATAGCTATTATTATCTTTACTGCAAATGATATCACATTTCATTTTTGCAATAAGCCTGACAGAAGTCAAACAGTTCTTTGCAGAATAATCCAAATTGGAAAGCTAGCGTAGCATGATGAAATGTGTTTGGACTTTGAAGAAAGACAGACCTGGGTTCAATTCCAACTTTTTTCCCTTATGGATTATGTGAGCTTAAGCAAGTCATTTTCTTTCTTAGACTTGGTGTCTTCATCTGTCTGTCTTGTTCACTGGTTTTTTTTTTTTTTCCCCAGAGACTAGAACACTGTAAAACAGATATGATTCTCAATAAATATGTATTGAATGAATTAATTCCTCCATAAAATGGCAACAACAGTATCTAACTCACACTGTTATTTGCAGGATTCGATGAAATAATGAATATTACAAGGTAATTTACTGGCATATTAAGTTTTATCTTATTCTTGTGTCTCTGGGAAATTCCAAAAACTGAAAAGATGGCTTATTTTCTTAGATTCCCTCTTCATTCTTCCATGTCCTGGGGTTATAGGCTTCTGTTCTGACTTCCTGGCTCCAGAGGTAAAGAACGTCTTCCTTGGTCTCATGAACTGTCCTGAAGACATCCCCATGCCGGTCTATCTGGGAGAACGGAATCTTAGAGGGGAGTTATGGGGAAGGGATGGGAAGGAGGTTGGTGCTCTGGGGAAGAAGGAAATATCCCCCTCCCCAAGGTGCAGTGTAGACTGGGGGGCCTGAAGGAAAGCCAGGATCTGGAGAGCCAGAAACCTACTGCCCAAAATGGCAGAAGCCCTAATAAAGTTGTCCAATAGGTGGCTGGGGACTTAACACCAAGCACCCTGGGGTTTGGATAATGAGCAACATTCCAGGGACTAAGGTGACAAAATGAGAAGGCACACAAAATTAAGTACCTTAAAAATAATGGACTGAAGACGAGAGTCCAAGTCTTTCTTCTCAAGTCTCCTAGATTATGTAAATCTTGAGATTATGGTACTCCCACAGGAGAAGGTAGGAGGCCTATTCCTCCCCAGCAAGAATTGAAATTGAATTTCTCACCAACCCTGGCTGATTTGGGCCATCCTAGATATAATCTGATTCAATAAGAAAAAAATATGATGTCTGCTGCACCTGAGTGTTGTGGTGCTCACTCATAGGGATCATATATATGCACAGCTCCTTATCTAATATCTGGCGCTTAGTAGAAGCTCAACAGATGCTAATTTTCTGAAGGGCCATTTCTCCATACTGAGCAGAAAATTCTGTAATAATCAAGCTATTTGGTTTTGGAGATGATGGAACAAAGTCCCTGCTCAAAATAGGGGCCTCGTGTGGCAAGATCTAGGAGAAAATAAAGAGAGGTGCTAAAGTTCTTTGACCTCATTGTTTCTACCCTTTACCTCTCCACTCCTGTAAACAACCCTCCTCCTGCTCCTCAAAACTGCTCTATTCACTGTCTTTTATTCCTTACAGACATTGAGCAAATACCTACCTCTGCCCTTTCCTTACATCAGCCTTCCTGCCTGGAATATTCACCCTTCTCTCCATTCCTTTAAGTCCTACACATCCTTCAAGTACCAATCCCTATATTTTTTCTTCAATAAAGCCCTTCCAGTGCCTATCAAATAAAGTGTTTCACATTTAGTAGTGGCTCCATTCATTCAGACAAGTTTCTCATTCAAATATTCATTAATACATTCATTTAATATTCATTGAGTGTCTACTATATTCCAAGCTCCATGAGAGCCAAGATTTTTTGCCTAATTTGTTCACTGCTATATACCCAGTGCCTAGATATATTTAGCAGATGTAAGTAAATATATATTGAATGAGTGAATGAATAAATACTGGGGAGACAAACAAAAGAAATAAGATTAAGATTCTTGTCTATTAAGCCTGGTGTTATTAGTGGTAACAATAGCAAGTTTTCATTCTCCAGGACTCATAATATCCCCCAAGGTTCTATTCTAGACCTTCTTCTTTAAATATATCCACGCTTGTAGCAAGGCAGCCCACCTCTGCAGCTTTAACCTTCACCTCTATGCCAATGAATTTGTCTGATTAACAATTTTTTTCTTTTTTCCAGGGGAAAAGATAAAGACAACCTCTTTTCTGCCTAGATGAATGGACCTCAACCAGAGGCACACTTACACAGGATAAGGGTACAATCCCCCCTTCAGACCACTTTCTCATCTACCAAGATAGAGAGGGGAAGAAAGAAGATCCTCAGACAAAGAGAGGACTTAGGATTGCACTTTCTCACCACTCCAGGAGGATTCAGCTCATGCTGGCAGAGGAAAAGGAGTGTTTGTGTGAGATTTTCAGTGGGAAGGGCAGGAAGGTTGTCCTGATATCCAACAGCCATAAGATCTAGCCAGAAGAGGAAAGGCACTTCCATCAGCAGGTTCCAGCAGGTACAACATAGCAGCCCAGCCAGGTATTGCATCTATATTAACTGAGTTAATACAACAATTTGGACATTATCATTCCCAATTTACAGTTAAGATGCAGAGGCATAGTGAGCCCCCACTAACATCCCCAACACTTACAGAGTTTGTAAGTAGATGGGTTGGACCCAGCTAGAGCCAAAGCCTAAGCTTTTAAGTAGTACATCATATTGTCCTCACAAATATGAAGTAATATTTTCCTGGAATGTTGAAGACCCCAGGAAGGGGATTATCCCAGCACCTCTTACCAAGACAGCCATTTACAAACAAATGCATATTTCTAGTCTTGACGTCCCTCCTAAGTTCCAGACCATATTTCTAACTAGGTCCTATAGGGTTTCACCAGATGGTCTCACCAGCACATTAAACTCAAAATATCCAAAGATTAAATTATTACCTTGTCTTCCAAACCAGTTTCTCTTCCTGTGTCCTCTAGTCATGTTAATATTATCTCTTCTTCCTCAGTCATGCTGTCTGGAAATACTAATATCTGCTTTCACCAGCCCTCCCCAACTCCTCCTCACTCTACCCCAAACTAATTTACATGTCCTATAGATTTGACTTCTGTAATATTTTTAAAATATGGTCCCTCTTTTCAATTGCTGTAGCTCCAACCTGGTTTCCACCCTTCACTGCCTAATAGCTATTAGCCTTCCAACTGTTTACCTTCACATCACTCTCCCTTAAACCTATCCAGAAAACCTTTATAATATTAGTCTTCCTGGAGCACAATTCTAATCATATCACTACCCTCTGCAAAATTCAAACTTCAGTGATTCCCCACTCACCCACCCACCATTGCTTACCTAATTACATACAATTTCGCTCATCTGATGTTTATCTCCAAATTACCTTCCAAGCCTTTTCTTCTACTGGTCTCCCCCACAAACCCTATGCTCAGGCCAAATAGCATTGTGTGTATATTTTATCTCCAAGTTTTTGTTGGAACACTCTCACTCCAGTCTTCTACCTTTTGAAGTCCTTCTCATCCTTCACGGTGCACATCAAAGGATGCTTGCCATGAAGTTTCCTGAGTTCACCACGTGACCTGCTCTCTTCCTCCTTTGAACCTCCACACCATTTCTTTGTCTTTGACAGAATTTCTATTCTGAACTGCCCTTCCTGTCCCCAGTCTTGCTCTTTCCAATCCACCCTCAGGACAGAGTAACTTTTCATAATTGCAAATCAACCCTGTCAAAATTTCCAAGCACACACACATATATACAAACATACATATATATACTTCTCTATGTGTCTTCCCAGTGGTTTGTTTTTCAGGGGAAGAATCCCTGAAGGGGAAGGGTGCCAGGGAGAGGACATCAGTGTAGACAGATTGTAAGGGTTCTCATCCTACTGCCAATCAGCCAAATTGGTTTTTGGTCCTCACCATCAATTCCAGAAATGTTTGCACACCAATCCACTGCATGTACAATCAGCAGCACTACTGTATTTATGTCACTCCTGGGCTCAGAAACGTCAATAATTTCTCACACATTCCATTTAATTCCTAAGCCAAGTCTATTCCCAGTCATCCACTGCTTGCCTATCAGTCTCATGCTCTCCTATTCCCAACTGAACTCTTTCCTCTGAAAGTTTATTTTGGCCATTCCTTCTATCTGAAATGTCTAGTCTTGGTCTCCCAGGTGTATGTGGACTCCCACTTCTCAGAACCACTGTTTTGAGGTTTGCACCCTTCTTGTGACACACACCACATACTACCTTGTTCCTTAGTTTTTGTGATAAATGTATTATTCCATTACCAAGTTGGAATCTCCTATGTTATGTATTCAGTCCCATCCTGTCTCTTCAGCTTGAAGCACATAAGGTCACATTTCATTTTGGTTTAAAATTCGGATCCCTATTTCCACTTATCTCAATAACATATTTCCTTTCTCACTAGATACCTTCTCTGTTTCTTGCCTCAACATACATTAGGAGCTGCAGTGGCCTGGAAAATTATGCCTGCCTTCTGAATAGTCCCCACTCTCTGCATCATGGGGTCTCTGCTAAAACAAGGCTCTTAACAAGGCACTTTGACAATCCCAGGCAGTCTCTGTTCACTCCTGTCATGCTTTGGTAACAAGGAACGAGCTACAATGGCAGTACTTCCTCATGGTGCAGGGAAGAGGTGGAGCAAATGTCTCTCCCCAGTCTTAAACTTAGAAGTGCTTACACCACACAGTAATCGGCCTCTGCTTCTAAAGCCTTAATCTGTTGTTGTCTCAACTCAAGTTTACACAAACCCTCCTACAGGATGTTGTCCTACATCCGAGTACTGTATTTTATGATATTTATGTCTAATAAAAGTAGGTTGCAATCTCACACTTGGCCTAGAGTTGTCAGGTGTATGTGTGTTCAAGGTCTTTTTTTTTTTTTTTTTGCACCATTATTTGAGAAAATGAGTATGTACATACAGATATACATTAAGTATTTGATTATGAGAGTTTTATATTTTATTCTATATGTTTCAGTATTTTCTAATTTTTTGACAGTGACATATCATTGTTTACAATGAAAGAAAAGCATTTTAAGTGAATAATATTGTGTTTATGCATAGAAAAAATATGAAAGGATATACCTTATAATGGTAAGAGTAGCTATTTCTTAGTATTAAGATTTTTCTTTTTATTTGCTTTTATTTGTATATTCTAAATTTCTTACAGTAAGCACATACTAATTTTGTAATCAGAAACAAAGTAAACAGAAGTTATTTCAAACACAATCCCAGATTTCAGCAAACCACTAGATAACTGGGCCCATTAAAGTCTGCTTCTAACTTGAGTTGCTCAGTTCCTAATAACTCTTAGACAATGAGTTAGTGACCTCCTATTAATACTTAGTTAAATAATGATAGCTTGTCTTCCAAATATTCTTCAGTCATCTCATTACATCTCTCCAACCCAGATGAAGAATCACTTCTTATTTCGATATGAAAATGGATGCCATCCAGTGTGTCCTCAGATGTTTTCTTCTCCCTTCAAATACCTCTTCGCAAGTTAACTTTTCTCTCTTTTTTAGCTTCTGTCATCTGTCAAGAATGATTTATATTTTTTAAAAATGTTTTGAAAATGAATCCAAGAATTTCATTTTTTTTAACCTGGTGCTCTTCCTACCAAAATTAAGGAGATAATCCAGGAAGGAAATAAGGAGTGTGATACATTAAATTATGTACCCCTATTTAGACATGTTCTTAATCCAAATTCCTGTGGTGGTGAACCATTGTAAATAGGACCCCTTAAAGATTCATTTTTCATTAAGGTGTGGTCTAGCTGAATGAGGTTGGATCTTAATCTTGAGGACTGGAGTCCTTATAAGCAGGAGAAATTCAGACACAGAGATAGAAAGCCATGGGGAGGAACTGGAAGCAGGAATCCAACAGAACCTGACAAATGAGGCCAAGCTGCTGGGACTTTCTGCAGCCAGCCTGAGCCATCATTGTCTGTCTCTCTCTTCTGTCCACCTGGATGTTGCTATTTGTTTCCCACTTCGTCCTGAAGACTGGCTGCCAGTGATCCTGGATCCTGGAGTCCTGTGACACATGGCAAGGCACATGGTGGTGTCTGCTAGTCTCTCCTTCTCTTTCAGGTTTCGTTGCTTTTAGCTTCTTGCTTTCTCAAGGCCTTTTGAAAGCCAGACAAGGGAAGCTGTACTTAATTTGGTAAGCAATGAGAGCCATTGAACCTGAGCAGTTAATTTCAAGGTAATAAAAGACTAATTCTTGGCTTTATCAAATCTACAAATTCAGCATACTCTGTATCAAGATTGTTTAGAACAAGAGGTAGCTGTTAATTTTTTTTTCCTTTTTGCTGCTTATAGGCCTTTTATGCCAGCAAGGCAGGATCAGAGTTTCCATAAACTCCCATAAAAAAACAGTTCCTGATTGGAGAATTTTCAAATACTTGTTTTTGCACATCACATTTCAAAAGAGAAAATATTTGCATATTCAAGGTGAAATCCCATGGAAATATGCCTCATGCCCAGTTTTTTAGAGTAATTATTTCTATATTTTTGAACTGGCACCACCTTCAAAATATGTCAGCTCATACTGCACAATAGACATAGGTATTAATTGTCAGGCTAATTATCCAGACTTGTGTGGAGTAATCAAGTGATGAAACAGCTTGAATCTGTAGGATTTTTCTTGAACAACTAACAGTAAAACATGAACTTGTTATGACTAATAAATTGCACAAACACAAATGTGCATTTTGTGAGCGCAGGTCCTTGCTCGCAAAGCTCAGTCCACAGCCAACTCTGCCTCCAAAGGTACTTTGGAGAAAGGTCTTTCTGTCTCCTCATAGTGGAAAATCAATACTGCATGCTGGAGGGGAAGATGGAGAGTTAAAACATCCTCTTCACACTGGTGAATACACCCCACCTCCTAGCTAGGGATGGCATAGCACAGAACTGCAGGCTACAAGACAGATTCCAAATAAAACCTTTCCCCAAGTAGAGAGTGGTGAGGCGAACACTCAGCCCCGAAGCTGGCACAGCAGAGCTCTTTGCCTCATATAATTTCATTTCTGTGCTACTGCAGATCCGTGTGCACCTGCAAAATTGCATAATTTGCCATTTACCCAGCTGTTACTCCAGCAAACCTATTCTTTGCATGCTGATTTGCCCGCCTGCCTAATAAATCCACAGGAAAGGAGGGAGGGAGAGGCAGAGTTTTCACCATCACATTGTGTCCTGTGTCTTTCGCCTCAAGTTACCTATCCATTCCACATTTAGAGAAAATCATAGGCCTCAAAGCTTCAATGAATAGGAGCTTTGCATGGATCCTTCTTTATACAGCCTTTGCCACTTTCTGGAAAAGATGTATATTTTTAATGTCCTTTGTGTCTTAACCTGGTTATGTCTAAGGTTTAAAACAAAGCTTCCTTTCCTCGTGGGTTCTCCCCTGCTGCTCTCATATTTTTCCTGAGATGCCCTAGTATTTCTGCCTTTTCCCCACATTGAGTCAGATCAGAGTTCGGGTTGCAGAAAGCTTCTAAAGTCATCACAAAATACTAAAGGTAGGCAGGCTCTGACAGCTTTCAGCAGCCCACATCCTCAGGCTAGTATTTTTCCGCTACAGTAATGATAAATGATAAGACTTTGTTCAAATGTTCTTATGCTTGGAACTGTCGAAAAGCAGGGCTTTGAAAAATACAAAACATTGCTAGTTCCCAGGGACAAAATTCACATCTTTCTTTGTGCCACGACAAAGCTCTTCAACACCCTGGTAAAACGGAGCCCTAATTACTCAAGGCACTCCAGATGAGCGGTGAGAAGCACAAAAGGGAGATGGTGCATAATGATGAGGGACTGGGGAACTGTGGGCTGTGTGAATTTGAAGTCAAGATAAGCTGCTGCTGTCTTTTCCCACCAGAACTCCCTAATCCCTGCTCAGAGAGCACCAGTTACTTTTTTCTATTGATCTTTTTCACTATTAAATCAGAATATGAAATAATTTCTGAAATATTAATCTCTCCTAATATTAAACTATTTATGGATATGTGCTATTTAGGTTAGAGAATATAAATGAAGTCAGGGAAATGCATATGTATTCCTACATTTAAACAATAGACATGTTTTTGGAAATGTGGGTGAACCGTATTTTATAAATCAAATCAATGGCCTTGGGGCTTCATTATTTAAAGACATTTTACTGTCTGCTTATAAAGCACATAATGTTTCTGGTAAATGTGGTTTTCTTATGTTTTTTTTTTCAAGAACACATTTTCTCTTTTTAAAATGGGCATAGTATTGTATTCCTTCAACTAGAAAATTCTGAAAATTTTCTTAGACTCCAGTCTCACAGTGCTTATTAAGGTCAGGTTTTGAATAATCTACAGCCAAGTTCTGGAATAATCCAACATAACTCTTGTATGCCCCATAAGCCCCTTTGCTTCACATACTCAGGAAAATGCAGCAATCCTGCATACCTTTCTGTAGCTTTCTTTGCATGATTGTTGCCCACGGCCCTGAGTCACATAAATGTAAATGTGAAGAATATCTGAGTCACCTTATACCCTTTTCATCCTGATTACTCAGCAACCCCCCCCCCTTTTTTTTTAAAGAATACAGATTTTAATTCACTTTAATAGTGAGTTTTCTAACAATATGGGCTTCCAAAATTGAAATAAGCTTACTTTTGAGATGGTAAATTCCCTCTCAGTGAAGATATTCAAGTACAGTCTGGATGGCCACTTATCAGGTATGTTGTACAAGTACCTTAGAGGTTGAAATTTGTATTGACCAACATGTAAGATGATTTTTTTTTTGTTGTGATAAAATACACCTAACATAACATTTACCATTAGTGACCCTTAGTACATTCACAGTGTTGTGCAACCATCACCACTATCTAGTTCCAGAACATTTTCATCACCCCAAAAGGAAGCCCATTCCCATTCAGCAGCTTTTCTCCATTATCTCCTTCCCCAAACCCCTTGCAATCACTATTTTGCTTTCTGTCTCCATGAATTTGCCTGTTTATATAAATAGAAATGCACAATATGTGGTCTTTTGTGTCTGGCTTCATTCACTTTGTTTCAGTGAACTTTCTTGGCACAAATCACCTCTGGTTAACAGTTTTAAAGATACTTCTTTCATTTCCATCCTCTGCCTTCCCTTCCCAAGCTCTCCTGTGCTGCCTGGGGGTTGGTGTGAAACCCCCTTCTGCAGGATTGCACCCCCTGTAGAGCCCCGCAGTGCGCCTCCCTGGAGCCTCCTGTCTCAGGTCTGCCTTCAGACCAGCAGTGGAGGTGGAAGAGCAGCAAATGTCCCTCAAATTTTTCTGAGGTTTTGATATTTTAATATAAAATGTGTGGCGCTTTTTCCCTTCCTGACAAATTGAAGTGACAATTAAGTGGTAACAGAAAATCTCCCCTGAAGTGTCACAGTGTGTTTGTACTTAACAGAGACAACTTTCAGATTTGTAGCACAGATTAGGTCCAAGATGAAAGTTTGCTCAAGGCCAAAGGAGCTGGCCTTGCTCACTTCATCCCAGATGTCCACACATATACACATATTCATATCACACCTGTATTTTCTTTTTATTAACAGAAGCAAAGTAAGAAAGAGCAGACTGTGTGGCAGAGACAATACTGGATTCTAAGTGGAAAGATTCCATTGTGAACCACACTGCTGCCATTAGTTATTAGCAAGGCATGAAACAACCTTGAGCCTCAGATTTAAATGGAAAGTGTTGTTCTAAACAGTGACTAATCTCATCAGGTTGCTGCCATGTCCAAAGACTTGAAGCAAATTACACACATAAAAGCTCTCTGTGACCTGTGACCATATTCCCCAAATGTCCACTGGAATGTACACATCATGAAGGTGGGAACTCTGTCCTGTTTTATGGCCATGCCCAGTGCATCACTCAGGGTATAGGAGACAGTCCGATTTTAATGAATTAGTCAAAGAATGGTGGAACCAAGATGCCACAATTATCCCTCAAGTGAGTGTCATCTACAGATAGAAATGCAGGTCATTTTCAAGCATTGTAACCAAGTTAGCACCAGGTATGTTTTATCCCATTAACCTTTCTTCTAAATGCTATTGGACTTGGAGAGGGAAATAAGAAACAGTTTTCTAGTACATGGAGAATAGGAAAGAAAAGGTGACTGAACTGTGAGACACTGGCTCTCATTTTGAGCTTAAGAAACCTGATTCAAAATTGACTTCCCCCAGGATTCATTTTGCTTGGTCTCTGCCCACATTGCGACTGAGCTTTTACTTTATGCCCCCATCACAAGCTAGTTTACTAGATAGTGCGTGTGTGGTGGTTTGGAGCTGTACGTACCCCAGAAAAACGTGTTCTTAAACGTAATCCATTCCTGTGGGTGTGAGCTCATTGTAAGTAGAACTTTTTGATGAGGTTACCTCAGTTAAGGTGTGGCCCAAACCAATCAGGATGAGTCTTAATCCTATATACATGGAATGAAATTCAGACAGACAGAAAGAAATCCATGGGAAGCAAGAAGCTGAAGGTCAATGGAAACTGGAAGAGAAGGGAGAGGCCAGGAGAGGCCACCATGTGCATTGCCATGTGACAGAGGAGCCCAGGACCAAGGATTGCCGACAGCCAGCCCCAGAACCCCACAGTCTTCAGGAAGAAAGCATCACCTTGACGATGCCTTGATTTGGACTTTCTCTTAGCCTCAAAACCATGGGCTAATAAATTTCCATTGTTTAAGCCAGCCCACTGCATGGTTTTTGCTTGAGCATCCAAGGAAACTAAAACAGCCTGTTACATTAAAATGTTGTGTTCTCAAGTCTACAAGCCTCTCTTAGGCTGAAACTAACTAATGTCCTCCTTCCATTACTGTCTTTCTTCTTCTCTTCCTTCTCCCTTCTTTCCTTCCTCCTTCTATTCTTTTCTTCTTTCTTTCCTTGTAGTTTCTGTAGTAATTTAACTTTTTTTGTTGCTTATAAATAAGCTTTTTTGAGGCACGAGAGTATTTTAATGCAAATCCCTAATAAATTATTTCACCCATGAATACTTCCATTTGTATCATTAAAGTGAAAAATATTTTCTTCATTTTTCAACCACAACACCATTATCACACTTAACAAAATAATAATTTCTCTTTTTATCTGATACCAATTCCATATTCAAATTTCTCTAAAAAAATCAAAATGTCTTTTTACAGTTAGTTTAACTCAAGTTCCACTCACAGTCTTCAAGTGATTGTGGGCAGGAATTTTGTGTTTTGTCATTCTACTTGCTGGCCTTAGTGTTTCCAGAACATACTGCTCAGTGGATGCTCAGTTAATCTTTTCAGTTTATGAAACAGACATTTATAGAGCACCTCCATGTGACAAACAATGTCTTCTTTGCTGGTAAGGCAAATATAAATAAGGCATGCATTTGCCCTCAAAACCCAAGGCAGGAGCCAGGGAAATAGAGACCCTGACCTCACTCATACTCTCCTGCCAAGCTCCACACTAGACTCCCCATGAGCCAAAAACAATGGAAACCAAGTCCACAGGTGCCAGCTTCCCAGGGCAGAGCGCAGGGTGAAGAAGGATAGAGAGTGGACCCTGAGCAGTGTTAAGTAAAATAAAATGGGTGCCTGCCTTGGGTATTGCCAGAAGGGACCCCTTGCCAAGAAAAAATTTTCCAGAAGACAAAACAATTGACCTGAGAAAACAGAACAAGGGAACAGAACCCACAGAACTGCAGATAAGCAACACCTGGTGGCAAACCAGTTTCATTTTAGTAGAGATAGCTTTATCAGAATTGACAGGCATAATTTACTAGTTAATGTATATCTGCTCCCTGCTTTGTAAGATCCCTCCCATGTAGGAAACGTCAGCCAATCAGAACATTTCTTTACTTGCTTCCGCATTTGCCCATATATGCTTCCCCTTTCCACGTGTGGTTTATGAATCATAAACTACTCAAATGAACTCCCATAGATAATATCTTGTCTAATATTGTCTCTTAACACCAACAAATGGAGCACCCATCCTATCCCAAGGGCATACATTTGGCCAGGATGGAGATGCCCAACTCCCCATCCAGTAGGGACCTCACAGCCTCGTTGCAAGAAACAAAGTGGTATTATGAAAACCTTCAAACTCCCCTCCAGATTTCCAAATATTTCCATAAAATGGGAATTGGGGAGAAAAGTACTTTTAAATGTGTTTGCTCCTGTCTGGCTCCTACCTATTACTTCTTCAGTCAACACATCACTTTGCTGTCCCATGGATGTTATTTATGGTCTACATTGCACAGATTCAGATGAAAATACAGCCCCTTCCTCAAATTCCACAAAAACATCCACTCACAGAGGGCAATTTCTGTGTGTTTGTCAGATCTGTCTTAGTTTCCCTCTCTGCTAAACAAGAACCATACAATAGGTTGGCTTAAACAATGGAAATTTATTGGATCACAGTTTGGGGGCTGGGAAAAGCCCAAAATTGAGATGTTAGCAAGGCAATGCTTTCATCCCAAAGACTGTGGCATTCTGGAGCTGACTGTTGGCAATCCTTGGTCCTGGGCTCCTTTGTCACATGGCAATGCACATGGTGGCCTCTCCTGGTCTCTCTCTTCTCTTCTAGGTTCCACTGACTTTCAGCTTCTTGCTTCCCATGGCCTTCTCCCTCTCTGAATTTCATTCTGCTTATAAAGAACTCCAGTAATAGGATTAAGACTCATCCTGATTGATTTGGGCCACACTTTAACTGATGTAACTTCAACAAAAAGTTCTATTTACAATGAGCTCACACCTACTGGAATGAATTACATTTAAGAACACATTTTTCTGGGGTACATACAGCTCCAAACCACTACACATACATTAACCACTAAACTAGCTTTATGATAAAGGAATAGCACAATTAGCCTTTGAAGGAAAAAAGTATAAAGTAAAAGCACAATCACAAGGTGGGCAGATACCATGCAGAATGAATCCTGGAGGAAGTCAATTTTGAGTCAAGTTTCCTAGGTGATGTTTTCTCCCTGAAGATGCTCTCTCCCCTAGGATCCTTGAGTTGTTGGTCTTTCTGTCACATGGTGATGTCCTCTCCTTCCTCTTTTGGGTTCCTCTGACTTCCTGCTTTGAGCTCTTACCATGGGTTTCCCTTCAGAAAGCTTCCAGTAATAGGATTAAGTGCCAACCTTGTTCAGTTGGGCCTCACCTTAACTGAAAATGACATCTTAAGAAGGTCCTATTGACAACAGGTTCACACCCACAGGAATGGATGAATAACATATTTTTGTTTTTGTTTTTACTGGCATCCACAAGATCTTACTGGCCATTTGGAAGGAGACCAAGCTCTTACTAGCCATTTGGAGGGAAGAGTTTACACTGCAAACTTCAAAATGAACAAGACATCCTTGTTCTTGGAGGCTCTTCAGCCCCTCCACCACCAGGAACACTTCACAGACTACCTCATACTCTGTAGTTCCTCAGCCATCTCCTCATATCTCTGTACTTTTATCACCTCTTCCACCCTCCTCTCATACCCAACCTGGACAGCACTCATAAAAAATGCTCTTATTGTGCAGAGTTGTTTGCCTTCTCTTTTTGGGCCTCTGGAGAACCACTGAACACCCGAGCCCTCAACGTCTCATCCTCTTCCTGAAGAGACTTCCTAGAGCACTCTGCCTACCAGAGCCATCTCCCTTCCTGTCTTGACTTCTACTGCCAGCTGTTAGTTGAGAAGTTTTTCACCTCCTGTTGAACATTTTTCCAGAGAAAGCAGTTGATTTTGGTGTCATCCTTTGAGAAGTTTATTAGTCAACTTGCATAAAAGCCTATATCACTAGCTTTCTTGTCTCGTGGAATTTAATTCTTCCTCTGAACATGTCACAGCGCATTACCCTGCTCAGAGTTAGCAAATTTAAGCATCTTGTAGTCATTGGAGTGGTACAGCCATTGCATACTGAGCTAGTTTTCTTCCTTCAAAGGCTGAATCAGGCGGCTTAGGGTTGTAGCTCTTTAAAGTTACGTTGAGATGAATCTCATTGCACACAAGCTGTCAGTCCAAACATAATTTTGATTTCAAAATCCTATAAGGTTCTATATCCTAGAGAGTTATACTTAAAATACCATCTGCACACCTTTTTACCAACTTTACGTCTGTCCTTATTATAGGTGCAATTGTTAACAAAAGGCAAGTCTTTTCAAGAATGCCCAGAATGTTAGAGATTTGCTTCATTTATATAATACTAGACTTGATGTAGAAAGCCAAAGAGAAATGGATGAACTTGGTTAAAAGAGCTGAGAAACTCCTCCCAGTTTTTCTTTTTTTAACTTTCTTTCTTTCTTTCTTTCTTTCTTTCTTATTTAGCTCTTTTCAATCTTTTGTAGATAATAAGAGAATGATCTTTCTAGTACCCACTATTTCACTATTGGATTGATTTCAAGGTGAAGAAGGATCTAAAGGAGACTCCAGAGGTAAGGGTCTGGAGACAAATTAAATTGTAATTAAGTCATTTTAATAATCAGAAAATTATTATTCTGTATTACTTTGCCTTAATTAAGATATAAATATTATACATATACATTCATCTTTAGATCCTACTCTCAACCTTGCTTTTATTGCTTCATTTGCTGGATTTGGTCAGTTTTTACATTCTTATAAATCAAACAATTTGAAATTATGTCTCCTCCTCTCCTATTCTCCACATATCTTGTTTTCATTTGTAGAAATATTTTGCAAGTGGTTTGTTTTCTTTATCTTTACAAACTACATATACAGAGTTAGAAAGCCATAAAGGAAGAGAGTTCTGCTAAAGGTCAAGATCTCCAGGCTTTAGCATTAGCTCTGCTAATTATTGAGGGAGCTTTGGGGACTGAGCTTTAATTGTGGTTTAGTTGCTTTTAGCTGCATTTACTAGAGCCACCACTAGAAATGACTTGCAACTAAAGAAACAATAAATGTCCTTATAAATATCTTTATGGTATAAGTCCCTCTTAGTCGGATTTTCTATTATCTCAAGCTGCCGGATCTGGCATCTTTACAATTCTCTTGAGGTTGCAAGATGGCTGCCACAGCTGCGGTCATCTTCACATGTCTACATTCAAAGGCAGGATGCAGGAGTGTAGTAAGGGCAATGAGACAACACTGACCTTGCGTATGTCTCTCCTTTTATCAATGACGAAAAATGTTTCCCGAAACCTCCCACCCTCCACCCCAGTACACTTACTTTGCTACCTCATTGGCCTGAACTAGGTCCTGTGACATCTAGTTTCAAGGAAGGCAGGGAAAGTGGGTGTCAACTTTTTCAGTCTTTATAGTGAGAAGCAGACAAGAGAGAAGGCAGTTAGGTGTGGTGGGACAGTGGCTGTTCCTAAAACCTCACATTACCAAATGAGACCACTCATGGGAAAACTCTGTATATTTAAACCTACATCAGAGTCTCACAACTCTCCAATAATACAAACATATACCTCATATCAAACAATATCCAGCATAGTTCAAATGGCCCTAAGGAAAACCTTCCTATAAGGAGATCATTATAAACAAAACCAGAAATTGGAGTAAGGAAGAAGATTCAGAGGAATTTAAGGTTGCCAACCAAATGACATCACAAGCCTTTTATCATCTAGGGGATCACTTACTAATAAATTATAAATGGAAGAATGAGCAGCAATTCTTTACAGAATTATAGCATGCTCTGAATTAAGAATAGATTGTCCCAATGAATTTAAAAGAGAAAACAAATTGGTGAGGGCCTGAAAGTTTCCCTTTTTACATGTATCACACCCTCCCAGTGGCCACTGCTGGGTCCACTTTCTGGGCACAACCCCAGAAGGCTGTTGTACATAAAGCTGACTTACACCACACAGAAATTAATCTACAGCTTAACAATGTGTTGACTAATTTGGTGGCTCGTAAAGACACACCTCATGAGAGAAATGTCACAGACTTGGCAGACATAAATGTCTGAAAGAAAGATACCAATAGAAGCTACCAAAACACACAAAATCCAAGTGACAAGCCAGGACTTCTGAAACAATCCAAGCATACCCAGGAGTTATAAAGATCAGACAGATTAAAAAAACAATATTATGGTACTTAAACTAAAACTCTAAATTAATATCTCTTCATTTGTGTATGGGAATTCCACATTTGGGATTACAGTCACTGTGCTAACTAAATAAAGCACAGTAGATGTTCTTTAAATGCTATTTGATTGGTGGCAGGATTCTTTCTCCCAACATATATCCATCAGCTTCTCTACTTACTCGTCCTGATCAGAGATAAATCCAATCAAATCCAAATGTATAACATTAACTCCTGCAGCTTAACAGCCATTGAAACCCGTTGTTCCTTTAACTAATATACACGGCATCAGAGGAGAGCCACCATAGGCCTGTCCTTTGATGCTGGAGGAAATGGAGAATAGGTGAGCATACACAAGTCAACCACCTTGGAGGCAGGCATGAGCCAAGGAGAGATCCTTATGGAAGCGACTGTGCAGCAATATGGCCAGGGCAGAGGACTCCACAGCATGCCAGGGTCCTGAGGCCCCAACAGCCTCACACAAAGGGCACGCAGCCCAGAGTCTCTGAAATTCTCTGGGATACTGGTGGACGGGGGCTGCTCCTGACCCAGCCCAAGCAGAGTGGAGACCCTAAATCGTTGATTCTCAACCAGGGACCATTTTGTTCCCCAGGGCACATTTGGCAATGTCTGGAGACATTTTGGTTGACACAATTGCAAAGGGGGGGTGCTACTGCCATCTAGCGGGTAGAGGTCAGAGATGCTGCTAAACATCCTGAAATGCACAGGACAGATCCCCCTGCCCCCAATAAATTATCCACACCCTAATATCCATCATGCTGAGTTTGAGAAACTCTGTCCCAAACCATGACAATGGAAAACCCAGGTTAAGAAAGGGAAAAAACCGCACCTTATGCATCTCCATATCACCAGTACTCAGAAAGATCTCCTGAATGGAATAAATCAATTTTAAATCCAGTTCCTCAGCTAAAATACTTAGAAAATCGTGAGCTTGATAAATCCCTTCATCTTACTCTGCCTCAACTTTTCCACCTGTAAACTGGAGATAATACCTACATAATCAAGTTGTGATTATTAAATCAAATAATTCACATCTTATTTTTGACCTACATTATCATCTTCTGTTAATATTGTTTATCTTCTGGGATTTTTCAATGGCAAAGGAAATAATGCATGTGAAATTAATTTGAACTCTAAAACACCATACAAACATAAGGGATAAAGGACTAGAAAGCTGCTTTTTTGTTTCACATACAACTAATTGCTAATATTTTAAAGGGTGGGGGAAGCAGTGTGCTTATTTTCTTATTGACAATTTTCTATTCCTTAAAGGAGGATAACTAAGTTGTAGTAATATATATTTTCCTCTCCACCCACCAAGTAACAGAATGAAGGTTTTTTCAACTACCTTTTTAAAAACAGGGTACTCAAACTTTTTTAAAACTTTTTTTTGATATAACTGTAGATTCAAATGCATTATTAAAAAATAATACAGAGAATTCCATCTGTTCTTCACCCACTTTCTCCCAATGGTAACCTCTTGCATCACTATAGTATAATATCATAACCAGGAAATTGATGTTGATAAAATCCATACACCTTATTCAGATTTCACCCATTTTACATGCACTCATTGTGTGTTTTTGTATATGTGTATTTGCACGTGTTTTTAATTCTGTGCAATTTTATCATATGTGTAGATTCATGTGACCACTGCCATAGTCAAGATACAAAACAGTTCCATCACAAAAATCCCTCATGCTACCCTTTTATAGCTACAGCCATCTTCCCTCACTCCAAATCTTGGCAACCATTAATCTGTTATCTATCACTATAATTTTGTAATTTCAATAATTTCATATAATTGTAACTGGCTCTTTTCTGCTCAGAACAATTCCTTTGAGATCCATCCAAATTGTTGCATGTATCAATCACTCATTCATTTTTAGTGCTGAGTAGTATTCCATAGCGTGGATGCATCATAGTTTGTTTAATCACTTACCTATTGAAGGACATTTGTTTTTTTTCCAGTTTGGGGCCAGAGAGAAATAGAAGCAAACTAACTAAATCTAAAACCTGATGTAGAATATCCCAAGCAAAACTTTGCCTTACAGGAGTACACCATTTCTTAACCTTTCCTTGCTGCTCAGGATCTACTCTTCATTTTCTCCAAGAGAGATACATTCTTTAATTCTACCCAAAGCAAATCTCTACCCCACTTCAGAAAGTTTCACAGAGTTTGGGTTGCATTAGAATCCATACTCTTCTTCTCACTAAGACAATCTCAAATTCTAAATTGTCCAGACTAGGAAAACTCCATGAAGGGGCTCAGTGGAACAGGACAAACTGGGTGTGCGAGCATCCTTTAAAATCAGGTTGGGCACACTTTGAAGTCTGGTCCCCTCAAAGTCTCCCTGCCATCTCTCTCATACCATTGTTCCTTGAATCTATTCCAATTAGGCAGTTACTCCCACACCTCACCTTGTTAAGGCCGCCAAGGATCACCACATTGCTAAATCCAATGGCCAAGTTTGATATATCAGGGGTATCTGAGTCATTAATTACTTCTTCTTCCTTAATACAATTTCTTTACTTGACCTCTGGGACAACACATGTACTGGTTTTGCTCCCACTTCATAATCCTTAGTTTCCTCTGTGGTTTTTCCTTCTCCACCGAGCCTCTAAACTGTGTCATGCCCCAGGGCTCAGTCTTGGGACTTCTCTTTTCTCAAGACTTTAAAGTACGAGTCTACAACTCCCAAATGTTTTCTCCAGGTCAGCCCTCTTCCCTGAAATACAGACTCAGAGATTACCATTTAAAGATCCAGTAGGCATCTCAAATTCAGCGCGTTTAAAACTGAACACCTGATTGCCCCCCAAAATTTCTAATCCCCAGTCTTCTCCTTAAGTAGTAACTCCATCCTTCTAATTGCTCAGGTCAAAAATGTATGCATCGTCCATAACTCCCCCCTTTCTCTCATATCCCAACATCAAAGGATCAATAAATGTATCCAAAATATATCCAAAACCTAACCACTTCTTAGCCCTTCCACCAAATTCATCTTCATCCAAGCTATCATCATCTCTCCCCTGGATTTTTGCAATAGATTCCCAATGGCCTCTTAGAGCTGATTTTCCTCAGAGCACTCAGAGAGATCCTATTACAAAATCCTACAACAAAATAAGTCAGATATTATCATTCCTGCTGAAATCCCTGCAATGCTCCCATCCCACTCAAACTAAAAGCTACTCTTCTATAACATCCTGTATGTTCCTACATGCCCCACCCTGCTCCTTACCTATTTGACTTTTCTCCCCCACTCCACTCTTCCCCAGCTTCTCTGGCTTCCTGCCTTCCCTGGAAGCCTTTGCATTTGCTGTTCCCCTAACTCATCCCTCTCAGGTCAGAAGGGCCCAATCCCTCACATCTGGGCTCAGATGTCACTTCCTCACTATTCTATTTAAAATTACACATAGACACACACACACACACACACAGACAGACACACACACACACACACACACCTGCCCACACTCCCTTTGCCCCTCTCTGCTTTGTTTTTTTCTCCATAATGACCCTTTGCATCTGACTCACTACTTATATTTCCCCACCAGAATGAATAAAGCTCCATGATGGTAAGATTTTTGTCTGTTTTGTTCATTACTTTATTCCCAGCAGCAACATCAGTGTCTGATACATGATAAGCACTTATAAATCTTTACTGAATGAATAAATCAACTATCAGAACACACACACATCCCAAAAGTGAATGATAATTCTTAGATGAATAGTCTAATTTTATAATAAGAAAAGGAAATGGTTTTCATTAATGTAACCTAATAGGTGTAGCTTTCCCGTCTGGGAATGGATATGCCACTACTTAACACTGTTTTCCAGAACAGCTTCAGGTCCCCTTTCCCATTTCTGAACAATGTCCAGGAACCTACAGATGCATAGAAATGATACTTGCTATATTACTTATCCAACAGAAACCTTATCTTCTGCTGCACTTGCAGAGAAACTTGGTAAAGGCTTATTCAAATTTTCTTTTACTTTGGACAGATTAAATTCTTTGGCGCAGTGTTCTTTCCAATACTACCCAACCTCTCTATCAGCTAAAGGGCTGTAGAGTAAGAATTTATTTTTAGGTTGGTCAGAGAAAGCATTCAAGGACTTGGGATGGGAGGAAGGTTTTTCTAAATGCATATAATTTAGCCACAGCTCTGCTTAAAATAATGTATTTTAAACTTATAAGAGACCTCAAGAGATAACATACTCCAATCCCTTCTCCCCAGAAAAGTAAAGTATCTGTCCCGAGGCCTGTGTGGTTTGATGTAGTCATTCCAAGCTTAGGAGCAAGTTCCTCAATCTCTCTGTGCCTCCATTTGCTTATCTGCAAAACTGAAATAATAATACTATTTTAGCACCTGCTGGGATTAGAGATGGCTCCTTGTCTAGACTGGGCCTCACTTGATTTATTTTAATTGCAGAAAGAAGGAAGTTGCAGGACTCCAGGAGTCAAAGACCAGCTAAAGAAGTTTTCTCTCCCTTTATTCCCCATCCCAGAAAATGCTACAAAATTTATATACTACCATCCCTGCTCCCACTTCTCTACCAAAGTTGGAATTCTTTGCTACCCAGTAGCCCTAAGTCCCTGGACTGACATAGCTCACTGGGTCAGAGAGAAAGACTCAAAGGAGTTTGCTGTACCCCTCAGATACCATCTACATGATCTGGCAACTGCTTCAAAGGGAGAGAATGTTCTGGGCCCTTTGATAGAATTCCCCAGAGTAGAAATGATGGACCTATGGAGACATCCAATCATATATCTCTCCCATCATTTGGGAGATACATTTTTGTTGCTGTGTATTTTAATAGAAACAAAGGGAGAATTTTCCCAGGATATTTGTAAACAATGCACTTTTTTTTTCCTTTTTAAACATGTATAGTCCACTTTCTGGGAAAGGGAACACGGATCTTTGTAGTATCTTCACTAAGAAAAGCAATAGTCATAGCGTGTTAATTCTATCAGCTATCTCCACAAGACAGAGAAGTGGAGAGAGAAAGAGAAAGAGACGGAGAGGAAGAGGGAGAGGGAGGGAGAGGAAGGCAGGGGACGGGTCGAGGAGGGAAGGTAGGAAGGAAGAGAAATTATTACATGGTGAGTATATGTATTCGGAGTAGAGGCAGAGGGTTGCTTAATGTCCATGAAGAGGATTTCACTGGGAGATTTAAACAATAATTACATATTTCGTAGGGGTACTATGAGGTTTTGGTGAAATAAACATACAATTGCATGGCACAGTACCTTGAATATATACACTCTGCACTTTAATAGATGCTAGTTAGCTTCTGTCCCTTGCTTTTGAATTCATATCAGAACGATGGTTAGTGAAGCTGAACTTTTCTCAAGGTTCCCCAACATCTCTTATCCCCTCTAAGTAAAGGGGAGGAGGGAAAACATAACCATGCCCTTTACTTAGGCAACTAACAAGAGTGGGGTGAAACAAGGGTTGGTAAAGTCAGGGATTTGTTCTTTCTGTAGATTGGTTCCAATACCTGCACAGGATGTCATCTGGACAAACTTAGAGAGGTAATGGGTGAAAATCAGGCTATTAAAACAATTCTGTCACCCAATTAATGACTGCATTATGTTTTCATGAATAGGGGAACAGTTAAATGGATTATGATACACCCATACCACAGACAACCAACAAGATGCTACCAAGAATGAGATAGCTCTTGTTGTACTAATATGACAAATTTGATTCTATTTTTGTTAATTATGACAAATGTGTATGTTATAAACACACACATACACGTATACACATAAGCGTGTGCATCTGGAAAGGTACAATTCAAATAAACATGGAATGTTTGATGGGAAGGAGAAGAGTGAATTTCCACTTTTTATATTATACACATGGCAGAGACATCTAATTCTCATTCAATATCCATATGCTTCTCCAATTTTCTATTTCTCCTTGTAGTTAGTGGTACTATATGACTGGTTCTTGCCTGTGAAATGTGAGCACAGGTGACATTTCTCTCTGGGATACTTAAAGTTGTGAGTTCTCCAAGGACTCTCCCTGCCACAAAAAGGAAGCAGCCTCAATTACTATGTTACCCATGGAGGACAGCTTCCCAGGGGAATGCATTAAAAAAAAAAAATGTAGTGTGAGTGTGTATCATTATGTGGAGCCAATGATATTTTGGGGTTAATTCATTGGTGTATTAATTATCTATTGGAGCATAACAAATTACCCCAAAACTTAGTAGCTCAAGGCAACAATCATTTATTACATCACAGGTCAGGAACTCAGAGTGGTTCTAGCTCAGGATCTCTCACGTGGCTGCAACCAAGGTGCCCGCCAAGGCTGAGGCATCTCAAGGCTCTAATGGGGCTGGAGAATCTGCTTCCAAGCCAGAGAGAGAGAGAGAGTCCCCAAGACAGAATCCACAGTCTTTTTATAACCTAATCTCAAGAAGTGACATCCCATCACTTGTCTTATCCTCTTTCTTAGAAATGAGTCACTAAATGGGAATTGCCCAAGGGCATGAGTACCAGGGAGAAGGGTTACTGGTGGTCTTAGAGGCTGACTACCAAAGGCAGCTGGACTACCCTGAGCAATGCAATATTCTTCTCTACTGTTTGAAATAGTTCACAGCCACCATGAGTTACTTTTATGATATAATAACCAAAGATTAAAACATTTTAAACCATGCTTTTATGAAGAAGCTACTTGGCTAGGATCTCAGAAGTTCTTTTCCAAAAAATAGCCCACCTAATGTGATACCCAAATAGTAAAATTACCAATTTTTCCTCAACTCATAGTAGACAATTACTCTTAAGTTCTTAAATGCACATCTTGGAAGTGACTCATTTTATCCCTGCTCCATTTGTGCTTTTCTCACATTCAAGACATTGCCTTTGTTACTACCTAAACTACTGGGAGGTCCCTGAGCATTTTCTCCAGAAAATCACTTTCCTCTCCATTTCCTAAGTGTTAATTGTATAGAGCAGCAGCCTCTGAAGTGATAATACAAAGTGAACCAGACAACAAATTCCTTCTAAAGTCAGGTCCCTCAAGTTTACATCAAGCTTTGGAGATTGGTCTTCTCCGTAATTAGCTATAGATCTGCCCACACCTCCTACTGTACAGCCACCTCACAGTTTACCTTCATCTGTACCACAGCTCTTCAAAATTCTAAGATAATTAGGCAGCTGGGAGATTAGGCCACAAGTCGGACCTGCCAGTTCCCCAAGTCATCAGGATTTGGGTCAATCTTACAGGATTATTATTCATCTCAGGTATCTGTCTTTCTTGATGAATATGAAAGGGAAGAAAGGAAGAAAATGAACATGGTCAAATAGTGAATGCATTTAAATAAGGAGTAAGAATAAAAGTTTCAAGGGAGTTCCTCTATATTTGGAAGGCGAGGACTAAACAGGCAAAAGCCCAGAGACATCTTCAGTGAGGGAAAATTTTAACATGAAAATAAGCTATAAGAGATAGGATCTAGACGATAGGAAATAAGATCAAATAGAACAGAGGACATTGGGGAGATAAGATTGACACTGACGTTGTGCTAGATTTCAACTTTCTAAAGAGTAGTCATCAAATTACATGCCATTTTGAGTGTGGACACACTTTGATTCTTTGTACCCATTTAGAAAGCTGGATAAGATTCAAGTGAATTGTACCAATGCTAGCAGCATGGCAAAGTTGGCAAATGACTATAAATCATTTTTAATAGTTGTAGTTTGTAAAATAATAGGTCCTGTGGGAAGAAAGCAAAGAGTTTTCACCACAGCTGGGTAGTCCCTGTAATTTTCCTCAATTTTCCTCTAAAAATCCCACATCAGCAATGCAATTGTCTGCCTCACTGTCTCCCTTCCACCCCAGACAGAAGAGAAAGAACACAGAACAGAATAATAATGTGACATTCAATAAAGTGTTCTCGGCAAAGCCCTGGGCTGCACTGGGTAGTGGGGCTGGAATTCAAATATGAAGAGGACGTACCCACTCTGAGCACAGTCTTTTGCTTTACGGTGCCAGAGATTCAGCAGAGCCCCCTCGGGGCCAACACTGGGAAGATTTACAAAGTTGGACTTCGTTGCCATCCTTCTGCCAGCCATTTTGGCTTATATTTATTTTACTTATTGGCTTCTGCTCAGGTTTCATTTGAAAGAGCTTGGAGGTAATAAAAAGAAAAACAATTTTTTGGAAAAGAAAAAGTCTGATGAAATATCCCGAAGATCAGCATTAGCCCTTTATTCCCTTTCCTCCAAGAGTTGAAGTTCTTTTAGGCATAGGAGGGGGGAAATACCAAAATGGCCACAGACTCAAATTCTGAAAAGCCCACATCTTCCTGGAGATAGTAAAAACAGTTCCCCTTAGCCTTCTGCACTTGCCTTGTCTCTCCCAAGGTCTTTCAGCCCCAGAGTCTATGATGGATGGATAAAGATTTGTTGATTGTATTCATTAGGACTAAGTGTAGCTGCACTGTGACATAATCTAACCTAACAGTGGTCTAAATAAGGTAGAAGTGTGGCAGCTCTGTAAAACTCATCAGGGATCCCTGTGCCTCTATCTCACTGCTCCACCATCCTTAGGGTCTGACCTTTATCCTCATTCCCCACAAAAGTAGTCAGAGCTTTAGCACCAATTCTGGTAACCAAACAGAAAGGACAGAGGAAGAGAAGACACACACCAGCTGTCCTTTACGGAGGTTTCCAGAAGCTGCCTCTATCAGTCAACACGTGCCACAATAATTCTGTGTTAAATTACTCTGTGCTCAGGGCTCTCTGATCTAGGTCAGGCTCAGCAGGGTGGTTCTGCCTCAGCCTGCAGGTCTGACCAGACTTGGCATCACACTACAGTTTGGACTCAGGTTTGCTTCATGTGTATTTATTCTGTGGCCCAGTCTGGAAGAGTTAGCAACTTCCTGAAGCATGTTCCTCTCATGGAGGAGGTTAAATGTTCCCAGAAGAGCAAAGACGCAATGCCTCTTAGGGTCTAAACTTAGAACTGCCATAGAGTCACTTCCACCCACATGCCACTGGCCAAAGCAAGTCACAAGGACAAGTTCAGTATCAATCAGATGGGAAAGTACACTATTCCTGCAGAAGGTGGGGGAAAGGAGAATGCTTTCTGAATAGTTATATGTCCTGTTGCATTATTTGTGTTGGGGGTCCCCAATGCCACGCCCAGATTTGGTGATTCACCAGAAGGACTCAAAGGACTCAGAAATTATTATACTCACGGTTACTGTTCATTACAGTGAAAGGACACAAGGCAAAACCAACGAAGGAAGAATGCATATGGGACAAAATCCAGAGGAAAACAGGCACCAACTTCTAAGAGTCTCTCCCAGGAGAGTCGTACAGGGCACACTTAATTCCTCCAGTAATGAGTTGTAACAACAAAAGCAAAGCATTGACTGTTGGGGAAGCTCCCCCGAGCCTACAGGTCCAGGGCTTTTATTGAGGGCTAGTCACATGGGCATATAGTGCCCATGTGACTGACCATAGTTACCAATGCTCCAGACCCCCAGAAGGAAAGCAAGTATTTAATATAAATCACATTGCTTGCACAAACTATCTAGACAAACAGGTATAGTATGATTCAAAGCCCTGAGCATGCAAAATGTTCTTATCATTTAGATATTCTTATCATCTTAGATATTCCAAGAACTCAATGCCCAGGAGCCAGCCAAGGTCCAGTCCTGGAAACAGGTCTTTCTTGGGGATGTGCAAAGATCCAGAAATTCAGACCTGAGTTAACTCTTTTCTGCACACTACCTTCCTCTAATAAAGACAAAATGCAATCTCATTGACCACAACTAACTGGAAGGGGGACTGAAAAGGGTCATCCTTACTCCAGGTAAATGCATATCAAGCTAAGAATCAGTTCTACTCTTAAGAAAAAAATTTGAGAATATATATTGGGGTGTCACATGGACCACTCAAGGTGAGCTGGAAAACTGGGAGGAAGAGACAGATCAGAGTCAGAGAAATTCTACTACATGACCACCAATAACAACAACAATAATAATAATACCACATTTTATCTCAACCAAGGTGTCATCTATTATGGCATCATTATTTCAATACTGCTAAGAAAGAAAAAAAAAATACTGTCAATCAAGCAATGACATACTGCTTTCATTTCACATACTTACAGAAAAGTACAAAAATCATAAATAAAACCAATGTATATTGTCCTAGGCATGTTCTCATGGCCTTAGGAATGCCCTCATTTATAAGGATCCAAATGCCCCTCTATTTCTTATGAAATAGGCCTTCCCCCTTCTGGATACTTTGTTGTATGTCTTGAAGCCAGTAATCTTTTGCCCCAGGTCACTTTTATTTGATTGCTTTTCACACTGCTTTAGCAGTTTGCAAGTTGCTTCTGTGTGCAGAGCAAGTTCTGAGATGGCAAGCCAGAGAGGCACTTCCTGGTTCAGTCTTTCATGCTGCCACCCAATAGATTGGCACTGACAACAGCCACCTCAGTATACACATAAGTGTTACTCTGCTCTCGCCAGAATAGGGCCAGGGCCCCATAATGGGAGTGCAGACTGGCTCCACACAGCCCTGGGGAGGGTGTGGGGGAGGGGCCAGCAAGAGCACCACAAGCTTCTCCTAACATTTTTTAAGTTGCACTGTCCTGATTCAGTCCTCTCCCAGTTCCTGCAACCCTTCAACTTTTTTTTCTGGAGCTCTGAGTGGATGACTGTCAGTTTTTGCCAGTTGTGCAAGGATTCTGTGTGGGAATGGAACTATGAAGCATCTTATGCCTCCGTCTTGGTTGACTGGAAGCTCAGACAATTTTGTTTTGCCTTTAATCTTGTTTTCTTTAGATTTCTAGGCAGATTCTCGTCTCATCTTTGAAGCCAAGGGAGATAGATAAAAGGAATTCTCCATATTTTACTGTCTTCCTTTGTTGGCATTTATCACCACCTTTGGTTTAGTCCTCTTGGATGAAATTCTTCAATTTTGGTCTTGTAGAAGTAACAATTAGTCTGGGTCTTAAATTTGTGGAAGATCTGGAGATATTTATAATACGTGTGACTGATTTTCTTACAGTAGCAATATTATTTTGATTCTTTATAATCTTGGCTTTCATTAGTTCTCTCCTTTAACATTCTTCTTAAATTTCTTCAGTAGTTTCAAATAGCATTTAATAGTCACAGATAACAGAATGTTGAGAATTACTTTTATGTCTACTTGTCTTCAAAAGAAGCACAAAAGATTGGTCTTTGGAAAACTGCTTACTCCACATAAAAGTTCTCATCAAGATTTTTGGCCTCAACCATAACTGATTGATCTTCAATCTTTCCCATTCCTCACATCTCTAACACCTTCCCCAAAAGATACTATTGAAAAGAATGCAGCACCTTAGAGTGACAAGCCATATGTAAACCAAGACAGCATATAAGTAGGTGGCCCAAAGTATGAACCAGTGACTAAAGAGGCTGGCATTTGAATCCCCACAATCAATTCTAGAGTAGACCAGGCTTTTCTTATAATAAGAGTTACAAGCCTAAGATTAACCCAGGGACTGTACTAAATTCCAAATTAGACCTTCTGGTCATACCTGGTAGAGCTATAGCACCTCATGACTAACTTAGTGCTTTGTAACTGAGACAAGCAATAGGTAATCCAAAACCCCTAATGGTTCCCTGATGGCACAAATAGAAGAAAAGAAGATGCAAAAATGTTGGCAGGAAAGAGAGTGTGCAATTGACCAGGGGCAGAGTTTCATAGATGCTCAGATACTCCAATGGCAAAACTGACCTCCTTCTTGAAAATTGTGTTTAGCCTTCAAGCTACAAGTAAGTCACCTAGAGGACATTTCTGATTCAGTGTCTGCTGCCCAGCATCTTTCATAATACTAGAAAGAGTTGGGGTGGAAACATGTGTCAGTTTGGATGTATTATGTCCCCCAAACCGCTATGTTCTTTGATGCAAACTTGTGGGGGCAGATGTATTAGTGTTGACTAGTTGGAATCCTTTGATTGAGTGTTTCCATAGAGATGTGACTCAATCAACTGTGGACGAGACTTTTGATTGGATAATTTCCATGGAGGTGTTACCCCACCTATTCAGGGTGGGTCTGAATTAAATCACTGGAGCCATATAAAACAGCTAACAAACAGAAGGAACTCAGAGCTGCAGCTGAGGGACACGTTTTGAAGATGGCCTTTGAAAGTACTTTTGCCACAACAAAGTTTGCTCTGGAGAAACTAAGAGAATACCCCCAGATGCCTAGAGAGACATGTCCTAGGAGAAAGTCATTCTGAAATACAACCTGGGAGCCAAAGAAGAAGATGCCAGCTGCATGCCTTCCCAGACAACAGAGGTGTTCCAGATGCCATTAGCCATTCTTCTGTGAAGGTACCCTATTGTTGATGCCTTACCTTGGACAATTTATGGCCTTAAGACTGTAACTTTGTAACTAAATAAACCCCCTTTATAAAAGCCAATCCACTTCTGGTATTTTGTATTCTGGCAGCATTAGCAAACCGGAACAGAACCCAAGGAATTGTTGCTCTGCAGGACAGCATAAGGTAAAATTCAGAGGGGATAAAGTTGATCTCCAGCATCTTCTCACTTCCTCCTCAAGCAAATCTTTCCTTTATATAGCCCAGTGCCTCTTCCTTTCCAGAGCCCTCTGGTGCTCTGGACCTCATTGTGCCTTTCCTCTGTGGGACAATTCAAAGGGATTTGAGCAGAAATTAATGTCATAATGCAAAGAAATGACATCTCTAGTGATGGACTATTAGGAAACAGTGATAGAACTTTTAGAAAGTAGACAGAATTTTGTGCTCCACTGTGATAAACTGTATACGCACAGTGACAAGAATTCTGCTGGTCTGGAAAATATTGGAGACAAAGACAATTAAAAAGTCTGAAATCCTTTTCTCCTATTTATAGTTCTGTGTTGTTCCAGCTGCCACTGTTGTGTTTCTTAATCTGGGTGTGAAGGAGGACAGCTGAGAACTGGATTTTCCTAGTTGATGAATGTAGACATAGAACAGCAAAAGGATTTGCCTTCCCAGTGTGCAGAATGGAACAATGTTGGCTTTTTTCATGGGGATTCAAATGAATCTTAGTGGTCTTTTTTCTATAGGCTAATAAACAAATTTCCTTAATCCTGTGCAATGATTCCCCTTAGCAAAATGTCTTCCCAAGAATTTTCTTATTTGATCTTCCCACAACTCCGTGAAAGAGAACAACCTCTGTATAATTATCCCAACTTCAGAGACTGACAGTCTCATATCTATACAATAGTTGGTGGATAAATCAGGACTTGGCCCAAATCTTCTGGCTTCAAGCTCAGTGGTCCTTCCACCATATCACAGTCTCTTTGATTTGTGGAGAAGCATAAGGCCTAAATATATTTGTGTCTCTACTTATGAGTCTGAGGTTTGATCACATACTGAAATCTGTGACAACAGTTATCTCATCATCTGTTTTTATAAGCCTAGCATTAGAGATTGGTTTTTCTAGCTATGTTTTTCCAACTAATGTCATGTGTCTTCACATTCCTCCTTCCCATTTCCATTGATTTATGTCTAGGTCAGCTCACTTGATATCTCTTCTTTTTCCTTCTGTTAAGATAAAACACACAGATCAATTGGATCCTTTGTCTGGGAAAGGAGTAAAGAGAGAAATTAAAAAGACAAACAAAATAAAACAAGGGAGAAGTTAGAAAATCTTATTACCGACATCTGAAAAGGAACTTCCTTTATTATAAAGCTACTCTGAACCTCTTCTTTAAAATCCTTGTGAACAATAGTGAAAGATTATGTTAGTGGAAGGACCATTTTCAAGAATTCAAGAGTGTAAGTAGGAGTCAAACCCGAGAAAAACCTGGTTGTTGTGGGAAGTGAATTTGATGAGCCATCCTTTCTTTCCTGAAAATCCTGACTTAGCTAATTACTAATACAGAAAACAAGGATAGTCTAATCACTGGTCAAATGGGTGAATATTACAAAATAGTGAATAAAAAAGGTAAATATTTCTACCTTCAAAGACAGACAATAAACCATAAAAAGGAATAAGCCAATTTTATAGTATATGCCTGTGGAAAAAGAAAAAGTGGAGCAGAATATGGAAAATTAGGAGAAACAGAGCATGGGCTTGTGATTTTTAATACAATAATGGAGTAGGCCTCACTTACAAGGTGCCATTTTAAGCAAAGACTTGAAGAAGATGAAGAAGTTGGCCAGTTCAAGCCAGCACAAGGCCATGAGGCAGGAAAGTACCTGCATCTTTGAAGAATAGCAAGGAGACTCGTGTGGCTGGAACAGAGGAGAGCAAAGGGAGGACTAGCAGGAGATGAGGGTCAAAAGGTAAATGAGCCACTTTTGTTGGCCCTTGGAAGCCACTGAAAGGATTTGGCTCTCACTCTGAGTGAGGGCCACGGAGGTCTGAGGAGAGGAGGGACACGAATGATTTGGATCACTCTGACGGCTGGGTTGAGAGTACTAGAGACAAAGGAAAGGGTGAAATCAGGGAGTCTGGTTTCATTAATACTTTAATTAATGAATTCTTTATCTTTTCATTTATAGTCTAGATATTACTGATAGAACTGGTTTCTGTTACTCCTTTTGCAAATTCTTCATAGATTGTCTAACATCTGCCTTAGCACATGGAGATACTTGGAATCTGATGTTCTCAGCTTTGAGGCTTCAGATGAAACCCCGAGACAGGAAAAGTCCTATTTTAACACCCTGTTCACTTACCTGGACAGAGTTTCTCCCCCTGGTCTTCATATCCCAAGGGGCACCACTATTCTGTGAGCCAGCTACAGGATTAACCAGGTGATTTCAGGGTTAATAAATGTCACTGTACTCAGGCTATAACCACCAAGGCCCTGATTGCATCTCATTGTTTGCCTACTGGGTACCAGGATCTGTGCTAGGGATATTTTTAGACCCACACACCCCAAAAGAATGTCCCTGTTCTTGAAGAGCTCACACATTAGTGGAGAAAACAGATCTGTAATAACTACAATACTAGGGGGTGGGGAAAGATAATTGGTGGGTATGACAAGAGATGCATGACATGTGCAACGGGAACAGAGGGGGGTGCTTCGTCCTGTCTGGTCAACAGAAGAGAACTCTTCAGAAGAGGTAGCATTTGAATTCTGCCTTGAAAATTGAGTAGGGATTGGGCAAGTAGAGACGGGAAAATATGTTCCAAGCAAAGGAAACAGTTTGACCTCAAGCATAAAGACTGGCAATTACATGTATGTTCAGGGACTGTAAAGGAGTCTGGTGAGGCTGGTTTATGGTCAAAAAGGAGCTAGTATATGATGAGGGGTAAGAGGGGATATGATGGGTTTGGGACCAGAAAGTGTCCTGGGTCCAAATCATTGGGGGCTTCAAGATTATGCCAGATAGTGGAGAATCAGCACAATATGTAGGGCAGGGAGTGATGAAAATCATATTTTGGATTTTAGGAAATTATCCAGAGAGTAGAAGATGGATAGAAAAGGGGAAAGAATCATCATAGAGTGGTATTTCTCAAAATAAGAGATAACAGGAGCCTGAGCTAGGGCAGTCACCCAGGAAATGGAAAGGAGGGAACAAAGTCAAAAGACATTTTGCAGGTAGAATAAAAAACGTCTGGGATCTGATTATCATGTAAATGATAGAGAAAAGAAGAGATAAAAATAAGCAAAAGAATTGCAGGTCAGTGATACCATTAAGAAGCTAATAAACCGGGGAATTGGACTAGGGAAAAGGCCAGTTTTGCTGATCATAGTTTTATGCATATTAAGGTTATTTTTTTCATTTAGTAAATTTTTATTTTTTTACCTTCAACATTTCTGTACAGCAAACAAATCATGCTACTAGAGATTGAACATAAAGAAATCAGATAAGAGGAGGCCAGCAGAAAGAAAAGATAAAACTGGGAAGGTGCAGACAGATGCCACATCCACAGAATTGGTTAAGGCCTGAGTGGCATCAGAAATGTCCTGGGTGAGCAGATCAGGAGTCCAGCACCTATAAGGCCAGAAAAAGTACACTGAATTGTCAATCTGGGATCCTAGAACAGTGACTCCCATGCTCGGGGCCCTGGTCCATGCTGCCCACCGAGGGTGGAAAGCCCTAGACAGTAGGTACTCATGGCAGCTGAAACTAAGTCAGGAATGTGGAGAGGCTCCTGCTAAAGCCACTTTCTGCCATACTTGCTCTTCACAGAGACTGTATTTTGGCATTCAGGGAAACTAATTTCTTTGAATGTTTTAAAACACATCAGCACATTAAGAAAATACAAAATTGCTTTTAAAATACAGAATGGTGACTTCCCCTGATAATGGGTACTAGAGAACGTGCAGAATAAGGTCAGAATGTATTCATGCCGTGGACTTCCTTTATTGCCCTTCATTTCTCTCATCTTTGGAGAGAGAAGTGGAGGAGTCAAAGAGAGGGAGAAGCAGTTTAGGGAGAGAAAGATACAGGTGCATTAAAAAAAGGAGGCAGGAAGGCAAGCCAGAGAAGAGATGCAGAAAGAGGGAGGGGACAGGAGAGCAGCTAAGCCTAACACCCTGAGCCAATTAAAACACCAAAGAGCTAATTCTACATGAAGATTTAAAAGGAAGAAAGGGGAAAAAGGAAGAGAGAGAGGGAATGAGGGAGGAGGGAAGGACAGAAGGAGGAGAGAAGGAGGGAAGGAAGTAAATTTCCACTAACATAATGTGTGTGTAAGGGATGGGGACCATATTGAAAAACAAATTTCAATTATTTGATCCTGTTCATCATGAAGTTAACCTCAAGTGCATGCTGCGGGGGGGGGGGGGGGGTGAGGGGGATGATGGAGGAGGGAACTGCACCTCCTTCTGAATGGGGCCTGGAATTAAGACAGGAGTTGTCTTATTTACTTTCCGGTTCTAACAATTTGTTTCAAGCCGACCATTTCCCTTGTGCATCTGCCTCTCTTTTCTCAATTAGTCTAAAAGCATCAGCTTGCTCTTGCCACCTCATCTTCTCCTCCTAATTGTTTCATCAAGCCTTCTCTCAGGCTTCTGGCTGACTCCTGTCTCCCAGACTTGGGGACTGTCCATGTCTGGATCACTTACAAGGTGAGAAGAGCAGTCAGACGAGCAAGGATCACCTTGCTCCAGCATCCTTGATGGCTGTCTGTCCTTCCATAATCGCACAGAACTCAAGCCTCTAGTTTTGTGCTTTAGAAACTGAATGATTTTCAAATTCGGTTATGCCTGCAAGATTTTCCCACTTGGGTTTCAGAAGGTAGAGACCCTGGGATTCTCCAGGGCTGCAGGCAGCTCCTGCAGGCAGTGTGATACAGTGGGGATTGGGTTGTTTCTTTGTGGCCAGAAGGCCTGGGTGCCGTCCTTGTCAGGCCAAGGATGAGCCAACTGCTTCCTTCACCTTTCTTAGCCTCATCTCCTCATTTGTGAAGTAATGTTAGTGTGGAGGCGTCTGCTAGGATCAGATGGGATAGTGTATGTGAAAGTGCTTTGTAAACTAAAAAGGCCATATCAAGGTTTTAAAATTTTTGTTTCAGAAGAATTCGGAATTCTTCAGGAAAGCCTCAAAAGGCTGGGGAGAGATTATTGGACTGGCTTCCTTGTCACCTACCCCAGTTCAACCAGAGAAGTTTAGCTGTTATTAGAGTTTTCTATGCAATTTAATTCAAAGAAAAAAGGCTCAATAACTTTAAACAATTGGAAAATTATTGTACTTCACAAATTTTTTTTTTCCCACTTTTTCTCTTTAGTACATCCCTGGTTAAGCCAAACCCCTCTCTCACTCCTGCTCCATGTTTTTAAAACAGGGGTGACATTCCACCTTAAATACAGCCATGATCCCTTATCTACTGTGATGGTTAGGTTCATGTGTCAACTTGGCCAGGTGATGGTACCCAGGTATCCGGTCAAGCAAGCACTGGCCTAACCATTACTGCAGGACATTTGTGGCTGGTTAATTCACCAGAAGGCTGGTTTATTAAATCATCAATTTCCTGCAGCTGTGACTGATGACATCAATGAAGGGCATGTCTTCCACAATGAGAGAATGCAATCAGCTGGACTGAATCCAATCAGGTGAAGACTTTTAAGCGAGACAGATAGAGGACCATCACTTCCTCTTCAGCTAACCAGTGAAGCATTTCCTGAGGAGTTCATCAAAGCTGCCAGTTCGTTCCTGAGGAGTTCATCGAACACGTTCATCAAAGTTGCCAGTTCACTGCCTGAGGAGTTCATTGACCATTTGCATTGGAGTTGCCAGTTTGCTGCCTGCCCTGTGGAATTGGGACTTGTGCATACCCACAGTTGCATGAGACGCTTTCATAGAATCTTATATTTATATATATCTCTTGCTGATTCTGTTTCCCTAGGAACCCTAAGTAACACATCTACCATCCATTTCCCTTCTTTCGTGGGACGCTTAGAGAGAATGGTGGTAAGTGGTCCCCACTCCATGTGAAGGCCCCTCGATGCCCCTCATTCATCTGCCCTTCAGCTTTACCTCCTCCAGGCAGCATCATCCCTTTTCTTTCCTCTCCCCCCATACAGGTCATTTTTTCCAAGTCCTCAGATTGCTGTGCTTTCACACTCACCAGCTCTGTCTCTGAGCAAGCAAGCTGGGAGCTACACCCACCTGGCTTTAGCAGGGCTGTCTGAAAACCAAACTGTCCACAGAGTGACCTTCAGAAGGGCCTAGGACCAAATGCAGGAGGGGCTGCTGAGCTACCCATAAGGAGGGTAGGTAAATAAAGAATAAGAGACCTGAGGGGCTGGCAAAATGGGAAGGTGCTGCTGCTCAAGCAGGGTCTCTCACACTAATCACCTCCCACACTACCCTGGGCCTGTGAGACAAAGAAGCAAATAACCTTTCCTCTGCCAGATATTCACCCACCCTGCCCTCCCTAAAACAAGGCCCTGGGTAAACCTGTAGTTTGAATTTTGGCATCCCTCACCTTCCCTCTCTACTCCCTTCCCCACGTCCTCACCATCCCAGATTCATTCACACTAAGGTGGTAAATGGTTTAATGAATACCTCTCCTGAGAAGATTTGTATTTTTAAAGAGGCAGCTCAACCAAGCTGATGTTTAACAAAAGGGATGCATCGTGAAACTTTAAACACTGGTGAGGGAGATGTTTGCCTGCAGAAAATCATAGCAGAGTGCATTCTGCCTGCTTTACTCAGGCCTCAGGTGAAACCTGTACCTGACACAAATTCCTTTGCTGAGAATTCCTTTTATATCTTCAGTTACATCCCCCAGGTCCCTCTCCTAAGGGAGATGGGGTGGGGGGGAGTTTGACTGCTTCTACAGCCTCCAATCTGTCTCCCCTCTTCTGTCTCTTTGAATTGCACTGGGTTATGGCTAGAGAGCTGTAGCTTTTGAAAGCATGTAATGAAGTGGCGACTGCAAAAGGGATGGCTTGATTGCTACTTTGATGAGAGTACCATTCTCCTAATATGTAGCACTGCAAAAAGCATTTGAAGGAGTTACATGATCTTCCATCCAGCCCAGAGGACAACAATATAATTAACTTGCTTAGCCATCCGGCCTTCCCTGAAAAAGATTTAGAACTCTGGTCTATGGGCATATTTATGGCCTATATTCCTTGGAATAGAGAGTTGTTCTTTTCCATGAGAAATGCCAACATCTTTATGTTTATTTTAAGCTGTCTATCCTCTGAATTTGTAATTCTTTAAGTATTAGTTATGGCTTATCTGGGACTTAAGAACAAGAAAGAGGTTACTACTGCAAAGTGCAGTAAATAATGTAATATGTAAGCTCCAGCTGGGTAAAGAAATTGTAAAGCTAAAAAATTCAATTTCGTTTCCAACTCCCTCTGGGCTATGTAACCTTACCAGACCCTTTCAAGCAACTTTCAGAATTCCAGCAGGGTTGAAGTGGGATATTTTAAAATACATTCCCTTGAGTTAAATAGGGATGGGGTCTCCCCAGGATCCACAGGACAATGCAAGATTATATAATAGTTTTTTCACAAAGAGATGTTTTCTTCATCCAAGAAACAATCCACCTCTAAATTAATGGTCTCAATCTCAGGCTCCCAAGGAGTCACTTTCACCCTCCCAACTTTTTAGTAGAGCCCCTGTGCCAGTTTGAATGTATTATGTCCCCCAAAACACCATTATCTTTGATGCAATCTTGTGTGGGTAGACTTATCAGTGTTGATTAGGTAATAATTCTTTGAGTGTTTCCATGGAGATGCAACTCACCCAACTGTAGTTGATAACTCTGATTAGATAATTTCCATGGAGGTGTGGCCCCACCCATTCAGCATGGGCCTTGATTAGTTTACTAGAGTACTATATAAGCTCAGACAGAAGGAGCAAGCTTGCTACAGCCAAGAGGGACACTTTGAAGAATGCACAGGAGCTGAGAGAGGAACTGCAGCTTACAGAGACATTTTGAAGATGGCAATTGAAAGCATAGTTTTGCTGATGCTTTCTTTGGAGGTACTAGCCCAGAATTTGGCCTGAGAAGCTGCAGCCCAGAGAGGAACGTCCTGGAGAAAGCCATTTTGAAACCAGAATGCCGGAGCAGACGCCAGCCATGTGCCTTCCCAGCTAACAGAGGTTTTCCGGATGCCATTGGCCATCCTCCAGTGAAGGTACCTGATTGTTAATGCCTTACTTTGGACACTTTACAGCCTTAAGACTGTAACTGTGTAACCAAATAGACCCCCCTTATAAAAGCCAATCCATTTCTGGTGTTTTGCATTCCAGCCGCATCAGCAAACCAGAACAGCCCCACTGTCCCATTCTCCATCATCAATGAAACTTAAAATGTTAAGCTCATTTAATTTTTCTCTGTACATACTTGCTTGAAGATGCCTCAAATGATTTAGATGCTGCTGTCACAACCTACATTTGGCTGGTTATCTGGGAAACACCCAACACAGCAAATTGAGGACAAATGAACAATTCTTTCAGACAGTCTTCTGGAAGGAGAGAAGGGACTGTCCTGCCCCACAGGGCTGGCATGGTAATTTGGCATCTGCGCTTCAAGCCTAGCTAAATCACCACTGCCTTTAAAAGATGACTAATGAAGTGGCTAGAAGTAGAACAAAAACAGCTCTGCACTCTTGTGCCTTGGATGTGGTTGTGACTACTGCTCTACAGGAGAGCTAAAAATATTTTAAAGCAATAGAAACTCCATGCCTCCAAGCACAAACACTTACCCTATAATAAATAACCCACATTACCGTAATAACATCGGCACTGCTGTTAACGGCATACAAAACAGGTTCACATACATTATCTTATTCGCACCTCATAACAAACCCAAGACGGCAGATATTTCACCCCTATTTTACAAAGAGGTTGCCCAAGGTCGAACAGCTATTGAAAAACTGGGATTGAATCCAATGGATTCTCATTCCAATTCTTGCTTTTGCACTACTTTTATTTTACATTGCTCCCCAGCCCGGCTTTGCAGTAATCACCTCAAGAAATCCAGAGTCAGGACATAGAACTGCTGCCATGTCACTAAAGGTAGAGTTAGCCAAAAGGGGAAAGATAATTGCCTGGATGTTGAAATCCTTAAGGGCAGGAACAAGTTACATTTCTAGATGCTCAGGAGGATAAATTGCCTAAATGAGTGGAGCGATTCAATGCCTGCTAGGTGCTAGGGATTCAATACAGATTAGGTGCTGGCAGGGAGTTCCAAATCTGATCATTCAGAATAAGATTAATGGTTTAGGCATTCTTTTTAGGGAATACATTTTAGGGTTCTGTAGGACTGCATGGTTACGGACACTTTTGTGGGTGGGTGGGTCTTAGGAGATAGTATTGAATGAGTCACAGTGGACAAGCGAGATTCAAAGGAAGGATCCCATTATTTGCTTCTAATCTTATCTTTACAGAGGGCAAGATAAAGCCAGACCTAGAAATTTCCACCAATTGCTAACCTAGAAAGTTTTACTGTTCAAGATTTTTGCATTATTTCAGGCAATTACATTATTTCCTAACAGGGAATATTAAGGCAATTACTTAAGAGAAATGTTTAACTATATAATACAATAAAACGGTACATATTACCATTATGCGGCTCAATTAATTTTGACAAACTACACATCCTATAACAAGCACCCAGGTCAAGAACCTCACAGGCACCTCACCTTTCCCTCAAGTCTCGACCTGCCCCCCAAGTGATAAGCTCTCTCCTAACTTCTTTATAAAACTAATTGCCCTGCCCTCTAGGGCAAACAAACTAACCTCCTGTTTTAATACTTCATTTTTTTTTTTTTTTTTAGACCTTGGAATCTAATGGAGTTTTCCCTATTGGGTTTTTTGTTTTTTGTTTTTTTTTTTTTCATTTTTATTGAGATTGTTCAGATACCATACAATTATCGAAAGATCCAAAGTGTACAGTCACTTGCCCCTGGGTACCCTCATACAGCTGTGCATCCATCATGCTTAATTTTTATTCAATTTTTGGAAACTTTTCATTACTCCAGACAAGAAATAAAGTGAAAGATGAAAAAAGAAAAAAAGAAAAGGAAACTCTAATCCTCCCGTATCCCTAACCAACCCCCCTCAATTGTTGACTCGTAGTATTGGTATAGTACATTTGTTACTATTTATGAAAAAATGTTGAAATACTACTAACTGTAGTATCTAGTTTGCAATAGGTATATAGTTCTTCCCTATATGCCCCTCTATTATTAACTTCTAATTGTATTGTCATACATTTGTTCTGGTTCATGGAAGCGATTTCTAGTATTTGTACAGTTGATCATGGACATTGCCCACCATAGGATTCAGTTTTATACATTCCCATCTTTTGACCTCCAACTTTCCTTCTGGTGACATACATGACTCTGAGCTTCCCCTTTCCACCTCATTCACACACCATTCGGCACTGTTTGTTATTCTCACATCTTGCTACCAACACCCCTGTTCATTTCCAAACATTTAAGTTCGTCCTAATTGAACATTCTGCTCATACTAAGCAACCACTCCTCATTCTTAAGCCTCGTCCTATATCTTGGTACCTTATATTTCATGTCTATGAGTTTACATATTATAATTAGTTCCTATCAGTGAGACCCTGCAATAATTGTCCTAATGTGTCTGGCTTATTTCACTCAGTATATTGCCCTCGAGGTTTTGTCATCAACCCATTTTTTTTTAATACGGTTTTGTTCACTCACCATACATTCCATCCCAAGTAAATAATCGATGGTTCTCTCATGGTCATACATTTATGTGTTCACGACCTTCACCACTATCTATATAAGGGCATCTACATTTCTTCCACAAGGCAGGAGGGAGAGTCAAAGAAGGTAGAGAGGCAAAAGAAAGAGGAAAAAAAAAACTGACAGCTAGAAAGCAGCAAAAGGAAAAATTACCTTAAATCAAAGTAGAAGAAAGAATCAGAGAATACCACCAATGTCAAGTGTCTAACATGCCTCCCCTATCCCCCCCGCCTTATCTGCATTTACCTTGGTATATCACCTTTGTTACATTAAAGAAAGCATAATACAATGATTCTATTAGTTACAGTCTCTAGTTCATGCTGATTGCATCCCTCCCCCAATGCCTCCCCATTTTTGCAACGTTGACATTTGGTTGTTCTCCCTCGTAAAAGAACATATTTGTACATTTTATCACAATTGCTGAATACTCTAGATTTTACCAAGTTACACAGTCCCAGTCTTTATCTTTCCTCCTTTCTTATGGTGTCTCACATGCTCCCCACCTTCCTGTCTCAACCGTATTCATAGTTACCTTTGTTCAGTGTACTTACATTGCTGTGCTACCATCTCCCAAAATTGTGTTCCAAACCACACACTCCTGTCTTCTATCACCCTGTAGTGCTCCCTTTACTATCTCCTGTAGGGCAGGTGTCTTGTTCACAAAGTCTCTCATTGTCTGTTTGTCAGAAAATATTTTGAGCTCTCCTTCATATTTGAAGGACAGCTTTGCTGGATATAGGATTCTTGGTTGGCGGTTTTTCTCTTTCAGTATCTTAAATATATCACACCACTTCCTTCTTGCCTCCATGGTTTCTGCTGAGAGATCCGCACATAGTCTTATTAAGCTTCCTTTGTATGTGATGGATCGCTTTTCTCTTGCTGCTTTCAGGATTCTCTCTTTGTCTTTGACATTTGATAATCTGATTATTAACTGTCTTGGCGTAGGCCTATTCATATCTCTTCTGTTTGGAGTATGCTGCGCTTCTTGGATCTGTAATTTTATGTCTTTCATAAGAGATGGGAAATTTTCATTGATTATTTCCTCTATTATTGCTTCTGTCTCCTTTCCCTTCTCTTCTCCTTCTGGGACACCAATGATACGTACATTATTGTACTTTGTTTCATCCTTGAATTCCCGGAGTCTCATATTTTTTCATTCTTTTCTCCATCTGCTCCTTTGCGTGTAGGCTTTCAGGTGTTTTGTTCTCCAATTCCTGAGTGTTTTCTTCTGCCTCTTGAGATCTGCTGTTGTATGTTTCCACTGTGTCTTTCATCTCTTGTGTTGCACCTTTCATTTCCATAGATTCTACTAGTTGTTTTTTTGAACTTTTGATTTCTGCTGTATATATGCCCAGTGTTTCCTTTACAGCCTCTATCTCTTTTGCAATATCTTCTCTAAACTTTTTGAATTGATTTAGCATTAGTTGTTTAAATTCCTGTATCTCAGTTGAAGTGTACGTTTGTTCCTTTGACTGGGCCATAACTTTGTTTTTCTTAGTGTAGGTTGTAATTTTCTGTTGTCTAGGCATGGTTTCCTTGGTTATCCAAATCAGGTTTTCCCAGACCAGAACAGGCTCAGGTCCCAGAGGGAAGAAATATTCAGTATCTGGTTTCCCTGTGGGTGTGTCTTAGAAAATGACTCCACCCTGTGATGCCTCAGGTCACTGTGCTTTTCTGCCCAGCAGGTGATGTCTGTTAGCCTATAATTCTTGACTGGTGTGAGGAGGTATGGCCGTGCTCCCCCAGGCTCTGGGGTCTGGTTCTGAATGGAAAGGGCCCCACCCCTTTCCTCCTAGAGAAGACAGACCCCCCAGGTGGAGGTCATTAGCATTTCAATGGTCTCACTCTCTGCTTGTGCTGTCTCCACCCTTCCCGGAGTCACAGCCCTGGAAACTGAAAATGACTGGGGCTTTCTCCACTGAGCCAAAAAAGACACAGATAGTCCCCTTCAGACCCAGTCCAAGGCGACCCTCTGGCTCTCCAAGGTCAGTCGTCACTCAAAGCCTCTGTCTGTGTTTTGGGGATTCGTACCTGTAGTGAGCAGTTCATACTCGCTACTTAAAAACCCCAGTTGGAGCTCAGCTGAGCTATATTTGCTTGATGGGAGAGAGCTTCTCTCTGGCACCACGAGGCTTTGCAGCTCCGGCTATGGGGGAAGGGGTCTCGTGACTTGGATCCGCAAGTTTTACTTACAGATTTTATGATATGTTCTTGGGCATTCCTCCCAATTCAGGTTGGTGTATGATGGGTGGATGGTCTCGTTTGTCCCCCCACAGTTATTCTGGATTATTTACTAGTTGTTTCTGGTTTTTTGTAGTTGTTTCAGGGGGACTACTTAGCTTCTACTCCTCTCTATGCCGCCATCTTGCCCCCTTAATACTTCATTTTGAAGCATTTCTCATCTGTATAAGATCAGGAAGACCTCAAATAATTACCACTTTACAGCAGACTGCTATGATAACATTCCAGACTATCGTTGAAGCCCATAAGACCTATGTTCTAAGTCCTTCTACCACAGGGGAGACTCACACATGCCATATTTGGAGACAGTCAGGCCTGACATATGAATTCTCAAATTTTCCTCAGAAAGAATTCTTTTGTAAGATGATAAGCAAGAGTAAATATTTTCAGACCACTTCAAAAAATGCTTTTTAAATCCCTTTTATGTGAGGTTGGGTCAAGCTCTCCATTTCTATCCACCTTCATTCTTTCTGTTAAAATGTTGATCTATTTTTCAGCACCAGGATTATTCCCCTGTCAAAGACGAAGCTATATGTGTTGTTAGAAAAGTAGTTAGTATTCAAGTCACCAGGAGAAGCCCTTTCTAAATTAAATGAAATTTCAGTGTGGTTATATAATACCAAATCAGATTGTCTGATTTTAATAGAGATTTGGTTAAACTCAATTTTACATGTAATTTTCTATTTGTAGAAACTAATAGAAGGAAATTGTAATAGACATGAAAGAGAACAGGAATTGTAGAGAGTTTGTCAAATTCTGTTATGTATTAAAATGATAACACTGATTTCATGGTCCACTATTTCATTAAATTCCTGCTGTCATTAATGCTTTTATAATTAAAATAACCCTAAATTTAATTCGGAACTTACTACATATTTACAACTTTTCCCTAACACTTGGTGATGAGATTTAGAGGGTTTTCCTCTTAAAGGGATATGATTAACCTTTGCACCAGAACCTGTATTTGATTTTGGCAGCCCAAAGAAACAGGAAAGAAGAGCTTATTTGATGGGAATTCTGCATAATATATTTCGTAGTGGATGAGATTACATATCAAATAAGGTTTAGTGTGCTCTGAGGCATTTTATTCTGAATTATTAGTCTGTTGGGCGCTATCCTTCCTTTGAGTGTAGCAGTGACTCCCAACCTTTTGAATTTGACACTTGATTATATTCATGTGTATGTGTGTGTATATGTATATATGTTTCTCTTGTCTATTCACCTGTGATAGTTATAAAAGTTTGTTGTATATGTTTGTATATACTTATGTGTGTGTGTGTGTGTGTGTGTGTGTGTATGTATTCCTTCTCTAGTTATTTACAATAGTTCCCTTATTATAAATTACATTGTGTTTTGGTAGATGGATGAAGAGGAAAGACAATCTGATTCATTTCTCTGCATTCTAGTGCCAGTTCCAAATAGCTTTGTAATATGTTTTAGTATCAGTTAAAACTAATGACAACCAAGATTCATTGAGTTCTAACTAAGTGCTAACTAAGCATGTTGCTAAGTGCTTTAATCCATACAACAACCTTACAAAGTAGTTGCTATTACAAACCCCATTACACACATGAGGAAGCTGAGACCTAGGAAAGTTAAGTACTTTGGCCAAGTCTCACAGCTATAAATGACAGTGGAGGCTCCAACCCAGATTGTTCTAATGACAAAGCCACATTATCCATAACCATTCTGCTATACTGTCATCTTCATGCTCTTAACTTCTGCGCTACTCACCTCTCTTCTCTTTTCTAGAATTTTGTTGATAAACTCCTTGGTGTGTGCTTCCATATTAACTTTGGAATTATGTAGTAATGTTTCCAAGCATCCTATCTGGATTTTCATTGAAGTTGCATTAAACCTATAAGAAAAATTGAGGAGACTTGATATTTTCATAATATTTAATCTTTCCATGAAAAATATGGTATTGCTTTCTGTTTGCTCAAGTCTCCATTTTAATCTTAAAAGATGCATTTTTTCTTCCTTTAGTTCAAAAATATTTTCTCTATAAATTGCCCTGTGTAGTCCATATTTTTATTGCTACTAACAGTAAGATCTCTTTTATTATGGTGCTAAATATCTATCGTAGTTATTGTCAAGAACTGTACAGGATCTGGGATTTTATACTGATTATAAGCTAATAAGCTAGCCTGTTACTGTGCATGAATGCTGACAGAAGATATGAGACTCCTGAGTCAGATAAAAAGGACTTTATTATTCTTGGCAAAACCAGTAGTCAGTGTCAGCATGATGCTCGTGGGGGTTTCCCATGCTTTTCACATCCTGTGGGGATGAAGGAAAGGGCCCATGATGGATGCCCACACACATAGTGGGCTATGTTGACAGGAGAGGAGCACACAGCTTGGGAGATTCTCTGCTTGAATAGTGAGCAGAAGTAAGCCTGCTCTTTGCCTGAGTGCAGATGTTACCTCATCCCTCAAGGTTGCTTGCTGCAAACACAACCCTGAGAGATGGGCCTGGATAAAGGGTGGTCTGGGCCTTGTGTTCTTAGCATGCCCGGCAAGAACATGCATGGAAACTCACTGCCCATTGCATATTGCCTCTCACAAAGGGTATATATGAATACTGTTGGCTTTTATGTATTTGTCTTGTGAGCAGCAACTTTACTGAACTCTTGTTAATTTGGATGGCTTTTCAATGGATTTCTTTGGATAAAGTACAGTCATTATTTCCTTTGAATATATATACTTTTTAAACTTGGATGTCAGTGTGGTTAAATCACATGATCAAGATTACCTGGATAGTAAATTCTATATCTGTAACTTAAACTCTGGTATTCCAATTTTAAGTGCTTTACCATTTCTACTTCACAATGCTGAACAAGAAAAATTAAATGTCTGCTTTATTTGAAAATATATTTTTTGTAATAGCTTTTACATTACCATATAATATTTCCATTTCCTGTTTAAACATGTGTCTTTAGACATGGATTATAAGCTCTCTGAGCAGATGTTAAGTGTATTCATCTTTACAGCCCTGGTGTCTCATATTGTACCTAGAGGGACCAGCACAGAGGTGGATGAATGCGTGAATCATGGATCTATGAATGCTTCTTTGCTCTACATTTTCAGTATATCCAATAATGCTTCTTTCTTTGACAAATATGTTCCAAGGAAATTCTCTAAATGTGTAAAGTTTTATTAGATTGTTTCTAAATAAATCGAAACCACCATCCTGAATTTCAAAAGTAGCTGGGCAAAGGTTAATTGATTTGTTTGATTTTAATGAAAATTATTATGTTGAATAGGGCTGATAAATATGAATACTCAAATTTACTTTTATTTAATATGAAAAGGAAAATATGAATCAAAGTTGGCATATTTTATGCACCCTCATTCTCTGCTTTATTTTCCTGAGCACCCACAGCATTTACATAAAATGAAGACCAAAATGGCCTGCTCCTTATGGAGTTTACAATTTGCCTTAGTCCAGTACTGATGTGTACTGCTGAAGTGAGTTCTCAAAAATGCTCATCTGATCATGTCACTCCTCTCTTTAAAGAGGAAAAGTATAGATATATAGAGATAGAGAGAAGGAGATGGAATGGATATGATGGAGATGGAGATGGAGATGGAGATGGAGAGAATGAGAGAATGAGAGATAGAGATAGATAGATAGACAGATAAAAAGAGAGAGAGAGTTACATCCATCAGTGGTTCCCCTTTGCTTTCAAGATGCAGTTGAACTCCTTGGCAAAATTTAACAGCCTCTATGATCTGCCCAGTGCTCAAAATCTTCCACTCATGACATTCCCCAAAGCAAAGCTTCAACAACGACAAAATGACTGGGGTTACCAAAGTAAGTCCAGGCTTCAGATCTTGGCATACCCTGCTCCCTCTATCTGAAATGCCTTTCTCTGCACTTTCTCCATGCCCAAAATTTAGTCATCTTTCAAGAGTCATTTCAAATTTTACCTTTCATGGAAAGCTTCTTCTGAATATCCCTCACAATAAACTAACCACCCTCTTTTTTACTTTGCCACTGAACCCTAATCATACTTCATTCAGAGCAACCATAATGCTTTGTTGTAATTACATATTTACAAGTCTGTGCATTCCTGTACTGTTTTACTCATCTTTTTTTCTCTAGGGTCTAGCACAGGACCTGGGATATGGGATGTTTAGTTTCCTAGGTTACTTAAGCAAATACCATGAAATAGTTTGGCTTAACCAATGGAAATTTATTAGCTTTCAGTTTTGAGGCCAAAAAAATGTCCAAATCAAGTCATCATCAAGGCAATGCTTTCTCCCCAAGACTGTGGCATTCTGAGGCTGGCTGTAGGCAACCCTCAGTACTTAGCTTGTCATATGCCAAGGCACATATCAGCGTGCCCTGGTTTCTTCCTTCTCTTCTAGGTTCTATTCCAACTTCTTGCTTCCTGTGGCTTCGTCTCTCTTTGTCTGAATTTCATTCTCATAAAGGACTCCAGTAGTGGGATTAAGACCCATCCTGACTGAGGTGGGTCACACTTTAACTGAAGTAACCTCTTCGAAAGGTACTACTTACAATGGGTTCACACCCACAGGAATGGGTTAAGAACATGTTTTTTTCTGGGGTACATACAGCTTCAAACCCCCATATGGTAGGTGCTTATGACTATTAACTTCTCTTCCTTTCCCTTTCTTTCAAGGGACAAGGTTTTATTACTAATAAAGATATTCATGAGTTTTCAACTCTGAGACCCACCTCCTGAGAAACCACACAAAGACCTGGCATCTTAAAGTTGCTCACTTTGTTCTGTTAAAACTCTTAGTAACTAGGAAGTCTGAAAAGAAAGGTATTACACGGTATGTGAAAAACAGATCCTTGAGGTGTGAATATCACTTATGTCAGAGGAGGTCGAGCACCAGCGGTTGCACAAAAGCAGAACCAGGCTTGGATGTGGTGGTGCATCCCCAGACACTCCTCAAGTGTTGGGTGCTGATGCTCTGCTGAGTCCCTCTCTGGAAATTTCCACAATTCTGAAGGGTCATCCCAGCTCCTGAGCTTTCTTTGGATCTGCTGAAGACTGCTGGACTGCCCAATCACACTTGCTTCACTGCCTCACAGGAGTTGTTTCTGCAAGCAAGCCCCAATAAACTTTCTATATGCAAATCTCCATCTTAGAATCCTGATGAAGCCCACCATAAAACAGAGGTCTTCTAAAGTAACAGAACTTTACTTACGTGGACCTATGGAAAAGGTCCCTATTCAAAATATTTCTCCTATTGTTCTGTGGAATATTTTAAATTACTTTATCTAAATGCTTCTGGAAGTGACAACTTGCTTATGCCATTGAATGAAGGAATGAATGAATGAATGAACGGACTTCAATCATGTTTTCAAACCATTTCTTTTTTATTTATCAACAATATAACTCCCTATCATAATTTCAATTCAACATGAGTGAACTAGTGTTTTAAAATGAATTGATCTAATTATTACAAAAAAAAAAGAGAGAGAAACAATATTTTGGGGTTAGCTTACATACTCTTTTTGCAAAGTAAATGAATGTAAAATGTTTATTCCTGTTTTCTTTTCCAGATACCCATTATTACCTTCATGTGCCCCAAGTACAGAGTCTAATCTATTCCTTTTATTTTAGAAATAAGAAAACTAAAGGAAGAAAGGAGCAAAAGTCAAAATGATGATGTTACATTAACAGGACTTCCACCCAGGATTATCACACCTACAAGTAAATTGAAATAACTTGCTGATTTAAACAAATATAAATGTGTGTGTGTGTGTTGTTTTAAATGAATGAATGAATTAATTAATCTCTTTATTCTCTCCAAACCTGCAAAGTCTTGAGGCTAGAGAATCAGAGTCCACTTGTTGACTGACATAAATGATTGAAGTGCCAGGGGGAAAATAAGGAGACTTATAAGGTTTTATTAAATTTATTAATAAAGATGACTTTTGAATAAGGTACGTTCTCCACTGATACAGCTACCCAAGAGCAAAGCTGTGAGATAAGCAAACTGTCTTTGTAGCCTTCCGCTGCATTTTAAAAAAATCACCCCCTTAAGCCCTAAGGATCTCGATTTTCCTTAAGGACCCGAAACAATTCTGCTGCCCTGTCCTACCTTTCTTCCTAGGAAGATAAGTCTTCCAAGTCTGGGAGTCTGGAAGTAATTCCTAAATCATTCAATTATCTAAGAGGCTTTTAAAAGTAAATTCAGAAGCCAGGTTCTCCTTAGATACAGTGATCTTTCCTAAGTCTGGGATGAGGCCTGGATTCTGTAGCTCAGAAAGCATTCCCAGGGACTTGGGAATTGATCAGCTTTATTTGGGAACCACCAATCCCAATCCAAGAATTTCATTTTTTCCATTCCTTAAAAACATCCTGATTAGCTTTCTTAAAGAGATTTCCCTTTCAAAAGAGCTTCCTAAAGGAAGACAATGCTTGACTCAAAAGGGAAAAATCAGAGCAAAGAGTGGAGAAGATATTCTGGGGAAAACTAGACAATCCACATACCCATCAAATGAAACCCCACAGAAATCATCTACTCCATCTGCCTTTGAAGTCCACTGAGGTAATTTGTGCCAATCTTGCAATGTCCAAGATAAAGGAAAAATAGATGAGAATAGCTGTTTTCCTTCCTCTCTCTCTTTATTATGTCAGAGATTTATGTGCTAGTCCTTTCATTTAGAAGTGAAAAAATAATAATCACAAGATGCTGTAATTTATAAAAGAATTCAAAGGACAAAATTAAACCACAGAGCTAAAAATTAAAACTGTATACACAAGTGCAGGCAACCTAAGATGGCCCAGTTATAAAATGCTGCTGGAGGGGGTGGCAGCCACTTCATAATGAGTAACACCAGACAAACAGCCCCTCTGCTCTGAAATTGCATATGTGCCTTCTAGCTGCCCACACTCTGATGCAGGCAAACAGCACAATATCTTAATACCAGTTGTTAAAAATAAACTGTGAGCTCACAGAGGAAAAACCGTTTTTGCATTTGCACTGAGGACACACCACAGGGCCTTAGGGCAGGGGAGCTCTCAACCCCGAGCACTGAGAACAACCACAGTGGCCACCACTGCCCCAGCCCTCCAACCAACCCCCCCAAGAAAACCCAGGCAGAGATGATTGTTTCGGAACCAGGAGAAGCAATATTGTCGAGTTCTCTGCATGGTACTCATTTTTGCTTGGAATTTTACGGGGAGACAAAGCCAGCACTGGTGGGAGTTAGAAGTCAAGCACCCATAATCTTCTTGCATTTGACACTGGGTTCGATAAAGTCTCCATGATTTTCTAAGGATGTTTTTCTCTGCATCTTGAGCTCATGACTCGTTTAAAGGAAGATTAATTCAAGGGTTTGGTGTATTATACTCACCTCATTAAAATATTGCAATAGAAGATGTGTTTAATACCCAAGAACTCTGCTGATCCTCTTTATTAAGTTCTTTAAAGAAACCCTTTAAACAGTGAACAGAACTGAATATTACAGTTTTCATTTATGCTGAAGACTCACTTTACAACCGTGGTGCTTACACTCAAGGTTAGATGATCCCTGAGGACGTTCAAGCACAGGCTCTGTAATCCATACATTATCCTGAACTTATCCAAAGATAGAGAAAGGGGATGGTCTGTAAGGAGATTAAAAAAACAATTGACTTTCCCCACCTCTCTCCTCAACCACTGAAAGCATTCATACAGGACTGAAACAAAAACACCCAATTTTTACAAAGCATTTATTAGGTGGCAAGCACTGTTCTAACTCATATAAACTTCACAACAGTTCTGAGGTTATGAAGTGGGTACCAGTGTACTATTGGGAACTCTACTTAACAGATGAAGAAACTGAGGCAAATAGCTTTTCCAAGTTACTTGCCCTGTAGCCACCAAAGTCCTCCATCATTCATTCAAAATGTCACCAATTCCTCAAATACCAATTCCACAGCAATTCTAGCCCTGAAAGATCCCACCTAGCTCATCTTCAGCATGTTTATCCCTCTTTACTGAACTTCAAGATATCACCTTTGTGCTCCCTATTCATATTTAAAGCCATGCATGACTTAAAAGGGAGTCAGAGCATTATAGCAGAAAGAACAATCCTTGGCCACAGAAGAACCTGCTGTACTTTCCTGACTTGACTGCTCTGTAGCTGAGTCATCTTGGGCAAGCCTGAGCCTCAATCTTCTCATTTTTTAATGGGGATTGTTATGAGACTCATATGAGGTATATTAAAAGCACACTGTAAATTGTTCCATGTTGAGCTATATTAGTAGTAACTATTAATAAAATGTGAGATGAATTCAATCACAATAAAAGAAAGCACTACCAGTCCTGACACAGTCAATATATTTGGTGGAAAATTGGGTCATGTTGGCAGTTGAATAAGGTAATAAGACAGACTAGCCTATAAATATATTACTAGGAACTAAAGCTTGTAATGTTGAAAGCAGTTCATGAATAAATCTTCATCATTGTCATATATTATTTCTATATAATATTTTATAGTTTATAGACCTCTTTGATGATGACTTTTTTTAATTATATACAAAGTATGTAACATAGGCAGAGTATTCTCAAGTGGAGTGTGGGACAGGAAAATGATTGCTATGGGCAGGTAGGTCTGGATGAACATTCACTGCAGTCAACTAATTCATGGGATCAGGGGCGCTCGAGCCTCCAAAAATACTCCCACTGGCTTTTTGAAGTTCTAGAGTCAGGGAATGAGATAATAAAGGACTCTCAGAAATATTCCCCCTATCCTAACCCCCTAGCCTTCATTTTCAGATGTTTCTGTGAGAGACTGGTTGTCTAGGAACTACATGTGTGCTAATTCTTGTTTTCTGTATAACCAGATCACCAGGTCAAAAATAAAGGCCATGGGAAGTTGACAGCTGGGTGTTCCAGGACCCTTCACATGTAGATGTCAGGATCCTGGCACATGGGATGGGGTCTCACTGAGGGAACCTGTGGAAAAAGGATGCCTCCCATGATGGGAGGACCAAGGCCTGCTTCCCAGAGAGGGCTAAGACCTCTAAGGCTTAGTGAGAACAAGAACCAGAGTGGTAAACATGTCAGTCAGGGGTTTTCAGCTGGAAAGAACAGAATATCCAACTAAAAAGTATGTTTAAAGCAATAGATATTTACAGTCTCACATAACAATTAAATTTCTGGCATATAACAGCTCCTATAGAAGTATTAGCTTCTATTACTACTACTACTACTACTATTACTACTGCTGCTGCTGCTACTACTTACTACTACTACTATTGCTTCTGTCATTATGACCAGAAAGTCAAACAAGGGCAGTTCCAGGGTTGGTACAACAGCTCAGGGACCCACATGCCTTTTCTTCTTTGTGCTCTGGCATTTTCTCAATGTAATATTGATGGCTTCCCTAATGGCTCCCAAAAGGCTGCAGCGATTCCAGGGATCACTTGCAGATACAATCACATTCAGAAAAGAAGAAGGGATGCTTCATTTTCTAGGAGGAGAAGCTTTTCCCCAAAGCCCTAAGCAGACATCCCCTCAGGTCCCATAAGCCAGTACTGAGTTACATGCCTATGTGCTAGTTGTAACAGAGGCTCAGAAAAGGGTAACTGGCATTCTCTGTAGTAGAGAAGGGCTTTCCAATAGGGTAAGGGAGAGGGAGAGATTAGCTCCTGGGAAGGCAGCTAAAAGTGTCAGCCACCCATAATATTAGGCTTGTTCTTCCCCCAGCCACTACTCAGAAAGGGTGGGCTGATCTCAATCCTGTAATACTCAGCCTTTCAGGTAGGGAATTCCCAAGAGAGAAAGAGATACTATTGGGCAACTTGAGGTTGGCATAAAGAGCTTTATACCAGAGTTAGTCTGTTAGGAAAAGGTGTTAGAAACCAGAATAAGGGGTGCCACCCACCCCTAGCAGAGATCATGAGGAATAGACGTCCTTGGGAAATGGCAGCTTCTATAATGAAAGTTCCCAGCACAGTAGACCACTTCCAGCACAGGATCACTGGAGCCTGTCACACTGAGAGCCATACATCTGGGGCATGGCAGCCAGCGAAGAATGACCCAACAGCAAGTCACAGTCACAGGAAGACAGGATTGACCAACATCCAGCAGCCATGGGAGCACCTTATGAAGACAGGGCCATTAACACATTGCCCCTTTGCCTGGTAAGCTTGGTGGTTAGAGAAAAGGAACAGTACTGACTATTGATAAAACAAATGAAAGACATCAATCCTTAGGAGAAAATATTGTTCTGGGGATTCAGCCCACCATGGAAACAACTGGATATTGAGGCAACCTGGTCCAGACAGGTTATTTTGAGGAAACAGACATCAGGAGTTGGATTTCTATGACTCTAAAGTAGCGTGCCATTCTGGTTTACTTCCCCAGTATACACTTTTAAGGGATTCATCTACAGGCAGGCTGAGCACACTAATGGAGAATCTAGACCTCAAGGAGAATCAAGCAAACAGTCAGCCAAACATTGACCTCAGTGCCAGCTATCAGAAGGTAGAAAGGACTCAGTAATAGAGCTCATGGGCAACAAAGGACATATCTCCTGGTTAAGGTTAGCCCTAACTAACCTTAGTATGAACTAAGCTCTAGTATCGGACATTACAGTTCAAATCCTACCTACTAGCTGTATGAACTCTGGCCAGTTACTTAGCTTTGCATTGGAAATGACTGTACCTTCCTCAGAGGGTTAATGTGAGGACTAAATGAGTTAAAATATGTAAATTCCTTGCATATATAAATATTAGTGACTCTTTTTACCAGGGAGCAGGTGAAGAAAAGACCTCTGAGAGAACCCAGCTGTAACTAGTCCCAAACCAAACAACAGATTACTAACCTTCTTGTGGTAAATCAGTTAATAAAAAGACCCAACACAAGTAGGTGGGGGTTGGAAAAGGAACTCTGGGAGGCACAACTTTTTGTACCCATGATATAGATATTTTTTATTGCATTAATGGGACTTTCATAAGGCTACTTACCCGTGTTGTGGGTAAAGGTCAAACCTCTGTGAAACAATTTGAAACTTTTCGGATGATGTACAAAGCAAACAAGCTGAGCTTGGGAAAGTCAGATCATGTGCAGTGTCAATCACAACTCCCTGCCAACCTGAACACGGGACCAGGCACATGTGCTATTTAAACTCCTCTGCATCACCTGGAGGAACAAGATCCATATAGCACAAGTACACATGGAAATGAGAACAGCACAAATATCTGTGGCATCTGAGAACAGCTGAAAGATTGAGCCTCCCAGAAAAGGAAGAAAGCTCACAAACTAAGAGGTGGTTCAGAATCCAAGGTAATTCTAGATCTGTTACCTTGTCACCCCCTCATTCCCAGGAGCTCATGGAGTGTCACTAATATAGTGAGTCAGCCCTTTTCTGCCTCTGCTTCTGCTATAATTGTTGACTGTATGTTATCTGATTTCCACTTACTCATAACTTTGGTTTACTCATAATTTCTGTTATTCATGATCTTTCATGGCCCTTCTACCTCACAGCCTTGCCACCTTCATTCTCTAGGTTTTGTTCAAGAAAATCTGATCTAATTTAGTCCCCATTATTCTGATTGAACAAAGATTTACACTAAACCACATCATAACTGACAGATTGTCCTTGGCCAGATGCCCACTCTTGGCCTATCAGCTGTTGTCAAGAAGACAAAGGTCACATGGTGCTAACATGAAGATATTTGCTTCAAGAACTGCTTGGGGCCTCTTTCTTCAGAAAGAGAAAAGAAAAGAAAAAAGTCACCTTTAAAAGAGGATGGTGGACTTTACAGGCATTCCAAGGCTTTGTCTATCCACTGCAACAAGAATCTCAAACTAGAAACTAGAACAGAGCAGTAAGAAAATGTCTAGAACCTTCAAGCTCAGAAGAAGTTTGAGTTTTAATAAAGGACTTCCTTGGCACTTGACTGGGCTTAAAACAACTTCAGTGGGCTGGAAACACAGACAATAATCAGACAATACCAAGCCAAATCACCCAGGAAACTAGGAGGGAGAAAATCCATACTCTGGTACAAACTTTATATAGATGGAAGAATATTAGGGAACTAATAAAGCATGTTGATACTTCTACTGCGATAGTAGATATTAACACTATACTTCAGAGAATATGTTATTAAGCTTTTTGTATTTTTCATACATTTTGAAATTTCTTACTCCTTAGTTTTTAATAAAGTCATTTGTGATCATGATTGCCTGTCTTAACAACGCTAAGGATGGGCATTGTAAAGAAGAGTGGTGCGTGACTGGTGTGAGACGATCCCAAGAAGAAGGTGAATCTCTTGTCCTAAATAGGGTTTGTTCTTCAAAGCTCTCATTTGTTTGGTTCTTGTTTTGACATAGGAGTCCACTCCTTTTAAAAAGAAAAATAAAAAAAGATCCATCCCACTTCTCGGTTCTTAACTATGGGGTGTGCATAGTGACTTTCTTTTGAAGAGTACAGTAAGAAAAGAGAGGAAAAAAAGAGAAACTTAACAGTGGAAAAACCTGACAAACATTACTCAGCCAGGTGATCAAGTAAAAAACAGTCATATATCATGTTGACCCTATGTTCCCCCGATTGGATGTGATGAAATGTCACTTTACCTCTGTGGTATTCCTCCCAAAAACCCACAGCCATAGGCTAATCATGAGAAAAACTTCAGACAAATCCCATTTGAGAGACTCCTCAAAACTGTCAAGTCATCAAAAACAAGGAAAGTCTGATAAACATAACAGCCAAGAGAAGCCTAAGGAGACATGACAACTAGATGTAATGTGGTGTCCTGGATGACAGCCTAGAGCAGAAAAGGGACATTAGGCAAAAACTAAAGAAATCTGAATAAACTATGAATTTTAATTAATAATGTTAAGTATCAATATTGGTTTATTAATTGTAATAAATGTATAATACAAATATATGATGTTAATAATAGAGGAAGCTGAATGCAGGGGTATACGGGAACTCTCTGTATTATCTACTCGATGTTTACGTAACTCTAAAAAACTGTTAGAGAAATTAAAGTCTGTTAATTTTAAAAAGACCCATTCCCAGCAATTCATAATTTAGACCCTTATCCAGTCCATGTGAATAGCAAGTGATTCAGAACATGGCAAATCACCCATACTTCTTTATAAAGCTAAAAAAAAAAATGAATTATGCAGCTAGGAGAAGGTTATTAGAAAAAATGTTAGGATCATCATTCACTGGGTCATTACTTGATCTTGTCAATAATCAAATGTCCAAACTGTCATATTTTACTCTTCAAAACGCAACTTTATTTTACTAAAAGAAAAAGTCAGGAGAAGCAGCATACTACAAGTCTAAATGCTGTGACTCTGAGATTCAAATCTTAATACAATGGACTATTTAACTTAAAAAATAAGAGTACAAAGTGCCAAAGAGGTAGTAATTGACAGAGGGCTGCAACAGAACAGTGAGTTCCTTATAATGAGAGCGCTTCTAACAAGAGCCCTTTTAGAGGTAATCAGCTCCGGCAAGAACCTCAGCAGAACATTCTAATTCAATTTATATTATTATATTGATGATGCATTTATATGGTGCTTTTTTCGCCAAGGCAGTCAAGCATATTAGGCTAAGTTCTGCACAACCAGATTCAGAATATTGAATAGGAGAAATGCATTGTAAAATTCCTCACCTTCAAAAGTCTTTAAGGGAATCCACAAAACCACATTTTTGGTAGATACGACTTGGGAATTACAGCTGAATCAGGAGAAACATTTGTCAAGCTTTTCCTTCTCAATTTTTTCAATCAATTCTTAAAAGAGAACTGCCATCATCAGTTTCCCAGTCTTCATGGCAATAGATGGAAAAGTAAAAGCCCAGTTTGGTGTTCGACTTTGCTGGTGAGATTTTCACAGAGGCTGCGCATGGTGGTGAACTAATGATAGTGACCCACTCACAGTCCACTACGCTGCTCTACCCTAATGCTTGTTTGGGGGCATAATTTTTGGTCTTTATCAAGGCTATTTGATTGCCAATGAACAGAAACTCACTGTAATCAGTTTGGGTAAAGGGGATTTTTTAATTTAAAAAATGAAACAGACAATTTCAGAGATGTTCTAAAATCAAGAGATGAAATACAATCGGGCCATGTAGGATCAGGAGATGGCAGGTTTGAGAGCGAGGCTACACCTTCCATCATTCGGTGAGCCCTTGGCCCCCGAGCTCTGCCCATCTCCAGGCATCTGCCTTTTCCCCTTTCCCCTCTCTTCGGTTCGGTTCTCTGGGCTCATTCAAAGCCTCTCTGCTCTCCCATAGTTCAGCCCATGTGACTTTGGCTTCTCACAGTGCCAACTCTAGATCCTTCTTTGCATGACCTTTCAGTTTCAGTGCTCATCATTTGGCTCTGCCTTTCAGAATCTCAGCTCTAGATCCCCAGGGCAAATGCCCAGGATAGATGGGGTCCTGCAATACATACTACACCTGCCTCTTCCTGGGACTGAGGGTAGGGAGAAGGCTGTGGAATAGTGAAGTCTCTAAGAATGGAATGTGAGAAGGAAGGAACTAACTGACATCAATTTCTTCATCACTCCTTTAAAAAATGAATTTAATTTATATTATTACACTAATAATTTATATTTCTAATAGAACAAAAAATTCAGATAAGCAAAACACCACCACCCAAATATAACTACCACAAACTTTCTGACACATCCTTTCAGTACTATTAAATACACATTTATTTATACACACACACTCATATTTTTACAAAAATGGGATCACATTACACATACTACTTCAAAAGCTGTTTTTTTCACTTAAAAATGTATGTGAATACATTGGGTATATTTCCATACCTGTGAATGTAATTCAATATTATTTTTAACTGCTGCATAATCTTCATTTTATGGACGTGCCATAATTCAACCAGGCCCATCTTGTTGAAGTTTTAAATTGTTTTAATTTCTTTCTTGTTGTTAACAACACCTATGACACTCCACTGAGTGTCGTTATACACTTAAGTTTGTAGGCTCTCTGGATACTCTCCTTAGTATAAATTCTTTCAAGTGGATTTGCTTTGTTAGTTGGCATACAATATATGACCAAAGTATTCTACAACAATGTGGTACTGATATACATTCCTATGGGTACTATATGATGTGCCAATTTCTCCACGTCCTGTGTATTAACGTTCTCTTGCAACTACCTCAGTTGCTTCTTAACTAGCTTCTGTTCTCCTAATTTGCCTTCCATGTGGCAACTTGGGTTAAAATCATGTGGGTTATAGTTCCCTTTAGGCCAAAGATGTTGCATCTATGACTTTCCATGGAAAAATGTTTCATTTTGAGAAAGCATTATTTTCAGTCTGACTTTTTCTTTCTCATTCTCTTTGTAACTTGCTAAAATATTTGTATTGAATATCTGTCTTTCCTTAACCATTTGGAATGAATCCAGGAGTGTAGCTTTTCCTCTCTATTTAAAGCTGTCAAATATACCATTTCCAGGTTTAGCCCAGAGAGTCTACTGAATATTCATATTTTGGTCGAAGAGTGCAGACTCACCTACTGATAGAATGACAGCCTGGGAAATTATCTTAGAGGCTTAACTGAGTGAGGCTTTGCCAGACTGCTATCTGACTTTTGTTTAGGGAAAATACTGATTCAATCACCCATTCATTCATTCATTTATTCATTTGCTAATCCCTATTTCCCAAGAAGGATTAAGCCATTAGTCTTTTGGCTCTCTCAGAGGAGATTTTTTGAGTCATCCTTAAGTAGGCCTTTCAATATTAAGTATTTTATCAATAACAACAAATATGAAACAGGTAGGTATTTATGTGACAAGTTTAGGTGAACAATGACAAAATACTTCACTGATTATATAATAAAAACAAATATATGCTTATTGTAGGAATTTCCCCAAATATAGGAACACAAAAAAACAAAAATCGTCTGTAATTATATGGCCCGGAGGTAATCAACAGGAATAAATTACTTCTATTTTCTGAAACTTAACCCTCAGCATAATTCCAAATAATAGCTGCCAAAGGTTCACTTCCAAAAGGGCTGTCAGGATGCAATTGAACATATCTTTAAACTGGTTCTTTACATAAAATGAATAATGATAGTTAACCACTAGGAAGGAAGAACAGTGGACATCTGGGTAGTGTTCAAAAAAATAAAATGAGAAAAGGAAAGAATGTAAGACCAGGGAGAAGCAGAGAGGGAACAAACTGGAGAAGTAACACAAAAAGTATGGAAAGAGTAGCTAGTTTTATAAAAGTGAAGGGAAGCATGTAGGAGAAGGGGAAAGGGGCAGCATCAGGGCAGATCCTCTGTTAATTGGACTCCTAAAGGTTGCAAGTGAAAGAAACACAATGTGAGGTAGGATGTGCAAAAAGAGGGGATTATTAGGAAGCATCTATTACTAGGGTATTTCTGGTAACCAAAGAAAAGATTAAACAAACAAACCCATGCAGTTAAGTTGTCCTCCTGAGCAAAAGGAACCAGAGGCTCAATCACCACCAGGATTCTTTCAGTGTATCTCTTGTCTTTGCTTTTCTCTGTTTCACAGACCACCTTACACTATGTTATGGAAAAGATAACTGTCAAGAGCTGGCAAGCTTTCTACCCCAGTCCTCCCACAACCTGAGAGAGACTCACTCTCTTTCCTCAGTTCCAGTTAGGAAAACCCTAGGGATTACTCTGATTTGCCCACTTTGGATAATTCGTGCACCTCAATCAACTGTGATGAGATAGGTGGTGCCAAGCAGGAACATGGTGGCTCCCTCTAGAAGTGCATAACTAGAGTGGAGAGAGAAGAGAAGCCGGGGTTGTTTCCAGAAGGCTCTGAACAGACAGAATAGAGTTGCTCACTACTCTCCTCAAAGCAACATGATTCCATGGAAGAAGTTTGAGAGAACATCAGATCACTGTGCTTCCTGTCTCCTTTAAAAGCATGTAACAAGCAGGCTCCACCATGGGTCACCCCACCACTGTGTGTTTTGTTTAGGGGGACACTCAACTCCTGGCAGTGGCTCCCAGAGTCCCAGGAAACATTGAGCATCATGAAAAACAGATTTGGTCAAAGTCAACTTAAGTGATTTCTCGCCCAAGAGTCCTTTACAAACCTCAATCTTTTGAAACTGGCCCCCTAATATTATATCTAATGAGCAAGCTAAACCAGTAGAGGGCATCTGCTAGGCATGAAAGAGGGGATAGAGGGTGACACCATTGTCGGATGGGAACTCCCCTGTGTTGGGAAATTTATGTCAAAACCCACAGGAGTTACTCATGAGAGATGGGAAATGGGTAGGGAGTCAGGGTGACATTGGAGAGGAAGGAAACCAGCCTGTGAGTCAGGTCTTAAGCCTGGAACAAGAAGCTCTGGCTTTTGGTATAATGGGCTCCAGAAGCTTTTCATTTACCTTAAGAAAACACCGTCCACCCAAATCTTTTTTTCCCCCCCCAATCTCAGCCTTGGCATCTTGTTCTCCCTTCATTTGTCTAGTTGTCTTTGAGTAAATGAAGTACGATTTTGCTTCAAGGACATTCCAGTGGTCTCTATCACCAAACTCTTAAAAAACAGACCATCATTCTACTCCATTTGCCCTCTGTCCTACTGGATTATAATCTTGAGAGCAAGGGATCTGTTTGATACAGTTTCAAAAGGCTGCCTCTCCTTTCTGTCCAAGTTCTTGGCGAAGTGTGGCTAGTAGGGCTCAGTAAATATTTGTTAAATTGAATCAATAAGTAACTCTAAAGTAGTTAGACATAATAACTGTGCCTACAATTAAAGGAGATTTAGATACATTCTATAAATAAAGGGTGCTAGTTTACTCCTTAAATTACTTTTTAATCTTATTCAACTCACTTCAACCACTATTTATCGCACATCCACTCTGTACAATGTCAGGTACACGCAACAAATGTTCAGTAAAATTATCACTACATCTCCAAAAGGACTGACACTCTAAAGAAAAGCTAGACTGTTACAGAAATAAAGAAGAGCAAGCAAGCTAAAGTTTAACTACTATTTGCTGACAAGGTGTGGGGGTTTGATGCTGACAGCTTCAAGCTGGATATAGATCTCAGCATCCTTCAGCAATTCTCATGCATCAAGAAACCTAATGGGCTAAACCCAGCATTTGGCTGCTGATGTTGTTGCTGTTTTAAGAACAAGCTGAGTCACTCAGAAGGCCCCATTTTTTTTTTCCCTCCAGAGTGTTCTCCCGAGAAGGGCATGGAGAATTACTCCATTTGAAGAGTCACAATTAATGTGGAGTCATTGCCATGTATCAACTAGATTATTCAGGAAATGTTTTGCAGGCCACTTAAAACTATGGTGTTCTTAACTGCATGTTTGGACAGTTAACAACACAGTCCAGTTTTCTTTTCTTTTTTCTTTTTTTTTTTTTTTTTTTTTTTTGGGGGGCTGGTGGTGGTGGTTCTTATGTTATTCCCTTTTTTTGTGAGTTTAAAGTTTCTTTTTTGTTCATATGGCAAAAGCAAGTTTTGGCTTTGCTTTTGTTTTTGCTTTTTTAATTCAGTGAAATATGCATTGACAAAGAGGAAGCCCCTTCCCTTTCCTCAAGATATGATGCTCCCTAGTTTGAAAAACGTTCAGGGAAATAGTAGCAAAGCAAGTCCGAATAATAAGCCTAAACTTCATAGACTATCCAGCTCCAGAAATGCCATAAAAGTGAGTTTTTGCTTCTTTGTCATCCTTGGGATGGTGCAAAGTATGGCATTAGGAAGGAAGCTGTAATATCCAATACTCCTATCGTCACTCCTGAGTGGCATCGGGCCTAGGGCATAGTAAATAGAACTCTGTTAGTCTGACTACATCTCATTTTTAATCTAAATTCACTACCACCCATAAAAGGTCTCAGATCTCTTTGTTGCAATTATAGTTAAAGGAACCAATAATTCCTGCAGCTTCTCTTCCCCACCCTTGTTCAATGTGCAAAGAGATAATTTTATCTTCTCTCCTTCCATCAAAAAAAATCACGAATGTCAAGTACACATGTGTGTGTGTGTGTATGTCTCTTCCTCCGATTATATTGCGGATGGCTAAAAGTCCCTGAATTTAGGCCCTCAACTACTTTGATGCTTTATACCTTCACATTATTCCTTCACTTCATGTGTTCACTTTCTTTGTTCTCCAGCTCTCTATGCTTTAGTCATCTGGGCAATTTTCTGTTCCTAAAGCATCCCAGGATGTGGCTCTCTCCTCAGGGATTTAAACATGTGGTTACCTCTGACTGCAATGTTCTCCACCCCATCCCCTGCCACTAACATTTTTCTATCTATTTACTACTCATCTGCATTATCACTTAAACAGCATTTCATCGAGAAGCTTTCTCTGAGTCCCTCAGACCAGATCAGATCCCGTTTTATTAGTTGCTCCCAATTTTTTCTTCCCTGCTGGCCCTGCCATGGTTCCCTGTGGGTAGAATGTATGACCCTATCACATTATTACTGGGATTGGCTATGTGACCTGCCTTAGCCAATGGAATTTGGTGCTCAGTTACAGTGTGCCAGTTCTGAGCTAAAGCCTCGGAAAGCACTGTGAGTTTTTGCTTGCCCTTAAGTTTCTGATGTCTAACATGAAAAGACTGTGCCCCAGGTAGCACAGTTCCTTCAGTCTGAGTCTGGGTCCAGAGAGTAGAACTTAAGAGATCTTACACATTTCCACTCATTTTCTTTGGATCCCCTCCTTCTCCACATAAACAAGCCAGGCTCACCTGCTGCAGGATGGAAGCCTGAGTCAGCCCAGTGGCCCCAGATGAGGCCCAGAGATGCGAGAGTTCAGCCAAGATTAGCAAAGCTGCACTTGACCACAGCTGACTGCAGGTGAAAGAGGGAGCCCAGCTGAGACCAGAACCACCCAATTGAGCCTAGCCCCAAATGCTGACCCACAGAATCACAAATCAAATAAATGATTGTTGTTTTAAGTCACTACTTTTTTAGAGTATTTTGTTATGCAGCAAAAGTTAACTCATATAGTTTTTAAAATCCCTTTGCTGTTATTTAGGGACTCCAATGTAGATGCATGTATTCAATCCTTCCATCTTTACCTGGAAACGACTGCTTGATGGTTTTCTCAATATGAGATCTTTTCAATAGGGAACTATAGGGCTGTACATAGAGCATTAAAACTGTTTTAAAATTCATCCATTTATTTTTTCATTCATTCCTCAATTTTTATAAAGCAATAAGTTTGTCTAAGGCACAGCGGACACAGCTTCTGGTTTATGATGATCCTTGTTGGTCAAAGAAACAGTCGCCAGCATAATACTTAATATTCCGTGTGAGGCACATTTTTATTTTTGATTCCTGCAAATAGATGACACTGTGTGTCTTTCTTTATCTTACCCTCCAGGCATACCCTCTCTTGGTATTATTAAATAGGGAGCCCTTTAGCACTTTGGTCATAGATTAGTATTAGTAGATTAATTGTTAATGTAGTTCATTGCTATTACACTAAAATAAGTTTTACTGATACACTTTTTTTTTTTTTTTGCTAATTTTGCATAAGCAGCCCATTTAAAATGGGGTATAAATAGCCCATCTAAAACAGGGTAAAGCTTTCTAGAACAGTAGTAGTACAGAGTCCAGAGTACAATGTCTCAAATCAAGATCCAAAATCTTAATTTACATTTCCTAATATTTACAGTATCTGCCTTTCTGGGCATTCATTAATTGATTTTGTTTTTATCAGTCTCCAAAAAATCATACTTTTTTTTCATCTGAATAGTTATTTTTTTTCCTTATAGAGAAGTTGTTGGGTTTACAGAAGAATCATGCATAAGATACAGGGGACCACATATACCACCCTATTGTTAATAGCTTGCATTGGTATGGAACATTCGTTACAATGATGAAGAACATTTTTAGAATTGTACTAGTTAACTAGTCCATGTTTTCAAGTTATGGGTCCACTCTTCATGTGTGCAGTTATTTATTTTTCAAATTTGATTATAAAAGAAATTACTTGAAATATTTTATGAGTCATTCAGCTGGACAAAAGACCTTCCATGCATTCAAAGGAAGATTGCTGTGTCTGGCCCTGATTACCAGACCAAAGCAGGGTACGGCTCTAGTAAACCAATCCAGTAATTATTGTTTTCGATCCTAATTATGAATCCCATGAATACAATCATCATTATATAGGAGCTTTTAATAATTTTTCTCACACTTAGCTTTTATAACTGGTTACAATTAAATGTGCTTATATTAGCTCTAAATTCAGTGATAATAGCTAACCCACAACCTCTGTAGGCAACATAAAATATCTCTGAGCATTATATAACAAACAATAAAAGCAAAAGACTGCAATCATCTTGTGACCCCAGTTATTAATGGATTTGGTGTTTCTCCTGCATCTACCAATGACCATTACCATTTCCTAGATAAAATGAAATGTTGGTGTCTTGGATATAACTCTACAGGAACATATAACAAGGGAACACCAGGGAGAACACGTGCTAAAAATGGCAAAGAAGATAGGATATGAGAAGAGTCCAAGAAAGAATTTGAATTTAATGAAAGTATTTTCTTCTTTAGAGAAAAATACTTTCATTATCCTCTCAACAATCCTGTGAGAAAGGTACAATTATTATCTTCATCTTACAGATAAGGCAACTGGGGGATAGAGAGGGTAAGTATAACTTTCCTAATATTATATAAAGAAAGGGGTGGAGCTGGGAATCAATCCCAGGCAGCCTGACTCCAGAGCCCACGCTGTTGACCACGTACTACACTGATGAAGATTCCATTCCAAAATGACACTGCGCACATTGCTTTCCTTAACTCCAAGTGGCCCATGGAATCTGGCTTTTCTAATCCAACTTCCTCTGGTAACCAAACATTTCTTGCAAGGTATGAAAACAACTATATAGATGTGTGTGGATGTGTATGTAGAATTATATAATCATCTTTAAAAAATTCCTTATCTTGGTGTTTCTTCTAAATTCTCCTCTGAGTAGTCCGCTTTTCAGCCTCTTGCTTTTTGCTTTTATTTGACTTTATTTTTATAAAATATCTATGTCTGTGGCCAATTTAACCAATTAGTGAAAGTGATATGCTTTCATGATTATTGCAGTAGTCATAGTCTCCTTTATATTATTCAGGTGTGTAATCAATGCACCTTTTAAATTCTGTGGAGTATGGTCCTTGCTCTAATTGCAGTAAATTAGTTACACTAATCACTTTGAGTTGTTGGCCAACATATTTATAGATTTGTACCAGGTGCTCTACCAGAAGATAATTGCTTAGCAGTACAGAGTATTTCAACAGTGTTGATTGTAAAGTAAATCCAATGGTAACTCCAAATGCCAGCTTCATAGTCCATTCATCATTCACTCATTCACTCATTCCCTCATTCAAAAAAAAAAAAAAAAGCATTCTGTATCAAGTGTATTCCAGACATGAAACCAAGCATTTGGAAAATAAAAGGCAAAAGATACACTCCTGCCTTCAAGAATCTCACAATTTAGTGCATATTCTGATGACTATTCCACTGCAATAAAGCATAGTATGATCTATGGGAGGAATGAGATATATATAAATTTTCAAAAGAGCCCAAAGGAGTGAATGACTGTTTAGGAATTATGGAGTCAGTATCACAAGGGAGATAATGACACTTGAGCTGAGTCTTGAAGAACGTGTAGGAATTCACCAGCTATGAGGGAATGACGCAGTCCAGCGAGCATCATTGAGTTTTGTGTGGTTGACACCAGGGTGCATATTGGGAGAGGGTCTGGAGATGAGGCCATGGTGGTAAGGTAGATTGAAATTCTGAAGAATCTTGTATTTTAGGGGAAGAATGTAAACTTTTTTTTCTTATTAACAGTAGAGAAACATGGTAGAGATTTAATTAGGGAGTAGACATACCTCAGCGAGAACACATATCCATTGTCTTGTAATTTTCTCTGTACAAGTCTATCCTCCCCACTAGACTTATCACAGTGTCTCACACTGTAAGTGCACTATTAAGTGAATCATGAATGGTTGAATTAATAACAAATATTTTTAAAAATATAACCCAGTCAGCCATGCCAACCATATTTTTTATTAGAGTCAATTTGAAGGCAAGGAGACCATTTGGAAAATTTGAATTAGTACAATTATGACATAATGAGAGACTGAACAAAACCATGACAATAAGAACCAAAATGCAAAGCTAGCTAAGTGCTGTAGTAAAATGGGCCACCGGCCACTCCACTGAGAGACCCTCTGAAATCCTATGAACAGGTGTGAAGAAAACCTTCAGGCCTGGAAGAATTCTGTGACAGTTCTCCAGCTTATTGAGGGCATCCTCTACTCTGCTGCCACTTCAAGGAATGTCACATTATCTTGTTTGACACTATCTTAGTCTCCCAGAGCTGCTGTAACAAAGTGCCACAAACTTGATGGCTTAAATCAACAGAAATTTATTGTCTTATAGTGGAGATGAGAAGTCCAAACCAAGGAGTCAGCAGGGCCTCAGGCTCCCTCTGAAACCTGCACCGAAGGACCATTCCCTACCTTTTCCTAGCTTCAGGTGAGTTTCCAGCAATCCTGGATGTTTCTTGACTTTGCAGATGCCTCACTGCAATCTCTGCCTGTCTCCATGTGGCCTTCTTTCTCGTCTCCATCTTTACATGAAGTGATGGTTAGGTACATGTGTCTACTTGGCCAGGTGATGATACCAGGTGTCTGGTCAAGCAAGCACTGGCCTAATCATTGCTGCAAGGATGTTTGCGGCTGCTTGATAAACCAGAAGGTTGATTTGGTAAATCATGAGTCAACTGGCTGCAGCTGTGACTGATTACATCAACGAAGGGCATGTCTTCCATAATGAGAGAATGCAGTCAGCTGGATTTAATTGAATCAAAGACTTTCAAGCAAGACAGACAGAGGACCTTTACTTCTTCTTTGGCTGACCAGTGAAGCATATCCTGAGGAGTTTGTCGAAGTTGCCAGTTCATTTCCTGAGGAGTTCATCAAACACATTCATCGAAGTTGCCAGTTTGCTGCCTGAGGAGTTCATCAAACATCTTCATTGGAGTTGCCAGTTTGCTGCCCGCCCTACAGAATTTGGACTTGTGCATACCCACAGTTGCATGAGACACTTTTATAAATCTTGTATTTATGGATATCTCTTGTTGATTCTGTTTCCTTAGAGAACCCTAACTAATACACATGGTGTTTTTTCTGTGTCAATCTGCTATCTCTGCTCCCCTTATAAGGACACCTGTCATCTGGAGTAGGGCCCACTTTAATCTGGTTTGGCCAAATTTCAACTAATTTTATCTTCAGAGACCCTATTTCCAAATAATGTCATATTCATGGGACTATGGGTTAGGATTTGATTGTATCTTTTTGGGGGAGCACAGTTCTACCAAGAGAAGCCAATGTTGTCAAACTCATACTTGTAGTAGGGTGCGATGAAAATAGGTCTTCCCTGAACTTAAAACAGTGCCCTTGTTGTGACCAACATTTTGCATGAAACATTTTAGGTATAATTGCACTGTTTTGATACGAAGTGTATGTGAACTGTTGGAAATTCAAATTTTGTCTTTTCCCAGTCTAACAATGGTGATGACCAACATCAGCAAAATTCTGTAGCAGCAGGGACAATACTAAGGCCAGACAAAAAGGCTTATAAATAGGAGAGAGGCTGAGAGTTGACTACAGGGAGACTGCAGATGAGAAACTATAGTGAGGGCTCAGTGCACATTTAAGTACCATGCTATATAGTCATGCTTTATAACCTCTGATGGCTCAAAGAGCTAAAGAATAAATGAAACTATTGCAAGAAAGTACTTAGAAGATGTAATAGACCAATATTAAGAACAATTACGAAAGGGAAACTACTCTTCAATACTTTCAGCACTATGTATTTATAAGCATGAATTGTTCTTTACTGATTACTCTCAGGAGAACCTCCTGGGGAAAAAAAAGCGATTGAAACATAAAAAAAAAAAACCCAAAAAAAAAAAAACAACTATGCTATCTTCACTTTCCAGAGTTCTTCCTGTGGCCTCAAATTGTTCTTGACTAAACCTTTTACTCCTCAAACCCAAGACAAGAGCATAAACAACTGTTTTCCCACACTCTCTCTTCCCCACCATCCTTAGAAGCTCAAAGGATCTCTAAGTTATACCATTATGCCAGAGATCTTACCAGGAATAAGATTTTCCTAAGCATGAAAATTTTTAGTGCAAGAAATCAAATTTTAAAAAGTGACTGTCTTTCCATTTTTAAGCACAAACTTGATTAATTCTCATATCACATCCTCATAAACAAAAGCACAATCGATGTTAGACCACTAGGCTGAGCAAATGACATTTGAAAAATCATCAAGCTATGAACAGAAACAAGAAACCTAGAGAAAAGAGTTTGTTTTGGCAGAAGATGATGAGTTTGGCCTCAGGCAATTCTGTATTTGAAGGAAGGAAAATACCTATATCTTGGGAAATTGTCTTCCCTATTCAGTTTTGGATAGGAGTTTAACAAAATATATAATAAAAGTAAAAAAGGTTAAAGCCTATAAACATGTTTTTGTTTGCATTTGAAAGAATTAAATGAGAACACTACAAAATAATTCCATTCTAAATTCTGATTTTTATAGCGGGCTCTCATGACAAAAGTTTCCATTTCATCCCTAGTTCTTAAGTTCTACAGCTTAGCATCCTCCTCACCAGAACCACACTCTTGAAGTTTCACCAGAAACAAAACACTTTCATATTTAAAAACTTAAAACTCACTGACTTAAATATGTACTGTGTGACAATCATGAGAGCTCCTTATGTTGATGAATAAAAGCAGAAGCATACATCCGTTCTAATTGGCATTTCCGACTCAACTGACTCATTTGTGGGAACTGCCAAGCTGTGGTTTGCCAGCAGGTTCACATATCAGGGCTTGGGCCAGGATGACACCATGTCACCTTTCTGTCAGTGAAGTCCATTGCACATTCGGTTTAAACAGAAGTCAGCAATAGTCTAACAGGTTTTCCTATGACGAACAAGCAGAAAAGCATATTGTTTCAGATTGCATGTTAGCATCAAGCCATAATGATGCCTTTAATTATTTTTTTCAGTAAAGGAGGGGTGTTATATTGATGGGTCCACACAATGGTTTATGAATTTTTTGATTTTGTCAGTAAGTCAGTTAAGATGGGAATGTTGCTTCATTTATATAGATAATGTCAACAATGTACACACACACATGCTCAAATGGATGTCTGTGAATATGTGAGAAAGATTTATTTCTGAGTGAGGTGAGAGTGTGACATTCAGCTAGAGATATCAGATATGCAATTTGACAGGCAGATATTTGGCTCTTGTGTCAAGGAGAGAGGATCAATGTGGAGATACAGATAGGAGAGTCATCTGCATAGAATTAATAATTGAAGGTATGTAAGTGGATAAAATCCCAAAATAGATGAGAAGGGTGCCTGAGTGAGTGCTATTATGCTAAATGTAATATTTATTTCAAATAAACTATTTGAGTTAATAATGTAGTATTTGTTTGTATTGACTTCCCAGCATCTGACCTAATTTGGAGATCCAGGTGGGGACAATACCTCCCCTGTGCATGGGTGAGCACACTTATGGACTCGAATCTGTGCCAATAAAAGTCAGCCTAGAGACATCTGCTATCAGTCAAGATAGCTCACTTGTAGCTGGAGCTGCTAAGCTGAAAGACTATAAGCCTAAAACTGATGTTCAACCTTATCTTTTCCACCCCTTGGGGAAAGCTTGTCTTGGGAAAGAGTTAACAAAGAGAAAAAACATCTTAGAAGAAGTAGAGAGATGTCTTACTAGTGGCATCATTTGGGTTATCATATCAAACTGGGGCTGAAGCTGGATTACCTCTGGACTTTTCACTTGCAATTGAAAGAGTCCTGATTAATGCAGAAACTTAGAAAAATTAGTCAGCATCAGAATAGGAGAAAAACTCCTTTCTACCATAGATTTATAGCTGCATAAAGAATAAAGTCATTTTCTTTACTAAATGCAAGAATGCCGGAAAATTATTATTGTATAGCATTGTTATTTTGAGGTATACAAACACTCATATTCATAGATCAGAGCTATAAAGACACAAACTTTCAAAATTGTGGACATTTGACAGAAGAGGGAATCTTCTAAGAGAAGGAAAGAAAACAATACACTGGTGATCTTACTGTAATGGCCCTCCTTTTTTAAAACTGGCTGTCTCTCAGTGGTCTACATGGAGGAAGCAACTATTCATGGTCAGTCAACTTCTCCCAAATTCTTTATTAAGACATATTAAAATATATACGAGGTTTTTCCCAGTTGTCAATTTCTCAATTAAGATTTTTCTCAATCTGTTAATTTACACAATTTCTCTGGCAAAATTCATATACTGTATTGAAAGGTAATTTGTAAGAAATTTGATCTTTTGGGGGAGCCTGTAGTATATAGTAAATGCTCAGAAGAGAAACATTGACTAAGCTTCACATGCCCTGACAACATTTTGGGACTGTCAGAACACAGAATAAAAATTTTTTATCATCTCAAGTGTCCTACTGTGTGCCAGGGACCATACAGTGTGCTTTAATCCCCAAAATACCAAGGGGTTGATATTCTTATCCTATCATACAGATATAAAAACTGTGGCTCACTGCTGCTGGCAGTGAGGGATTGAAAATGCCGACTTGACCAAAGGGGGGAAAAGAAAGAAAGGTAACAAGTTGAGGCCACAGTAGCTGAGAGATCCCAAATAGAGTTGAGAGGATATACTGGAGATTTCTCTTATGCAAGCTCCAGCTAGACATTCCAAACGGTCACAGTTAGCCATTCCCATATCAAAAGTAGTTCCCACATATCTAGGTCCCTACTTGAGATTAAGATGCATTCACTAAGTTTTATCATTCAGAGGCTTAAGTCCACCAAAGTGTTCCTATACCTGACAAGTCCTAAAACCCAGAGGCAACAACCTCTTTAAGATGTGGCTCCCTTCCCCATACTGTCAACACACCCTTTCAATATGAACAAGTTAGGGTGTTCACTGCCTAGACACCTCTGAAGATGGAGAAAGAGATTAAGTGAGAGGAAAGGGTAGGAACAAACAAGATAAGATTGAACAATGGTCTGTGAACACTGAAACTTTATATAATTACATATTTTTGGATGCTGGGATGTTGGCATGGCTGGAAGGACATAAATGACATGGTGTGTCCGGCGCCGCCCCGCTCGACCCCTGTTCCCCGGCCGGCGAGGGGAGAAACAAGGGATGAGAGAGAGAGAGAGATGCAGACCACGCAAACTGACCTGGCTGGAAGTCACGACTCGAGCCACACGGCGGTTGCGAGAGCAAGTCTTTTACTGAAGCTAGATAAGCATTCTCTGTTACAGGTTTCCACGCGGGGCAGAGTGCCTCGCGGGAGAGCAGCCTCGATGTGGCCGTCAGGTACGGCTCCTAGTGGGCTGTCTCTCCGAGGTTCGCTTGGGCAAACTCTTAAGTACTCTACTCATAACCAATGATCTAGCGCCGCGCATATGCACTCAATTGGCAGATAGGAATAGTGAGTGTGCACGTCATAAGCGGAAGCAGGATATGGGCGCCATCTTGGCTCATTCGATGGGCGGGGGGACTTTGGAGCAGGTTTACAGCGCATGCGCTATGCCCGTCCCGGGAGACGGCTCTCCACATCTCCCCCTTTATTATTTATATCGACCCAGTGTCCCCAGTGATGAGTGTGCTCCCGTGAACCCAGATGGCTCACAATTTGTTCCGGTGCTTTGGGGAGTCTGGACTAGGTCTCAGCCATTTAGCGGCGGAGCCTCTAGCACCGACCAGAATGCTCACCTCATATGGAGACAGGAGAGTCCGTGAGCTGGAAACAACATGACTCTCCCTGCAGTGCTTTGCCTTGCAACTGGGGGACAAAGGCGGGGGCAGGGATAGCATTAACCAGAGTCGGAGGCGTCACTAGGCGTCCCTATGCATTGGCTAGAGTCAAGTCTGGCCACAACTATGACTCTGCCTTAGGGACCTACCTGAGACAAAAATTATGACTGCTGGCGTCGCCCGTTATACCCGGGACACAGCTGCGCGCTTAGCTACAAACCTCGCTCCCGAGTGCCCCGCCCGAGGCGGCCAGGATGGGGTATGGCCATCAGAATGGTCGCTGTTGGGGGTATCAAAGGTGGAGGACATAGCCATCATAGTGGTAACACGGTACTGCCGCGCTTGAAACAGGCGTTCTAGCAAAGATTTAACAATGACTAATCCCACCAATAGTCCCACCATCAAGAGAATCCAATTAGTCAAATTGGGCCAAGAGAACCAAGAGGTGACTTGGTCCCACAGATTTTTTACAGTCTCGCCCAGTGTGGAAAGGTCGAAACTAACAGGCTTCAATTTCCTAATGTTCTCAAGTCCCTGAAGGTCGGATTTCACTTGGCCGGAGAGATTGGTGAAGTTGGGGAGATAAGTGTCCTTGAGCCACTCGGCGACATCTTGCTGCTCCTCTATGAAGTTCACCCTAACCGGGGTGACACAAAGCCTCCCGAATAACCATCGGGTATCACACGTCTGCTGGAGAACTCTCCAGAGTCCATCTATTTCTAGTCCAAGTTCATCTATCTCCGCTAGGAGTTTCTGAATGGCCTGGAAATTTAAGTTCAGCATCTGATTGTGGCGGCGTAGCACGTCTCGGGTAAGGTATGCCTCTTGGACGCCTAGACTTAGAGAAGGGGATATTGTTAAGTGAAACAACTTGAGAAACAGGGCCAACCCAGTCGGTTGCCTTGACGGGGAGCCAGACATAACTTGGGCGATACACTAGGATAGCGGGGCGGCGAGGCATCCGGGTCTTTGGAACGGTTGCAGACTGTAGGAGCAAACCCCGGAAGGAAAAGGCACCTTTGAGTCTCATTTTTACTCAAGATCCCTTCACAAGACTGGCGGCTCTTCCCTGTAACGTTAAGAAATTCAAGCAAGACTCCCTTACTTAACTCGCCATTACCAGTTTCACAAGTAGCATTCGCCGCAACTGTGGTGTTGACAACCTTGACAGAGAGGTTAGCAAAAGAGAGGATCAGTGTGTCATTGGTGAGGGGGAAGGACTCGTTGAAGCTTGTGGAGGAAATATTTCTGTCAGAAGGCAGGTGGTGGAGACCTAGAGACAGGGTACGAGTGAAAAACACAGGAGAGGCGGGAGACCCAGCAGAGAATGGGGCCAGGGTCGGGGGATGATGCCACAGGCCCCAAAGACCACTCTCCTGCGCTACCACAGTTCCACTAAAAAAAGAAAAAGGCAGATTAGAAGGATTGCTATAGGAGAGCAAAGAACAGAGTTACCGATCCTCTTTTTGGGCAACCGTGGGGTGGTCAGTCCTACTATTATCGTCTTGTCGGTCGTCGCCATCATCAGCAGGGTCGGAGGCTTGGTCTAATGGTTCAGGTTGTATATTCGTTGGCGTTTCTGACAGCTGTTCCTTGGCTTCTTCAGGTGATGTCACGGTTCTCACCAGTCTTTCCGGAACCCACACTGGTTGACGTCCTGGTTCCTGGGGAAAAACACAAACAGAGCCTCTGGCCCAGCTGAGCACCGGGTCAGGGCCTTTCCACTGTCCTGACAGGACATCCTTCCATCGGACTAGACCTCTATGTGGAGGACTCGGGGAGGTGTGCTGAAGGGCAGGTGTCATGCCCTGTGAATTTTCATTTAAGAAATTGTACGTGAATAAGGCTACAGACAGTTGAGCCTTTGGGGATAGGCCGTGACCTATCCCCTCTTTCTGTTTTTTGAGCAAGTCTTTCAGAGACCTGTGTGCTCTTTCAATGATTCCTTGCCCTTGAGGGTTATAGGGGATGCCATGTTTCAATTGGACACCCATGTAGGGGGTTAGTACGAGTCTGGAGGTGGCACAGAGGTCCAGTCCTGCTGAGCCGGGGGACGCACGAATTTGATCGGATCCTGTGTTGTCGAATGGCATGCAAGGGGGTCCGTCGAAAGGGCGGACCCCCTCTTCCCGTTTTTTGGAATCTGCTCGGGGCGGCCAGAGAGGCGTCTACCCTGCGCATCGAAAACCGATTTACAATCTTCTGCGCGGTGGGGGCCTTTGTGGCAACGGCCACACGGCCTGGTTACTGCACCTGGTTCGCCAAACCGTTGAGTGGCAGGGGGCTGACGTCTATTGGGACAATCTCTCTTAAAGTGCCCTGATTGGCCACAGCCATAGCACCCGTTAGACTTTGCCCCTAAGGTTCTCGGGCCTTTTGTAGCCACCTGTAGGGAGCTAGCTAGCATGGCAGCTAGACCTGCATTAGTTAAAGGGCTGCCAGTATCTCTACAGAGCCTGACCCACTCTGTCAAATTTTTTGCTCTGTTTTGTGCCAGGATAACTTTGCACTCCTTGTTGCACTGCTCAAAAATCATTTGCTTAACCACAGTCTCTGCTACTCCTGGATCTGAGAAGATTCTCTCAGCTGCGGTTTGCATCCTGGCTACAAAATCCGCAAATGGTTCTGTGGGGCCTTGGTGTATATTGCTGAGTGAGGCCTGAGCCTCTCCCTTACCTGTTAGCTTTTTCCAGGCACCCACAAAACAGCGGAAGATCTGGGCGTAGACCTCTTGTGGGAAACCCGTTTGGTTCTGGGCATGGGCGCCTCTCCCCAACAGCATGTCAGCATTCCACCCGCCACGTCTCCCTGCCGCATTCCTTGCGGCCTGCTCTTCAGCTAACTCCTCAAACCATGCTTTCCAATCTATGAATCGGCCTGACGGCAAGCAAGCACGGGCTAGCTGAAAAATATCTGCGGGTGTATGATTTAGAGCAGAGACGTTCTCGATCATGTTCAAGGTATAAGGGGCATTGGGGCCATACTGATGGACGGCCTGCCTCAATTCCCTCAATAGTTTGTAATCATATGATTCGTGCTGATTGCCACCTTGGGGATTGATAATAACCGGGTACATTTCTGAGACTGGCTGCGGCTCAAGTGGCTGGTAGCCACCCAGCATGCCAAAAGGTCTAAATGTTGTGAAAGGGTTCCATCTCCAGAAATGTCTCCCACCACTACCTAATGGCAAAGGGTCCTGAGGGCCTGTGTACTCGGGCGGGGGGTACGGCAAAGGTTGCCCCTCCCCTGACCGGCCCATCGAGGTTTCCGGGTCTGGCAGCAAAGGATAATTACATTTACTGGGCATGGCCACTAGAGGGAGCTCTCGGCGAGGTCCTTTGGTGGGACCGCCCAAGGCGTCAGTTGGGAGCTGGGGTGTCCCTGGGGGTGCAGCGGTAGACATTGGCGGGGCGGAAGGCCACACGGGTGTGGCGGGAGGCTCCTCCCACTCAATTAGCGGGGATGCTTCCGCCTCCTCGTCAGTATCGCTATCTGACTCTGAGTCAGAGTCACTGGACTCCGGCGGTTTGCCCTTATAGGAGCCGTCCGCTGACGAAACTGACTGGGTTTCTTGGAGCGTGCACCGTGCTTCTTGCAAGGCAGAGGACGGGCTTAGGCCGGCAGCCGATTCTAGTTCAAGGACCGCACGGACGGTCTCCCATATGGGTACTAGAATCGGGTCCATACACACGCCCGTCTGGCGCGCTCGGTCTATGTCGCGACCGAGCTTCATCCAAGAGGGTAGGCTAAGGCTGCCGGTGCAGGCAAACCAAGGGGCAAAAGTATCAACATCATCAAGAAAACGCTGAAGGGAGCTTTTCCTGACCGAGATACCCCGTTGTTTCAAAAGGTTCTTTAAGGGAGCTAAGAGAGGTGAACTTCCGGACTGCCCCATGATTGCAGTCGGCACTATACTTCAGTCACTCGGAGAGCTCTTCCAAGTCCCCCGGGGTCACCTGAAAACCCACGGGCCCTAACTATCATGTAATAAGACGCACTCACCTTCTCGCGTTGATCAGGCGCGGGAAGTCCGCCGTAAGCTCGATGCGCAGCGCTGCTCTCCTCACAGAGGGACCGTCGAGAGCGAGGCAGGAGGAGGAGCGTTCCCCGTACGGGCCACCACTTGTCCGGCGCCGCCCCGCTCGACCCCTGTTCCCCGGCCGGCGAGGGGAGAAACAAGGGATGAGAGAGAGAGAGAGATGCAGACCACGCAAACTGACCTGGCTGGAAGTCACGACTCGAGCCACACGGCGGTTGCGAGAGCAAGTCTTTTACTGAAGCTAGATAAGCATTCTCTGTTACAGGTTTCCACGCGGGGCAGAGTGCCTCGCGGGAGAGCAGCCTCGATGTGGCCGTCAGGTACGGCTCCTAGTGGGCTGTCTCTCCGAGGTTCGCTTGGGCAAACTCTTAAGTACTCTACTCATAACCAATGATCTAGCGCCGCGCATATGCACTCAATTGGCAGATAGGAATAGTGAGTGTGCACGTCATAAGCGGAAGCAGGATATGGGCGCCATCTTGGCTCATTCGATGGGCGGGGGGACTTTGGAGCAGGTTTACAGCGCATGCGCTATGCCCGTCCCGGGAGACGGCTCTCCACAATGGTGGAACTGTAGCCTATAGCATCCTTTGGGATTTGCTCTATAGCTGTTTATGGAATTGTGTCTTGAAGGTCTTCACCTTTTTGTATATACCTTGTATTGCATAATAAGGAAAGAACTGAAACTGTGGAATTGTAACCCATAACAATTTTTGAAATTACCTGTATTACTGCTTGTTGAGATGTACATCAAGAGATGACACCATGCTGTATGTATGTTATATTCTACAATAATGGAAATGGCTGAAGTTATGGAACCGTGACCCATGACATTCTTTGAGATTTACTCTCTACTTGTAAAATCGTACTTTGAAAGTTATCACTTCTATGTATATATGGTAAAGTTCACAATTTAAAAAAATCAAAAAAGAATATAACAATCATGAACATACATGCATGTAAAGGTATAGCGTAAAATATCTGTCAACCAACTGCTAGAAGCATAGGTTAAAATTGAAAATAAAAATCGGTATTTTAATGCAAAAAAAAAAAAAAAGACATGGCTCAGATGAAGCAAATGATTTGCCTACATCACAGAGCAGTGAAATTATAACCTGCATTATACTCTGAGTCCAAAACCCGTGTTCTTAACCCTCACATTGTACTGCCTCTAGTTAACATCTCTACTTGAGGGACAATGAGGTGACTACCTTAGCTATGGGATTTGATTTGCAAGGTTTTCTCCATGCCTTCATCAAAAACAGGGGTAAATTGGTATAATGTTTAATTTCATGTGTCAGTTTGGCTAGGTTCTAACTGTTTGGTCAAGCATTGGCCTCCTTGTTTCTGTGAAGGTATCTCATAGATGGGATTTTCATCTACAATTAGTTGATTGTATGTAGAGTCAACAAAGGAGGCTACCCTCAGCAATGTGGGGAATCTCTTCATCTAATAAGTCGGAGGCTTTAACAGCCAGAACTGAGGATTTCAGAGGTCAGAAGAAGAATTTCTATCTAAATTCAGCATTGGTTCTTGCGAGAATTTCCAGCATGCCAGCTTCCCTTGGGAGAATTCAGACTAAGGACTTGACCATTACCTTGATCAGAGTTTCTAGCTTGTGGCATGACCTACACAGTTTGGACTTACCAGGGTCCCTGGTCATCTGAGCCAGTTCCTTATCATTAAATAAATAAATAAATAAATATCCTGTTGGTTCAGTTTCTCTGGATAACCCTGACTAATACACATGGGAAGAGAAATTCAGAATATTTTCCCAGCCCCTAAATAAGTGGCATTTAAGACATTGCAAAAAGGGAGTGATGTCTTCTTGACCAAAAGGGGGATGTGAAAGGAAATGAAATAAGCTTCAGTGGCAGAGAGATTCCAAAAGGAGCCGAGAGGTCACTCTGGTGGGCACTCTTACGCACACTTTAGACAACCCTTTTTAGGTTCTAAAGAATTGGGGTAGTTGGTGGTGGATACCTGAAACTATCAAACTACAACCCAGAACCCATAAATTTCGAAGACAGTTGTATAAAAATGTAGCTTATGAGGGGTGACAATGGGATTGGGAAAGCCATAAGGACCACACTCCACTTTGTCTAGTTTATGGATGGATGAGTAGAAAAATAGGGGAGGGAAACAGACAGACAAAGGTACCCAGTGTTCTTTTTTACTTCAATTGCTCTTTTTCACTCTAATTATTATTCTTGTTATTTTTGTGTGTGTGCTAATGAAGGTGTCAGGGATTGATTTAGGTGATGAATGTACAACTATGTAATGGTACTGTAAACAATCGAAAGTACGATTTGTTTTGTATGACTGTGTGGTATGTGAATATATCTCAATAAAATGAAGATAAAAAAAAAAAAAAAAAAAAAAGGGAGTGATGGGCTCAGAATTCAACCCCCAGAGCACAATGCCATAGCTTTACCAGAGCACTAATTATATAGTACTAGAATTGTTTATTCCTAGTAGGCCATGAACTCCTGAGAGTTCATGCTCCATGAATCTCTGAATCCCTTATAACTGGCTAAATGCCTCACACACACACACACACACACACACACACACACACACACACACACACGAGGTTCATACATTTTTGTTGAGCAAGTGAATATACATTGTAAAATCCCTTTCTATGGCATGTGTAAAAGATTCCCTTGGAACAAGGGAGAGTCAGTGGAACTTTTCCTCACTATAAGGGCCCACAAAAGGATCACTAGGCCAGTTAAGCCTAGAATATCACATGATTTTGTGTAAGTTTACTTATATGGTGCAATGTCAAAGGAATAGTTTAATATTTTTTAAATTATGAAAGCAAAACTGTTTTAGTTTCTCAGCCACTAAAACAAATACCAAACATGGGTTGGCTTAAACAATGGGAATCTATTGGCCCACAGTTTTGAGGCTGGGAGAAATCCAAAATCAAGGCATCAGCAAGGTGATGCTTTCCCCTCGAAGACTGTGGCATTCTGGGGTTCATTTTTAGCAATCCCTGGTCCTTGGCTTTTCTGTCACATGGCAATGCACATGGTGGCATCTTCTCCTTTCTCCTCCAGGTTCTGTTGACTTTCAGCTTCTGACTTCTTCCCATGGCTTCTCTCTCTGTGGCTTTGTCTATAAGCCTTCCAGTAATTGGATTATGACCCATCCTGATTCAGAAAGTACCTGAAGTAACCTCAGCAAAAGATTCTATTACAATAGGTTCACACCCGCAGGAATGGATTAAGATTAAGAACATGTTTTACTGGGGAACAGAACTCCAAGCCACTACAAAGACATTGTAGAAAAAAGTTAAGAATTACGAAGGATTTTTAAATCACCCATAATCATAATCCTGAAATAGCAACAGCTAACATTTTGTTGAATTTCTCCCAATTTTTAATATATATGTATAAATGTGACTACATATACATACATCTAATGTACATTCTCTCTTAATGTTATATTATGAACATTTTCTCAGATGCTTACAGATATTGAAAATGTAATTTTAATAACTGCATGATGTTCTATCATGTGGATACTTAAGAATGTAGTCTCTCAACAACAATAAAAATCAACAAATATTTATAAGCACCTACTATGTACAAGGCACCACTACTAAGCTCTGAAGAAATACAACAATGAATGCTGTAGATATGGTAGTCATGGAGTTTGTAATCCCCTCTTCTTGAACTTTAGGTTGTTTCCAATGTTTTGCTACTTTAAGTAACAGTGTGAAGAACATCTTTCTATAAAAATCTTCTAAGAAGTTTTGTAATAAGTGTAACCTAAGTTGGTAAGGAATAATTTTATATTACAAGTATGTACTTTCATATTTGTGTGTGGGTATGTACACATACACAAATACACGTATGTATACTAATAAATTAAAATTTGTATCAAACAATTCTAATCTGTAATACATGCAATGCAGTCCTATTTTTCTCTTCTGTTATAGTCTAGTATTTTTATTTTTTTCAAAATGACTGGTCTTGCCCCACTACTTTGATTTATGACCCACTAATGAGTAATGATCCACAATTTGAAAAACATGACCTTAGAGCATGATATAGAACAATGTATGGTCACTAGAGGACCTAATAGGAACACTAACATCTACCAAGTAACAAACTCAGTTGTTAGAGATAGAGGGAGCATGAGGTTTTCTGAAAAAGCAAAAGACCCCAGCAAAATCTTAGAAAAGCTTGTGTTAGGAGTGGCTACCAAGAAGAATTTCCATCAACCAAAGAAGCCACTAGAAGCAATAGCTCTCTCTCCAAGCTGTCACAGATAATAGGATCAACTAAGGGGTGGATCCTAAAGGGAGGAGTCCTTGCTAAGAATAGCTTGGCTGAAAGGAATAGGTACTCAGAGCCTTCACCATTAGGCTCTACCTCTGCTGAGATAAATTGCCAAAAGCAGTTCAAAGTCCCTGGCAGATGACTTGAGGTTAACAGGAACCAACATTAAAGCATCAGACAGAGTATCTGGATGGAAGGATTTAATGCCCAGTGGTCTTTAGCTTTCTTCCTCTTCATAGACCTTGTCATCTTCGAAATCAAGGGAATTGTCGATTTTTCAACATAGTTGTCACCAAGGAAGGAGAATAACAATTTTCCACCTGGAAATCCAATAGGGATGGAGGCCCAGAAAACTACAGAGGCACTACGTTTCCAGCTTTTTTATTTCCTATGGCTCAGAAAAGAGAGCAAATGAGCTGCAATTTGTAGGGAGAGTCTCACGGTGGAATGCAGTGGTGAGCTCAGTCGACTTATTCAACTAGTAGAGAGGTAGACTAGTAGGAAGTTGAGGATTACAGCATTAGTTGGTGGACTATATATTTCCAGGAGTGCTTAAAGTTTCTGAGTCTGAAGCAACAATATGAAGAACACGGAGTTTGTAAAATCAGACATCCTGGATTTCCTGGATTGTCCTGGGTTTAGCAATGAAAGTCCTGAGCAAACTGGGACAGTTGCTCACACTGAGTTTGAGTCCAGTTAGCTTGCAGCTTACTAATAGTGTGATCTTTAGTTTCTTCATCTGTTAAAAGGGGATAGTAGTGACCACCTACCACCAATTAAATTAAAATGGGGATAATAATGCTCACCCATCACCAATTCAAGATGATCAAAAGTACATTTTTGGAGCTCTATTCCTAACACAGACATAGCCTCTACCCATAATAGAACCTAAGGTAAGAATGCAGAGAGCTGCTTGAGGGATGCAGCTTTAGGCAGTTTAGGATCAGCAGGGTTGTGGGACTTGATTTCTAGCACCATGGCAGCCTTTAGCACACCTGCTAAGTTAAAAGTGATTTGCACAATCCAAAATTCGCCAGGAAGCCAAGATACTTTTAAGAACTTGAGAAAGAGAGAAGTTTGTAAAAAGTTTATTTTAATTTTCCCATGTTCTGAAATACATGTGAAAAATATGTAAACTAGTCACCTTGTTTTGCTTTAAAACAATAAAAATTGCAGATAATTTAATTAAATATAGTCTGTCAAGTGTAAAGAAAGGGGTCTTATTCCAGATGATTCAAATTTTATTGCCTTTTACCTGGTCTCTCTCACATTGCAGGTAGTTTCTTGCCTTGCTTGGAATCATTAAGCAGGTTATTTTCATCTGAATAGTTTTACTCTCAGATTCATATGTTCCCACCAAGTTAAAGGCCCTTGTTTTCATTACTAAAATAGGCTATGACTAAGCCACTTCATGTTTGTATTTTCTCTTCTTACCACAAATGTTTCTAGACAACAACCATAAAAATGATTCAAAAGAAATCCAAACATCCTAAGGTAATGTCATTTTGTCAGGAGCTAATATTTCTCCTTCAAGAACATTTCCTCAAGGTATTAAGCCTCAACTTTTCAGAAATATTGGTTTGATTTCTTTTTTTTAACTTTTTATTTTGAAATATAATTTCAAACTGACAGAACGGTGCAAAAATAATACAAACCTCCATGCAAAGAACTCCGACATTCTCCCACCTCCCCCCCCAGATACCCAGATTCACCAAATTTAACATTTTGCCACCTTTGCTCATCATTCCATCTATTACCTATCTCTCTATCTATCTAGCTACACATCTATCTTCTGAAAATTTGAGGGCAGGTGACACATTGTAATTCTTGCATAAGTAAGAATTCTATGTACATTTCCCATGAACATGGATTGTTTCACTTATGTAATCATTTTAAGGACAGTTACCAAGTTCAAGAAACTTAACATTGATATAAAGCTTACATTCTTTTTTTTTTTCTATGACTGTTATTTTTAATATTGAAATAACCATTTGGCATGTAGTATAACAACCACGAATAGAGAGCATTACCAATAATGAATTCACCTTCCGTTGTATAGAAATCTATTAAGAGTCCAAATCTGGGTTGGCTCATATATTTTATTTCTGATTGGAAGGGGCTGATTGGCATGCTGGCTTGAGGACAGAGAGGCTGCATCTGGATGCAATGGGGGTGCTGGGGTTGGCTGTGTCTGTGCAGGTTCTGGAAGAAAGATTGTGATATAAAGCTTACATTCTACATTCCTATTTTTAAATGTTCCAATAACAGCCTTGTGATGGTTTGAAGCTATTATGTACTCCAGAAAAGATCACGTTCTTAAATTTAATCCATTCCTGTGGTTGTGGACCCATTTTAAGTAGGATCATTTGGTGAGTAGGATCTTAAATTAAGATGCAACCCATCTCATTCAGGGTTAGTCTTAATCCTCTTACTGGATTCCTTTATTAGAGAAGCTCAGAGAGAAAAGCCAGAGAAGTTAAAAGAGAGAAAATTCAGAAGGTAAGAGAGAAAGAAGAGAAGCTGAGAGAGAAGGACTTGCACAAAAGCTCAGAAAGAAAGCCACAGGAGGAGCAGCCAGAAGCTGAAAGCAAAGAGAGGAGGGAGAGACCAGCGGACACACCATGTGCCTGGCCATGTGACAGAGGAGCTGAGGATGGCTGGTAGCTGGTCTTTGGGAAGAAAGCATTGCCTGTTCATGCCTTGATTTGGACATTTTCATAGCCTCAGAATTGTAAACTTGTAAGTTAATAAATCCCCATCATAAAAGCCAATCCATTGTTGGTATACCGTATTTCAGCAAACATAGCAAACTAAAACAGGCCTTTATGAGCCCTTTCTCCTTCATTCTTATATCCTACCCAGTATCATGTATTGCATTTAAATGCCATTATCACCTTAGTTTATATTTCTTTTATTTTAATTGTGAAAACATATATAGAACATAAATCTTCCCATCCCAATCACTCCCAAGCATACCATTCAGGGTGATTAATCACATTTACAACGTTGTTGGACCATCACCACCATCTGTTACTATCAATTTCCCTTCAATGCAAATAGAAACTGTACATTCACTTTGCATTAACTCCCCATTGACCCTGCACCCCCACCTGCACTCTAGCTCTATGAGTTTGCATATTCTCTGATATTTTCCCTGTGGTTCCATTGGGATTAAATTTAACATCCTAAATCTCTAAATATCTCATTTACTTTGATACCAATTTAACCTCAATAATACATAAACTATGCCCCTATATCCCTCCAAACCCCCTTTATGTAGTTCTTGTCACAGATTACATATATATATATATATATATATATATATATATATATACACACACATATAAAGTGAGCCCTCAAATCATCGATTAATGATTACATTTTTGAAATTGCCTTTCAGATCCTGTAAGAAGCAAAAAAGGGCAAGTTACAAATAAAAAAATGTAATAGTACTGGTATTTATATTTACTTATGTCATTATCTTCACTGGAGATCTTTATTTTTTCATGTGGCTTCAGTCAATTTCTAGCATTCTTTCATTTCAACCTAGAGAAATTCCTTTAGCATCTCTTGTAAGGCCAGTATGGTGATGATGAAATCCCTGAGCTTTTGTTTACTTGGGAATGTCTTAATCTCTCCTTCATTTTTGAAAGACAGTTTTGGTGGCTATATAATTCTTGGGAGGCATTTTTTTTTTTTTTTTTTTTTGATTTCAGCACGCTAAATATATTATCCCAATACTTTCTTGACTACATGGTTTCTGATAAGAAATTGACACAATCTTATTGAGTCTCCCTTATATTCAACATGTTGCTTCACTCTTGCAGTTTTTAGAATTCTCTATCTTTTGCATGGAGAGTTTGATGATAATATGCAGTGGCATGGGTCTACTTAGATTTATCCTGTTTGGAGTTTGTTAAGCATCTTGGATGCATGTATTCAGTCTTTTGTTAAATTTGGGAAGTTGTCAGCCATTATTTCTTTTAATATTCTCTCTGCCCCTTTCTCTCTTTCTTCTCTTTCTGGGACTCCCACACTGCACATACTGGTACATTTGATGGTGTCCCACTGGTTCTTTGGCCTCTGTTCACTTTTTAAAATTCTTTCCTCTTTCTGCTCCTCAGACTGGATGATTTCAATTGTTTTATCTTCAAGTTCACTGATTCTTCCTTCTGCCAGCTCCAAACTGCTGTTGAACCCCTCTAGGGAATTTTAAATTTCTGTTACTGTGATGTTCAGCTGTGTTTGTTGCCCTTTCATGATTTCCATCTCTATATTGATATTCTCTTTGTGTTCATCTATCATTTTCCAGATTTCCTTTAGTTCTTTGTCCATATTTTCCTTTAGCTCTTTGAGCATATTTAGGGTCATTTTTTAAAAAGTCTTTGCCTGGAATGTCCCAGGTCTGATCCTCTTCTTTGATTTGGTTTCTAATACTTTAGTCTTCTCCATTGTCTGGGCCATTACCTCCTGTTTCTTTATATGTTTTATGATATTTTGTTGAAACCTGTACATTTTAATGTTTTAATACGTTATCACCGGAATTTAGACTCTGAGGAGTTTGTTCCAAAGAAGAAGAAAGAAAGAAAAGAAAACACCTTTCCCAGCCTTTGCATATTGACCTGTGAAAGTGCTCTCCTTATGAGCACTGTATTAGCTGCTCTCCTCAGAAAATTCTTGTGAGGTAGGCATTAATTACAATAGTATTGGAATCCATATTAAGACATACTAGAGAAGTAATGATAAGAATAATAAGGATACACACAATTTTCCTAGAGGTTAAAGGACAGATCAGAATGGGACATCAGATCTTTGCCAGTTAGACAGTATCAACTTTGGGAAGAGTCAACCTTAATTTGCACCCTCCTTTACTAGCTATGGGACCTAAGCAAGTCACTTACCCTCTTAAGCTTCAGTTTCCACATCTGGAAAATGAGAATAATAATAGCATCTACCTCTAGATGTATTTGGAGATGAAATTAATGGCATCAAAGCACTTAGCATTCCTGGTGAAAAGCAGGGTTTTGTCTGGATCAGTGTCACCAGTCATTTACAAGAATCAAGGATTTAGATCATTTTCAAAGCAATCTACAAATATTTTGCAATGAAAAAGAAATCCACAAGATTGGGCCAAGTTGATTTAATGCCCCAGCAGTTATGAATACCTAATGAGGCTACATTGGCTTCATACAAACCAGCAATGCCCGTAGGGACCTAGATAAAGATTGACTCACACCGGAACTTAAGCACTTTTTTGGGCAAGTCATAAGACATAATTATTCCCACCCGAGTGGGCTGAGGTAGCAGGATGAACCAAGCACAGGCAACGAAAGGAAGTGTTGCCATGTATCTTTCATCTGTCTGTGACTGAGGCCCACCAGTGCCCTGCCCTTGCCAATCCCTCAGTACTTTAGGACCAGTGTCTTGCCATTTACCTTAGTCTGTATCTTGATGATTATGCAACAATTCATCCAGGCACTGTTCTAGGGACTGGGGATGCAGAGTTGAATAAGGCAAACAAGAACTCTTCCTCTAAGCAGCCTCTATTCCAGTTAGGGGTACAAACATAGAAAATATGATTTCAAATCTATGAAGGAAATAAAGTACGGCAATGGGATAGAAAGGTGATTAGGGCATCTAGAGTAATATTAGCAGACTTCTCTCAGGGGTAATATCTGACTTAAAACCTAAGTACTTCAAAAGTAAGTGGTGATAAGACTTCAATTAGAGATATGAATGAAGTGGATCTGGTTAGGTCTAGGGCAATCAGGCCAAAGGGTAAAGGATGATACTGATAGTGTATTGAGGTTTCAGCTTCCATGTGAGACCAAGAGAGGAAAAGTTTGTTTGATGCAGATTTCCTGTAGTACACTAAATAATTTAACTTGTATGGTCAGTTTATTCAAACACCATAATTACATGGAACTTTGAATAGGAAGTGAGATCTGGTAGGTTTGTACGGGTTAGTGTGAAACAGCGACACGTCCCAGAGTAATTTGGGCAGAGAATAAAAATATATATGCAGAGCCCCCTGGGGAGCTGAGAGAAAATGCGGAAATGTTGGACTTCCCCACCTGGGTTGTTGCTGATGTTCTCACAACACTGGGGACTGACAGCTTGACATGCTGAGCCATCTGTCTTGGGGCTGGCCCCTATGAAACTTGTTACTGCAAAGGAGAGGCTAAATTTGCTTACAACTGGGCCTAAGAGTCTCCCCCTGAGTGCCTCTTTGTTGCTCAGATGTGGCCCTCTCTCTCTAGCTAAGCCAACTCGGCGGGTGAACTCACTGCCCTCCCCACTATGTGGGATCCGACTTTCAGGGGTGTAGATCTCCCTGGCAATGCAGGATATGACTCCTGGGTATGAATATGGACCTGGCATCGTGAGATTGAGAACATCTTCTTGACCAAAAGGGGAAAGCGAAATGAAACAAAATAAAGTTTTGGTGGCTGAGAGATTTCAAATGGAGTCGAGAGGTCACTCTGGTGGGCATTCTTATGAGCTATATAGATATCCCTCTTTAGGTTTTAGTGTATTGGAATAGCTAGAAGTAAATACCTGAAACTACCAAACTGCAATGATTGTGTAACTATGTAGCTTACATGGGGTGACAGTGTGATTGTGAAAACCTTGTGGATCACATTCCCTTTGTTCAGTGTATAGATGGATGAGTAGAAAAATGGGGACAAAAACTAAATGAAAAATGGGGTGGGATGGGGGGACAATTTGGGTTTTCTTTTTTACATTTATTTTTTATTCCTATTTTTATTCTTTCTGGTGTAAGAAAAATGTTAAAAAGTAGATTGTGGTGATGAATGCACAACTATATGATGGTACTATGAACAGTTTATTGTACACCATGGATGATTCTGTGGTATGTGAATATATCTCAATAAAACTGAATTTATAAAAAAAAAAAAAGTAAGTGGTGATATAGGAAGAAAGGGAAGGGGAACATCAAAAGATAAAATTACATTAAAAGCATTACAGACAACCCTAGAATGACTCAAGATATTTATAGCATCACAACATAAATGCATTTCAACACATTCATAACGAAATGTCTTATATCATACATGGAAAGTTAGCCATAAGGATATGTCCAGTTCTTAATGATCATGTCCAGAATTTCTTTGCATCACTGTTAAAGACCAAGATTCTGTACTTTAGTGGAAAGGATTTCACCCCATAAGATTCTCTGTTCTCATCTGTGAAATGGGAATAATAATGCTTTAGAGTTGCTTCATGTGGTTGTGGTGAAAACTAAAAGAGATAATATACACAAAAAAAATCTAGCCCAGAAGTAAGTTGCCCAATAGATGGTAGCCATCTACAAAGCATGTGTTTCCAACCCACCTTAAAAGATGACAAATTTGCAAGACTTTGCGTAAACATATGAGAGTCTCAAAGAAATGTTTTTTAATGTATCCATGTGATTTTCAAGAAAATTTTAAACAAAAAAGCATTAGTGTATCAGGAAGAAGCAGGTAGAATTAAAAAAAAAAAAAAACAGTGACATGAAGCCTTCAGAAAAAGGAGTGTAAGCCCCAGAAGGATCTTGTTGCTGTCTTGCAATCCAGGCAAAGTACCATAATGCCTGAGTCACAGAGTCCCATTGAGCCTTGTTCTTGGAAGGTATATCAACGAGCCTTTCTGGAAAAACTAGCTAGCCTAGACGCATGTTCTTCAATACACAACATTATTTTCCATTTCTATTGGATTAAATACATTTGGATGTTTTGTGGGCAGGAACATTATGGCAGAGAACTGAGGTGATTGTTTTTCCACTCACTCCTCAGACATGCACTGAGCCCCTCTTACGTGCCAGGAACTGTGCAGGGCCCTGAGGTTGGAGGAGGATCAGCTCTCCTCCCATCCTCTCTCACCGAGTCAGACACTGCTTCTGGGTGTGAACTCCTGGTGGAAGGAACGGAGCTTACACAGTGGTAGTGTACAAGTCCTGGGTGAACTGTGATTTGGAAGAAATGGAACGTTAAGCTGCTGCTGTAAAGTTAACAGCGAATTAGCATATTCCACTTGGAGTGTGAAAGGAAAGTGAGAAGCATCGTTAATTTCCATCCTCCCAAAGGAGCTTTGAGAAAGCTAGTGTGTTATCTAACAATGTGACATTTTTCAATGCTGTTTAACATTCAACAACTACAATTGGAAGCCATCCCTGGCTACTACTTATTAAAACTAACAGAACACTCTTGAGAAAGATTTATGGTTTTAGCATCATAAAAGCATGCATTTCCAACAAAAATAAAAATAAAATTGAAAGAAACAAATGATATTTGGGACTTAGCAAATACTTTGATATCATCTATAATTCACATCTACCTTTAAAAACATAGAACATATCAAAAAACAAAACATCCACTGAGTAGTGAAATAGATGCAGGATACGCTATTTCAACATTTTGCATGACAAATACCTCAGCTTTCTTTCAATGGCCTTAGTGTCTGCATTTTAAATAGTTATATACTTGACCTAAACAAAAGTTATGCATTTTTTCCAATTTGTCTTTGATAAACCCGTTTCCCATAAGTGCCACCTATTTTATTTCAATAAATCTAAACTCAGTTAACTACTAAAAAAATATACTGGTTTAGGGGGTATGCTGGTTTGGATGTATTATGTCCCCCAATATGCCATTATCCTTGATGCAATCTTATGTGGGCAGATGTAGTAGTGTTGATTAGATTATAATTCTTTGAGTGTTTCCATGGAGATGCAACCTACCCAACTGTAGGTGATAACTCTGATTATATAATTTCCATGGAGGTGTGGCCCCGTCCACTCAGCTTGGGCCTTGATTAGTTTACTAGAGCACTATATAAGCTCAGACAGAAGGAGCCAGCCTGCTACAGCCAAGAGGAAGACTTTGAAGAACACACTGGAGCTGAGAGAGGAGCTGTGACTTCTAGAGACATTTTAGAGACAGCTATCAAAAGCAGAGTTTTGCTGGTGCTTTGGAGGTACTAGCCCAAAGTTTACCCCAAGAAGCTGCAGCCTAGAGAGGAATGTCCTGGGAGAAAGCCATTTTGAAACCAGAACTCCAGAGCAGGCACCAGCCATGTGCCTTCCCAGCTAACAGAGGTTTTCCGGATGCCATTGGCCATCCTCCAGTTAAGGTACCTGATTGTTGATGACTTACTTTGGACACTTTATAGCCTTAAGACTGTAACCATGTAACCAAATAGACCCCCTTTATAAAAGCCAGTCCATTTCTGGTATTTTGCTTAACAGCAGCATTAGCAAACCAGAACAAAGGGAAGAGCATCTTACGTGCAAAATATGTAACAGAGAGATTCATTCTGGGCATGAATGAGGGAGGCATTTCTACAAAAGTATATCAGGTAAGTTCATAATCTTTATAACTAAGTCACCTTTATAGAATTTAAGAACCAAAGCTAGAATTCTATGTATTAAGCACAACATTATATTTATCATATGGAATTTCATTTGATCTCTGACAATGGACTAGGTATTACTACCTTCAATTTACAAATGACAGTACTGAAACTCAGAGAGGTAAAGTAAATTTCCCAAAGTCATCCAGCTGGAATTCAAATGTATGTCTGTCTAGCTCCAAAATCTATAGATGTTATAGTACATAATGCAACTCCTATTGTCCACACCTCCCTTTTAATCTTCCCCATGAAATGACATTATGGTACAAGCAAAACCATAACTTATTTTTTAGATAGTTTGTCCAGAATTAAGGAATTGGAAGGGACTCTAGAAATAATCTGATGGAACATTTGATCTAAGATGAATTCATGGCCTTTACCCTTCATACTCAGTGGCAATACCACTGAAAACTGAAGTCCAGTAGGTTCTCTGTACTGTATAGTATCTCATTTTTAAGGTTAGAAAGAACATAGTTATTTAGATCTGATTTTTTTTTTGTCTTAATGATGGACAGAAGCCTTATTCATTTCTCAGATTTGCTATTTTTAGCATTTTAGAAAAGTCTTCAGTTCAAGAGCACTAAATCTAGCTTTAGATTTCAACAACTTCAGGAACCCAGCTAAATTAATCAGGAATCTTTTGATTGCAATGACGGAAACACAACTGAAACTGGCTTGAGCAAAACAATAGATTTAATGACTCATTTAACTAAGTAGTGCAGAGGCAGTGTGGCTTTAGGTACAGCTTGGATCTCAATAGGCTCTTCCTATATATTGACAATATAACCATCAACAGATACAGGCTTATGTTCTAACAATGATGACAGCAGAAAGGAAAAATCTCTCTCCTTATAGCTCCATCAAAAGTCTTGGGGTTGGAGGAGGGGGCAAGATGGCAGCATAGAGAGGTGTGGAATTTAGTCAGTCCTCTAGAGCAACTAATAAACAACTCACAACAACTAGTAAATAGTCTGGGACAACTTCTGGGGGACAACCATGACTGTCCACACATCATACACCAGCCTGGAATGGGTGGAATGTCTGAGATCGCAGCATAAAAGTTGTAAGTAAAAACTGTGGAAGAGCACCGGGAACCCCCTCCTGCCATGGCAGGCTGAGCTGCAAAACCTTGCTGTGGGAGAAAGTAGCATTCCCAGAGCAAGTGAATATAGCTCAACTTAGTTCCAACTGGGGTTTTAATTAACAAATATGGACTGCTGAATACAAGGAACAAACACAGAGAAACCCCTAACATGCAGCAAAGTACCCTGAGGTCACTTCCAGTTGAAACAAGGTGAGACTGACATAGAAAAAAAAAAATACGCAGACTTTTGGAAAAGGCTTACTTTGGAGTGCCAGAAAACACCCATGTCCCAGGAAAGGGAGCCCAGAAAACTGGGTGCTATCTCTGCCTGATGAGTGAAACTGGAGGGCCAGGGACTGGCTCTGTAAAGGGGCTTACTTTCTGTTTTTCTCTCTCTCAATCTGAGTGGCTCAGTGGAGAAAGCCTCAGCCATTTTCAGTTCGTGACACTATGACCCAGACAGGGGTGGAGTTTACAGAGTCAGAGAGACAAAGTAGTAATTCAAGTGCAGACAATAACTCCCTAGGAGGTGTATCTTCCCTAGGAGGAGGGAGATGGGACCCAGCTCTAGGCCCTTCAGAACTCAGACCTCATTACCTGGGGGAAAACAGTCAAAACAGAAACAACCTAAGCTGAGAATTAAAGGGACCACACCTCTTTACACCAGTGGGGAACGACAGGCTGACAGGCACCACCTCCTGGGCAGGTTAGGAAAAGCACAGCAGCTAGAGGCCTCACAGGAAAGTCTGTCAGTCTTCTAAGACACAATCTCAGGGAAACCTGACACTGAATATAGCCCCATTCTGAGATCTGAAACCATTCTGGTCTGGGAAAATCTGATTGGGGTAATCAAGGAAACCAGATGCCCAGACAACAGAAAACTACAAATCAACTAGGAAAAATTAATATATGGCCCAGTCAAAGGAACAAACTTACACCTCAACTGAGAAACAGGAATTGAAACAATTAATTTAAGATCTTCAGATAAATATGTTAAACCAATTCAAAAACAAAGTCAATGAGTTTAGGGAAGATATGACAAAAGAGATGAAGGATATAAAGAAAACACTGGGCAAACAAAAGGTAGAAATTGAAAGTTTGAAAAAACAACTGGCAGAATGTATGGAAATGAAAGGCACAACACAAGAGATGAAAAACACAATGCAGACATACAACAGCAGATTTCAAGAGAGAGAAGAAAACATTCAGGAATTGGAGAACAAGACACCTGAAATCCTACACACAAAAGAACAGATAGGGAAAAGAATGGAAAAACATGAGCAATGCTCCAAGGAATTGAATGACAACATGAAGTGCAATAATGTACATGTCATGGGTGTCCCAGAAGGAGAAGAGAGGGGAAAAGGGGCAGAAGCAATAATGGAGGAAATAATCAATGAAAATTTCCCATCTTTCATGAAAGACATAAAATTACAGGTCCAAGAAGCACAGTGTACCCTAAACAGAATAGATCTGAAGAGACCTATGCCAAGACACTTAATAATCAGATTATCAAATGTCAAAGACAAAGAGAGAATCCTGAAAGCAGCAAGAGAAAAGTGATCCATCACACACATGGGAAGCTTGATAAGACTATGTGTGAATTTTTCAGTAGAAACCATGGAGACAAGAAGGCAATGGGGTGATATATTTAAGATACTGAAAAGAGAAAAACCACCAACCAGGAATCCTATATCCAGCAAAACTGTCCTTCAAATATGAGGGAGAGTTTAAAATATTCTCTGACAAACAGACAATGAGAGAGTTTGTGAACAAGATACCTTCTCTACAGGAAATAATAAAGGGAGGACTACAGACAGATAGGAAAAGACAGGAGTGAGAGGTTTGGAACATAATTTTGGGTGATGGTAGCACAATAATGTAAGTACACAGAACAAAGATGACTGTGAGTATGGTTAAATGAGGAAGGTTAGGGGCTTGTGTGACATCAGAAGGAAAGAGGGAAAATAAAGACTGGGACTCTATAACTCAGTGAAACCTAGAGTGCTCAACAATTGTAATAAAATATTCAAATATGTTTTTACATGAGAGGAACAAATGAATGTCAACCTTGCAAGGTGTTAAAAATCAGTGGTTTTGGGAAAAAATACAATCAATGCAAACTAGAGACTACAGTTAACAAAAAAAATCAAGAGGCTCTCAAACTTTCGGTGGGGAAAGATTGATTATTTTCAATCTATTTTAGATCAATATTTTTTTAAATACAATAAACACGAATTTCTTGGAAAATGGTATTTTAAAAACACATAAAAAAATACAAGCCTACATGTTTATTGTTATAATCAACATATATTAAAGTACTTTGATGAGTGCTAAAGAAAAAAAAAACTATTTGTTGTTTACAAGAGACTCACAAAGGTACAAATATGTTGAAAGTGAAAGGATGGAAAAAGATAATCCATGCAAACAGTAACCAAGAAAGCTGAGGTAGCAATATTAACATCTGAAAAAAAAAGACTTTAAGTCAAAAGCTATTAAAAGAGACAAAGAAGGACACAATATATTAACAAAAGGGCCAATCCAACAAGAAGAAATACTAATACTAATACTAAAGATTTATGCACCTAACCCTGGTGCTCCAAAATACATGAGGCAAACACTGGCAAAACTGAAGAGAGAAATCACACCTCTGCAATGATAGTTGGAGACTTCAATACAACACATTCATCAGTAGATAAAACATCTAGACAGAAGATCAGTAAAGAAATAGAGAACTTGAATAATATGACAAATAAACCAGATCTAGCAGACAAATGTGGAACATTTCACCCCAAAAAAGCAAGATACATATTCTTCTTAAGTGTACATAGATCCTTCTCCAGAACAGACCATATAATGGGTCACAAAACAAGACTCAATAAATTAGAAAAGACTGAAATTATACAAAGCATCTTCTCTGATTGAAATGAAGGTGGAAACTAATAATAGGCAGAGAAAATCCACAAATATATGAAAGGTAAATTTCACACTCTTACATAATCAATGGATCAAAAAAGAAATCACAAGGGACTTCAGTAAATATCTTAAAACAAATGGAAATGAGAACAAAACATAACAAAACTTATGGGATGCAGTAAAGGCAGGGCTCAGAGTGAAATTTATAGCCCTAAATGCTTAAATAAAAAAAAAGGAAGAGCTAAACTCAAAAACCTCTCTGCACACATGGAGGAAGCAGAAAAAGAACAGCAAACTAAAACCAAAGCAAGCAGAAGGAAAGAAATAACAAAGATTAGAGCAGAAAAAATGAAATAGAGAATCAAAAACAATAGACAGCATTAACAAAACCAAAAGTTGGTTCTTATAAAAGATCAATAAAATTGCAAAACTTTAGCTAGAATGACAAAGAAAAGAAGAGAGGGGAAGCAAGTAAATAAAATCAGAAACAAGAAGGGGAACATTACTACTAAACCCACAGAAATAAATAGGATCACAAGAGGATACTATGAACAACTGTATACCAACAAATTAGACAACCTAGACAAAATGAGAAAATTCCTAGAAACACACAAACAACCCACACTGACTCTAGAAGAAAGAAAAGACTTCAACAGACCAATTAACAAGTAAAGACATTGAAGCAGCAATAAAAAATCTCCCAAGAAAGAAAAACTCAGGACCAAATGGCTTCACAGGTGAATTCTACCAAACATTCCAAGAAGATTTTTTTTAATTCATTTTTATTGAGATATATTCACATACCATGCAGTCATACAAAACAAAGCGTACATTCAATTGTTTACCATTATATAATTGTGCATTCATCACCAAAATTAATTTTTGACATTTTCATTACCACACACACAAAACCAATAAGAATAAAAACCAATGTGAAAAAGAACAACCAAAGTAAAAAAGAACACTAGGTGCCTTCCTTTTTTTTTTTTCTTACCACCCCCTCCCCTCATTTTTCTACTCCTCCATCCATAAACCTGACAAAGGGGAGTGTGGTTCATGTGGCTTTCCCAATCACATTGTCACCCCTCATATACTACATTTTTATACAATTGTCTACAAGATTCGTGGGTTCTGGGTTGTAGTTTGATAGTTTCAGGTATTTACTACTAGCTATTCCAATTCATTAGAACGTAAAAAGGGTTGTCTACATTGTGTGTTAAGAGTGCCCACCAAAGTGACCTCTCAGCTCCTTTTGGGATCTCTCTGCCACTGAAGCTTACTTCATTTCCTTTCACATACCCCTTTTGGTCAAGAAGATGTTCTACATCCCATGATGCCGGGTCTAGATTCCTCCCTGGGAATCATATTCCACATTGCCAGGGAGATTCACTCCCCTGGGTGTCCGATCCCACATAGGGAGAAGGGCAGTGATTTCACCTGCCAAGTTGGCTTAGCTAGAGAGAGAGGGGGCCACAACTGAGCAACAAAGAGGCATTTGGGAGGAGGCTCTTGGGCACAATTATAGGCGGGCCTAGCCTATCTTTTGCAGCAACAGTATTCCGATGGGCAAGTCCCGTGGTAGAGGGCTCAGCCCATGAAACCACCAGTCCCCTATGTCTGTGAGCACATCAGCAACCATCAAGGTGGGGAAGCCCAACACCCCTGCATTCACCAACTCCTCAAGGAGGCTCTGCATATTTTTTCATTTTTTTTAATTAACTCTTTTTTTAAATTAACTATATCAAAAAAATTTTTTAAATATATACAATAAAAAAAATTTCAAACAAACTATAACAAGGGGGTAAGAAAAAGACAACTAACCTAAAACAACTACTTTACTTCCAACATGTTCCTACTCTACCCCAAGAAAATAACCCAATATAGCAACATTTCTGTGAACTTGTTCCCACCATACCCACCAGAAATTAACAAACCATAGTCATTTCTGGGCATTCCCAGAACGTTAAACTCACCCAAGAGAGCTTATCTGTTCTTATTGGGTTATCGTTCCCCCTTCACCAATTGCTCTCTATAGCTAGTTCCCCTGCATTCTATATTATAAACCATTTATTACAGGAGTGTCCTGTTTAACCTTCAAGTGTTTGTAAATTTTTTAAGTCTCTGATGGTTACTGACTTCTAAGTGTATTCCATTGCGGTCAGAGAATGTGCTTTGAATAATTTCATTTTTTTTTTAATTTATTGAGGCTTGTTTTATGTCCCAGCATATGATCTAGTATGGAGAAAGTTCCGTGATCACTAGAGAAGAATGTGTATCCTGGTGATCTGGGATATAACTTTCTATATAGGTCTGTTAAATCAAATTCATTTATCAGATTGTTTAGGTTTTCAATTTCCCTATCAGTCCTCTGTCTGGTTGATCTATCTATAGGAGAGAATGATGTATTGAAGTCTCCCACAATTATTGCGGAAACATCCATTGTTTCCTTTAGTTTTGCCAGTGTTTGTCTCATGTATTTTGTGGCACCTTGATTGGGTGCATAAACATTTATGATTATTATTTCTTCTTGTTGAATTGCCCCTTTTATTAGCATGTAGTGGCCTTCTTTGTCTCTCCTAACATCCTTGCATTTAAAGTCTATTTTATCTGAGATTAATATTGCTACTCCTGCTTTCTTTTGGCTGTAGATTGCATGAAATGTCTTTTCCATCCTTTCACTTTCAATTTCTTTGTGTCCCTGTGTCTAAGATGAGTCTCTTGCATGCAACATATTGATGGTTCATATTTTTTTTATCCACTCTGCCAATCTAAATCTTTTAATTAGGGAGTTTAATCCATTTACATTCAAGGTTCTTACTGTGGAGGCATTTCTTGAATCAGACATCCTATCCTTTGGTTTACATTTGTCAGATATATTTTTTCCCTCTCTCTTTTATTGTCCTTTAATGAACCAATATTGAATCTCTTTAGTACTGAATCTTTCTCTATATCTCTCTCTCCTTTCTTTGGTTCTCTGTCAGTAGGGCTCCCTTTAGTATCTGAAGTAGGGCAGGATTTTTATTAGCAAAACGTCTCAGCATTTGTTTGTGAAAAATTTAAACTCCCCCTCAAATTTGAAGGAGAGCTTTGCTGGATAAAGTATTCTTGGTTGGAAATTTTTCTCTCTCAGAATTTTAAATATGTCATGCCACTGCCTTCTCACCTCCATGGTGGCTGCTGAGTAGTCACTACTTAGTCCTATGTTGTTTCCTTTGTATGTGGTAAATTGCTTTTCTCTTGCTGCTTTCAGAACTTGCTCCTTCTCTTCAGTATTTGACAGTCTGATCAGAATATGTCTTGGAGTGGGTTTATTCGGATTTATTCTATTTGGAGTTCACTGGGCATTTATGTTTTGTGTATTTATATTGTGTAGAAGGTTTGGGAAGTTTTCCCCAACAATTTCTTTGAATACACTTTCTAGATCTTTACCCTTCTCTTCCCCTTCTGGGACACCAATGAGTCTTATATTTGGACGTTTTATTTTATCTATCATATCTCTGAGGTCCATTGCTATTTTTTTTCGATTTTTTTCCCCACTCTTTCTTTCTTTCTTTCATTTTCCATTCTGTTGTCCTCGAGGTCGCTGATTCACTATTCAGCTTCCTCTAGTCTTGTACTATGAGTATTCAGAATCTTTTTAATTTGGTCAACAGTTTCTTTTATTTCCATAAGATCATCTATTTTTTTAGTTACTCTTGCAATTTCTTCTTAATGCTCTTCTAGGGTCTTTTTCATGTCCTTTATATCCTGTGCCATGCTCTCTTTGTTTGTCTTTAGTTCTTTGAGTAATTGCTCCAAGCACTGTGTCTCCTCTGATCTTCTGATTTGGGTGCTTGGGTTTGGGTTCTCCATATTGTCTGGTTTTTTCATATGCTTTAAAATTTTCTGTTGTTTTTGGCATCTTGGCATTTGCTTTACTTCACAGGGTTCTTTTAGGATATGTAGAATTATTCAAAGACTAATCTCTGATTTGTCAGATCTACAGCTTGGTGGCATACACTTTAACTAACCCACAGATGACATCCACAAGTCATCTATTCCCCTCAAGTCAGTTCTCCCCAACTTTGTCTTTGTGGTGTGTGAGGGTCTGATTCTTGTGGGGTCCAACTGGTGCACCAAGTTTGGGTGTGTTGTTGGTGATGTACGCCATGAATGTGGGGAGTGTGTCTGAGCAGTTAGGGAGGGAGGACAGCTTTAATAATCAAACCTCCCAGGTGTTCCTGGAGATTTAAGGCTGTTGCAAGAGTCTAAACCTTCATTTCAGTCTTGCCACAGATTGTCTCTGCCACTGACACACAAGTCTTTGGTATTGGCGTATGGTCCCTGGGATTTCCAAGTGGGTCCTTCTTCCAAGCCATGCCCTTCTAGGGCCTCTACTGAGGGAAGGCTGTGCTATGTCACAAGTGCGCACCATCCCTCAAGGGAAGTTCTGGGCCGCCGAGCCATGTAGGTGTGTTCTCAGCCTGCTGTAAGGATGGCTGTATGGGGCGTGTTAATTTCCCTCTTTTCGCACAGCTCCACCTTCCCAGCTCCAGGACAATTAGCTGTGGGTGTGCAAAAGGCTATTGTCTATGCCCGATATTGTGGCATGTGTGCATGTTGCTGGAAACAGTTCCTGACACACTGGGTTTTTTTGGCATGGCTCTGGGCTATGGCACCAGCACTGGGCAGGAGTGTTCCCAGCCCACAGGGAAGCTGGCTGCAAGGAGCGTGGTTATTTTCCCCTTTTGGCTCACCTCTGCCTTCCTCGCTCTGAGATAATTAGCAGCGACTGTGTGAAAGGCTATCTTCCACACCAGATATTGAGGCATTCACACAACCTGTTCCTGCTGTGCTTCACTGTGCAGATCTCGCTGCTGTATCTGCAGCCGCTTTTGGATTTTTTAAAAAAGAAGTAGTCCACCTCCAAAAGCCAACCCATGGTTTCCCCACACCACAGCATGGCTGCCGGATATTCAGCAAGCTTATTCACTCATTTCAGAATGCAGACTCCGGGTTTCACCAAGTGCACGGTCCCTGTGGATTTAGCAGACCTTGTCCAGATGGTGCATCACTGAAACTGGTGTTTTGGGTCACTTCCTGGCTTTTATCTAGTATATTTCATGGAGATGTTTTTTTGCCTCTCTCCTAGCCACCATCTTAGGTTCTCCTCCAAGAAGATTTAACTCCAGTTCTGCTCAAACTTTTCCAAAAAATTGAAGATGAGTGTGCCGGTTTGAATACATTATGTCCCCTAAAATGCCACAATCTTTGATGTAATCTTGTGTGGGCAGACATATCAGTGTTGGTTAGATTGTAGTTCTTTGAGTGTTTCCATGGAGATGCACCCCACCCAAATGTGGGTCATGACTCTGATTGGATAGTTTCTGTGGAGGTGTGGCCTCACCCATTCAGCATGGGCCTTGATGAGTTCACTGGAGCACTATATAAGATCAGACAAAAGGAGGGAGCTTGCTACAGCCAAGAGGGACACTCAAAGAATGCAAAGGGGCTGAGAGATGAGAGAGAGTTTGAAGATGGCCATTGAAAGCAGATATTTTCTCTGGAGAAGCTAAGAGAGGAAAAATACCCCAAGAGCAACCAAGTGTGACATTTTTGAGGAACTGCAGCCTAGAGAGGAATGTCCTGGGAGAAAACCGTTTTGAAACCAAAACCCTGGAGCAGCCACTAGCCACATGGCTTCCCAGCTCACAGAAAAACCAGTGAAGGTACCCGGTTGCTGATGACTTATCTTGGACACTTTATGGCCTTAAGACTGTAGCTTTGTAATCAAATAAACCCCCTTTATAAAGCCAATCCATTTCTGGTGTTTTGCATTCCAGTGAAGCGTTAGCAAACTAGAACAATGAGAGAACAACACTATCTAACTCTTTCTATGAGGCCAACATCACCCTAATAACATAGCCAGATAAAGTTACTACAAGAAAATAAAATAACACACGACCAATTTCCCATATGAACATACATGCAAAAATCTTCAACACAATGCTAGAAAATCAAATCCAACAGCACATTAATAGAATTATATGCTGTGATCGAGTGGGATTTAACCCAGATATGTTAGGGTGGTTTGACATAATAAAATCAATCAACGTAATACACCACATTAACAAAATGAAGAGTAAAAACCACATGATCATCTCAATTGATGCAGCAAAGGCATTTGATAAAATCCAGCATCCTTTATTGATAAAAATAGGATTAGAAGGAAACTTCCTCAACGTGATAAAAGACATATATGAAAACCCACTGCTAACATCATACTCAATGGTCAAGGACTGAAAGCTTTCCCTCTAAGATCTGGAAAAAGACAAGGTTGCCCACTATCACCACCATTATTCCATATTGTATTGGAAGATCTAGCCAGAGCAGTTAAGCAAGAAATAGAAATAAAAGACATCCAAATTGGAAAGGAAGAAGTAAAACTTTCACTATTTGCAGATGGCATGATCCTATATATATAAAGTGCCAAAAAAAAAAAAAAAATCCACAACAAAGCTACTAGACCTAATAAATGAATTCAGCAAACTGGCAGGGTACAAGGTCAACATGCAAAAATCAGTATTATTTCTATACACTAGCAATAAACAATCTGAGGAGGAAATCAAGACAAAAATTCCATTTACAACAGCAATCAAAAAAAAATCAACCAGGTAGGAATAAATTTAACCAAGGATGTAAAAGACTTATATCCAGAAAACTACAAAACTTTTCCTAAAGAAATCAAAGAACTAAATAAATGGAAGGAGAGCCCATGCTCATGGATTAGAAGACTAAATATTGTTAAAATGTCAGTTCTGCCCAAATTGATTTACAGATTCAATGCAATCCCAATCAAAATTCCAACAAACTTCTTTGCAGAAATGGGAAAGCCAATTTTCAAATATATTTGGAAGGGTAAGAGGCTCCAAATAGCCAGAGTCATCTTGAAAAAAGAAGAATGAAGTTGGAGGGCTCACACTTCCTGATCTTAAAGCTTAATTCAAAGGTACAATGAAGAAAACAGCATGGTACTGGCACAAGGATAGAGTTATAGACCAATGGAGTCAAACTGAGAGTTTAGAAATAGGCCCTCACATCTATGGCCAATTCATTTTTTTTTAATTTTTTTTATTGTGATTATTCACATACCATACAATTATTCAAAAATCCCAAGTGTACAATCAGTTGCCCCCAGTACCATCATACAGCTGTACATCCATCACAATTAATTTTTGTTCAATTTTTAGAACATTTTCATTACTCTAGAAAAGAAATAAAGACAAAGAAGAAAAGAAAAAAAAAAGGAAAAGGAAACTAACATCCTCCCATATCCCTAACCAACCCCCCTCCATTGCTGATTCGTAGTATTGATATAGTACATTTGTTACTGTTTATGAAAGAGCGTTGAAATACTACTAACTGTAGTATATAGTTTGCAATAGGTATATATTTTTTCCCTATATATCCCTCTATTAATAACTTCTAGTTGTAGTGTCATATGTTTGCTCTGGTTCATGAAAGAGATTTCTAATATTTGTACAGTTAATCTCAGACATTGCCCACCACAAGGTTTACTGTTTCATACATTCCCATCCTTCAACCTCCAACTTACTTTCTGGTGACAAAAATGACTCTGAGCTTCCCCTTTCCACCACATTCATGCACAATTCAGCACTGTTAGTTATTCTCACAATGTGCTACCATCACCTCTGTTCATTTCCAAATATTTAAGTTCATACTAGTTGAATGTTCTGCTCATACTGAGCAACTGCTCCCCATACTTTAGCCTTGTTCTATATCCTGGTAACTTACATTTCATGTCTATGAGTTTACATATTATAATTAGTTCCTATCAGTGAGACCATGCAATATTTGTCCTTATGTGTCTGGCTTATTTCACTCAGATTGCCCTCAAGTTTCCATCATCATCCCACTTTTTTTATACACCATACATTCCATTCTAAGTAAACAATTGATGGTTCCCTGTACAGTCACATATTTATGTGTTCACCAACCTCACCACTATCTATATAAGGACATCGACATGTCTTCCACAAAGCAGGAGGAAGAGTCAAAGAAGATAGAGAGGCAAAAGAAAAAGAAAAAAGAGAGAAACAAACAAAAAAACATGACAGCTAGGAAGTAGCAAAAGGAAAGATAACCTTAGATCAAAGTAGAATAAAGAGTCAGACAACATCACCAATGCCAAGAGTCTCACACCCCTCCACTATGCCCCCCTCTTATATGCATTTACCTTGGTATATTGCCTTTGTTACACTAAAGGAAGCATAATACAATGATTCTGTTAATTATAGCCTCTAGTTTACATTGACTGTATTTTTCCCCCAATGCCTCCCTATTTTTAACATCTTGCAAGGTTGACATTTGTTTGTTCTCCCTTGTGAAAAACATATTTGTACATTTTATCACAATTGTTGAATACACTAGGTTTCACTGAATCATACAGTCTCAGTCTTTATCTTTCCTCTTTTCTTTGGGTGTCCCACATGATCCTCACCTTCCTCTTTCAACCATATTCATAGTTACCTTTGTTCAGTGTACTTACATTGCTGTCCTACCATCACCCAAAATTGTGTTCCAAACCTCTCACTCTTGTCTTTTTCTATCAGTCTGTAGTGCTCCCTTTATTATTTTCTGTAGAGCAGGTATCTTGTTCACAAACTCTCTCATTGTCTGTTTGTCAGAGAATATTTTGAGCTCTCCCTCATATTTGAAGATACTTTTGCCGGATATAGGATTCTTGGTTGGCAGTTTTTCTCTTTCAGTATGTTAAATATATCACCCCATTGCCTTCTTGCCTCCATGGTTTCAGCTGAGAAATCCACACATAGTCTTATTAAGCTTCTTTTGTATGTGATGGATTGCTTTTTCTTGCTGCTTTCAGAATTCTCTTTGTCTTTGATGTTTGATAATCTGATTACTAAGTGTCTTGGTGTAGGCCTATTCAGATCTATTCTGTTTGGAGTACACTGAGTTCTTGGATCTGTAATTTTATGTCTTTCGTAAGAGATGGGAAATTTTCACTGATTATTTCCTCTATTATTTCTTCTGCCCCCTTTCCCTTCTCTTCTCTTTCTGGGACATCAATGATACATACATTCTTGTATTTCATTTTGTCCTCAAGTTCCCAGAGACATTGCTCATATTTTTCCATTCTTTTCTCTATCTGTTTTTTTGTGTGTAGGCTTTCAGTTGCCTTATTCTCCAGTTCCTGAGTGTTTTCTTCTGCCTCTTGAGATCTGCTGTTGTATGTCTCCATTGTGTCTTTCTTCTCGTGTTGTGCCTTTCATTTCCACAGATTCTGCCAGTTGTTTTTTCGAACTTTTGATTTCTGCCTTATGTACACCCAGTGTTTTCTTTATAGCCTTCATCTCTTTTGCCATATCTTCTCTAAATTTTTTGAATTGATTTACCATTAGTTGTTTCAATTCCTGTATTTCAGTTGAAGGGTAAGTTTGTTCCTTTGACTGGGCCATAACTTCGTTTTTCTTAGGGTAGGTTGTAGTTTTCTGTTGTTTAGGCATCTGATTCCTTGGTTACCCCAATCAGGTTTTCCCATATGAGAGCAGGCTAAAGTCCCAGATGGACAAAATAGTCAGTATCCGGTTTCCCTGATGGTGTATCTTAGAGGATTGATAAAACCTGTGCTTTTCTGCTCAGCAGGTGGTGCCTGTCAGTCTGTAGCTCCAGACTGGTATAAGGAGGTGTGGCCCATGGCTCTCCTCCCCCAGGCTCTGGGGTCTGGCCCCGAACAGAAGGCGGGTAGTAGAGCTGGGCCCCACCTCTTTCCTCGTGGGAAGATATGTCCCCTAGAGAGAGGTCATTTGCATATAAATAGATTCTTTGTTTCTCTGACTCTGCTATCTCCACTCTTGTGGGGGTCAGAGTGCTGTGAGTTTAAACTGGCTGAGGCTTTCTCTACTGCAGGGCACTGAAAGCTTTCTCCACTGAGCCTCCCAGGTTGACAGAGAAAGAAAGAGGCAGAAAGCCCCTTTTCATGGTCAATTTTGATGCCCAGATTCACCCATCGGCCAGAGGTAGCACCTGATCCTTTGGGCTTCCCATCCCGACACAGATACGTCCCCTGACTCTCCAAGGTCAGTTGTTTCCAAAAGCTTCTGTCTGCTTGTTGGGGATTCACAGTTTGTACTGAGCAGTTAACATTAAAACTCCATTTAGAGCTGGGCTGAGTTATATTCGCTTGTTCAGAGAGTGCTGCTCTCTAGCACCGCCAGGCTTCCATGAGGGAGGGACTTCAGATTGGTGTATGATGAGTGGACAGTCACATTTGACTCCCTGCAGTTATTCCAGGTTATTTACTAGTTGTTCCTATTGTTTATTAATTGTTCCAGGGGGACTAACTAGCTTCCACTCCTCTCTATGCTGCCATCTTAGCTCCTCTCCTGGCCAACTGATTTTTGAAAAGGATGTCAGGTCTACTCAATTGGAAAAGAATTGTCTCTTCATCAAACAGTGCTGGGGAACTGGATATCCATATATAAAAGAATGAAGGGGGACCCCCTATCTCATACCATATGCAAAAATTAACTCAAAATGGATCAAAGGCCTAAATATCAGAACCAATACTATAAAAGTCCTAGGAAAAAATGTAGGGAAGCATCTTCAGGATCTTACATTTGGTGATGGTTTCTTAGACTTTTCACTCAAAGCACAAGCAACAAAAGTAAAATTAGATAAATGGGAGCTTATCAAAATAAAAAACTTTTAGTGCCTCAAAGAACTTCATCATGAAAGTGAAAAGACAGCCTACTCAATGGGAGAAAACATTTGGAAACCACATATCCAATAAGGATTTAATATGCAGAATATATAAAAATCTTAAAATTCAACAATATAAGACGAACAACCAATTTAAAAATGGCCAAAAGGTTTGTACAGACATTTCTCCAAAGAGGGTATACAAATAACCAAAAACCACATGAAAAGATGCTCAACCTCATTAGTTATTATGGAAATGCAAATCAAAACCACAAAAAGCTACCATTTCACACACCCACAATAATGGCTATTATTTTAAAATAGAAAATTACAAGTATTAGGATGCAGAGAAATAGGGACAGTCATTCATTGCTAGTAGGAATGTAATATGGTGCAGCCACTGTGGAAGACAGTTTGGGTAGTTCCTCAGAAAGTATAGAATTGCATACAATTTGTCAATTCCACTTCTAGGTATATATCCAGAAGAATTGAAAGCAGGGACTTGAACAGATATTTGCAAACCAATGTACATAGTGGCATTATTCACAATTGCCAAAAGTTGGAAGCAACCCAAATGCCCATCAACCAATGAATGGATAAATAAAAAGTAGTATATACATACAATGGAATGATATTCACCACTTAAAAGAAATGAAGTTTTGATACATGTCACAACATGAATGAACCCTGAAGACATCATGTTGAGTGAAACAAGTCAGACACAAAACAACAAATTTTGTATGATCTCAACGCTATGAAATAATTAGAATAAGCAAACTCATAGAGTCAGAATATGGCATTTAGGTTACCAGAAACTGGGTTGGGGGTAGGGAATGGGGAGCTAATGCTTGAGTTATACAATATTTCTATTTGGGTTGATGGTAAAGTTTTGGTAATAGATGATGGTGATGGTAGCACAATATTGTGAGTGTAATTAATAGCACTGATTTATATATGTGAATGTGGTTAACAGGGGAATTTTTAAGTTGTATATATGTTACTAGAACAAAAAATTGAAAATAAGCATGGGCCTATGCAACACAGTGAACCTTATTGTAAATAATAGTACAATTATAAAAATGTACTTTAATGAATTATAACAAATATACCACATTATTGCAAGGTGCTAATAATAGTGTATATTGGAACACTGTATTTTATGGATTTCATGCATGACTTTTCTGTAAGCCTACAACTTCTCTAATTAAAAAAAAAAAAGAGTAAAAAAAAAAAAAAAAAAACAGATGTACACCCCGCATGGTTCTTATTTTATTGTTTGTTATGCCATTGAGTTTTTGTTTGTTCGCTTGCTGTTAACACAATAAATCATAGCAATTCATAAAGTACTTTTATGAAATGTATCTCTTATTCTCAGGCTATTATGATTCAGTCTAAGAAGTCCAAGAATACTTGACATATAACATGCCTTTCAGGCAATAAATGTCCCAATTCCAAACACTGGCATTGTCAAGCTATAAATGTCTCCCAATGTCTGTGTCTCTCTAAGAGGTTATTCGCAGACTCAGCCCTTTCCTACCTGAGGACCAAATAAGCTCATTAGGCAAACGTGTTTTCAGGAGTTTGGATTCAATTCTGAGATTCAATCAAGAGTCTTCTTTTGCCCTTTACTCCTTTCTGCCCTGTGTCATAAGGTAGGTGAGCTTGACTGTGGGACACTTTTAGACTTTTTGAAAATAGGTCGATAGGCAAGAGATAGAAGTACCAGAGAGAGAGGGACTTGTAATAGATATCCAAGAAGAAATAAGCCAGCAAGGAAGCCCAGCATCAGGACAGTCCAGTCTCAAGATTTCCCACAGTGTTCCTAACCAAACACCTGCCAGAAGATGCTGGCAGGAAGTTCCAGCAAGTTGAGACAACTTGAGCGCTGCTCATGAAAGTAAGGTAAACACAGAAAACCTCTGTTAGCTGGGAAGCCACATGGCTGGCATCCACTTGCTCCCTGGTTGCATTTCAAAATGGCATTCTCCAAAATGTTACTCTTGGGGGGTTTTGTCCTCTCTTAACTGCAGCTCCTCTTCAAAACGTCACCCTCAGTTGCTCTCCAAAATGTCACTCACAGCTGCACTGAGTTCCTTCTATTTGTCAGCTCATTTATATGGCTCCAGTGATTTATTCAGACCCACCTTGATTGGGTGGGGTAACACCTCCATGGAAATTATCCAATCAAAGTCATCACCCACATTTGGGTGGGTCATATCTCCATGGAAACATCCAATCAAAAGATTACACCTTAATCAAAAAGATTAACCAATCTGTCCCCACAAGATTGCATCATAGATAATGGCATTTTGGGAGCGATAATACATCCAAATTGGCACAATATCCATTTAAGCGTTTTCTCCTCCCTTATTAGATACCATCCAGGATCACATATTGCATTTGTTGTCACTGTCCCTTTAGGTGCTCTCTTTTTATTTTTAATTGTGGAATCATATAAAATACATAAACTTTCCCAAGTCAACCACTCCCATGCATATCATTCAGTCAGATTAATCACATATACTATGCTGCAGTACCCTCACTACCTTCCATAACTAAAAATTTCCCATCTCCCCAAATAGAAACCCTGCACACATTTTCCAGTAACTTCCTGTTTCCCCAAACCCCTGTCCCTTATAACCTGCACTCTACTATCTGTCTCTGTGAGCTTGCTTATTCTTTCATATTTTCTTTGTGGTTACCATGAGGCTTAAATGTAATATTCTAAATCTATAAATATCTTGTTTGCTTTGATACCAACTTTAATTCAATGGCACGCATAAACTATGTTCCCATACCCTTTCATCCCCTCACCTTTATGTAGTTCTTGTTACAAAGTACATATTTATACATTTTGAGTCCAAAACAATTGATTTCTCATTACATTTTATGCATTTGCCTTTTAAATCCTGTAAGAAGTGAAAAGTAGAGTCACAAACCAAAACTACAACAGTACTGGCAATTACATTTATGAGTGCCATTACCCTCACTAGATACCTTTATTTCCTCATGCAGCTTCAATTTATTGTCTATTGTCCATCCTTTCAACCAATAGACCTCTCTATAACATTTCTTGTGGGTTCAGTCTAATGGTGACAAACCTCTTCAGTTTTTTGTTTATATAGGATTCTCTTAGTCTCTCCCTCATTTTTGAAAGGGAGTTTTCCTGGATATAAAATTCCTGATTGGCAATTTTTCATTTTCAGCACTTTAAATATATCATCCCAATGCCTTCTTGCCTCCAGGATTTCTAATGAGAAACCAGAACTTAATCTTATTGAGACTCCCTATGCAACACATTGCCTCTGTTTTGTGGCTTTCAGAATTTTCTCTTTTTCTTTGGCATTCAACAGTTTGATTTCAGTATGTTGTGTTGTAGATCTATTTGTGTTTATACTGTTTAGAGTACTTTGAATGCCTTTGATGTGCATATTTATGTCTTTCATTAAATTTGGGAAGTTTTCAGTCATTATTTCTTCAAATATTCTTACTGCCCCTTTCTCAGTATCTTTTCCTTCTGGAACTACCACAATGCATATATTGGTATGCTTGACGGTGTTCCACTGTCTCTTCAGACTGTTCACATTTCCACATTCTTTCTTCCTTTTGCTCCTCAGACTGGATGATTTCAATTGTCTTATCTTCCAATTCATTGATTCTTTCCTCTGCCAGCTCCAAACTTCTGTTGAACCCCTCTAGGGTATTTTTAATTTATTTTACTGTGGCCTTCAGCTCTATGTGGTTTCTTTTAATAACCTTCATCTCTCCATTGATATTCTCTGTGTGCTCATCTATCATTTTCCTGATTTCCTTTAGCTTTTTGTCCATGTTTTCCTTTAGCTCTTTAACATATTTAAGACCACTTTTAAAGTCATTGTCTGCTATGTAGCAGGTATGATCCTCCTCATTGATGGTTTTCTAATGCTTTAATTTTTTCATTTGCCTAAGCCATCAGTTCCTGTTTCTTAGTATGTTTTATAATCTTTTGTTGAAACCTGGACATTTTGATATTTTAAAGCATTATGACTGGAATTTAGACTCTTAGGCACCTATTCCTTAAGTCTGTTTCCAGGTAGTGTTATCACAGTGGTGTCCTTGAATCCCAGAAGGTAGCATACAAATAAAGAAGAAGAAGGAAAAAAAGAAAACACCTTTCACAGTCTTTTCGGATTGACCTGTGTGAGTGCTATCCTTCAGGGCTTATCCAAACCATGAGTTTAGAAAATAGCTCAAGGCCAAAGCAGAGGGGCCTCTCTGATCCTTTGTGCTTATGTGTCTTGTCTTCAGCACGTGTGGGTGACCCTAGGAATTCCCACATTTATATGGATATGAATTTCCTCTCTTCTTTAATAGACAGTTTCCTCACAGACCTGGGCACTGAACTGTGTGTCCTACAGCCAGCCATCTCTTGCCCCAGGCCACCACGACTTGACTGTTCTCCCACGGCATTCTGTAGGAGAGCTCTATAAGCTGCCTTCCTCATACAGGGCAAGTTCTGGGATGGAGAGCCTGCAACAATTGTCCTGGTTCAGTTCCTCAGGCCACCACCAGACACAGAGCCAGACATATATGCTCTCAGTCTATCTGAGAATTACTCTGCTCCCTCAGGAATCAGGATCAGGGGCTGACACTGGGTTAAAGAACCAGCTCTGCACTGAGCTGGTGAGGGGATATGGGAAAGGCCAGCCAGGGCACCACAACATACCACTTTTAAGTTGCCTTTTTCTTGATGCTAACCCCGTTACTGTCATTCTTTAACTGTTTCTTGGAGCTTTGAGAAAAATGTTCCTGCCTGTTTTTGCCAGTTGTTAAAGGCTTCTGTGGGGGGAACAGAGTCCTAAAGCTTCTCATTCCCCTATCTTTATTGGTGCAGAGCTACTGCTAATGTACCCTTTGTCATAGGAAAATTCAGCAGTCTTAGAAATGCCTGGTTGTATATGTATAACAACAAACCTTGAGTATATTACATATGCTACACACTAAGCCAAGTCTTTGACATGCAATACCTCATTTAATCCTTACAATAACCCATAAGGTTAGATTATTCTCATCTTACAGATAAAGAAACTGAGATCCATGGAGATTAATAGTTTATTCCAAGTCAAGGAATTAGTAGGAAGCAGGGCCAGAATTTGAAAGCAGAACTCTCTGACTTAAAGAGCCTGAGCTTCTCGCAGGGATTCATGATTTCCTGCTATCCAGACCTGTGACTGGGTCTTTGCCACTTCCCAACAAGTGTCCCTGATGCCAACCTCCTGACTACCACCTTCCTAGATATCTCCAAATATCTCCCCTCTTTAGGCTCAGCCTTGGATTCCCCTGATGCCACCTGCTCTAACTGATCACAGAAGCTGCACTGAATGAGCCTTTGCACATCATGGATCCATCACCTGGATCAGATTTTCTCTTATAATCTGCAGCTGGGTCTGTCCTCTTTCCCACCCTCACTCGGATAGGCTTTCTGGATTGTTATATCTCTTAGTCTATCCTGCTTTGCTGAAGTTAATGAAATTGACCTTTGCCAAGTTCCAAGATGACCTCTGTAATCCTCCATTGACTTCATAGATGTTTGTCAATGGGAAAAACATCTCTTAGCTTTTTCACTAATAAAAAGCCTCAATTTAGACTTTTGATCCACAAACTTTAAGTATGAGCACCAGTATAAAAAGATGAGATTGCGACCTATCTAATTTACAAATATATTCTATTACTGAGAAAATCTCCAAGAAATGAGAACTGCAGCAGCTACTCTGGAGAGTAGCCTGACAACAGAAGTAAATGTGAAATATACAAAGCCTTTAACCTCTTAAGGTCCTTCTTCTAGGGCTTTGTAGAGACAAAAGCTACAGAGCCTAAGTGTACATTTATGAGGCTATTTTTTATCACACTAGAAAAGTTGTCAAAATCTTTCACAAATCTAATAGAACAAGAGTTGAATAAATCATGGTAAGTTCAAGCTAAGAATACAGGCCTTAAAAAGAAGGCACTAATCAAGAACTATTAAGCAGCAGGAAAATATGGACCCTTACACCACACCAGCCTGATACGCCAAATACCAGGCACACACCCACTGACCAGTAGACATGAGCAATGGACTATTATGGCATGTTGCTCATTCAATCTCACCCTAAACTAGCCCTGCCCAGCCCTAAATTCCTGGCTTGTCCCCTCACATTGAACCTATCTTTGGCCCTTTGGCCTTTGGTACTTGATCACCCTAACATTTAACCCTCAATGCTTCCCCATGGGCACTCAATGCAGTCCTTCAAATGAATAAGTTAGAGCTCAAAATATTTAACTACAGAAAAGTCTAAAATGTTGAAGAGAAATTATATTATAGTATCCTGTTTTTATAAAAATAAACAATGACCAAAGAAGATGTATATAGAGATATACAGATAGATACTCATATTTAGATATTTGTATGTGTTTGAAGAAAGTTGTGGAATTTTTTGCACCAGGCTGTTTACATTGACAATCTCAGATTGTGAGGATGGGAATGGAGACATGGTGAGAGAATATAACTATATATTTTTAAATTTTAGAAACCTTTGTTTTATTTCAACAGTTAAGTGATCACATAGAATCAATATAATTTTGGAAGAAGACTTTAATAATAATTTCTAAGGGAAAAAGTTCAATAAATATATCTGTGAGGGAAAGGGACCATGATGAAAATGCACACCCCTTTGGGGACACCATTCACCCAAGTGAATGCCATCCAGCCAACCACCAGCCAGAGGACAACTCAAGAATACAATGTGAATGGTGCTCTCTGGGGTGGTACAGTTCAGCAGCTCAGGATAAGTCATTCCAGGCAAAAGGAACAGTAAGTGAAAAGCATGGAGATGTGAATTTATAAGTAGTGTGCTGTGACTGGCATGCCGATAGAGTAAAGGGAAAGATGAGGCTACACAAGACAGCACAAATTACAAAGCTTGGATTTTGCTAGCAGTTCTCAACACATTTTTCTCCAAAAGAGACATAACAGATGACATTCTCATTCACAGCACACTCCTGTGGACACATAAAGACTTGATGAAACCCTGCACTATAATAATTCATAATCAACTTTGGATAATAACTATCAGCACATTAGGAACAGTAATAGCTCACAAAGGATTTCAGCATACCTAAGACAGGCCTCAGGTTACATGCCATTCCTCAAGAATTACTTGTAACACTGTACTTTTCATTTCCACCGAAGAAAACACCTCAAATGAGAGAGAGATTGACCAAATGTGAGTAGGAGAATCAATCTGCTCTAATTTATATTAAAATAAATGCTTCACAAACTCCAATCCTTTATAATGAGCAACAAACAATATGCAGTATACCTAAATGTGATTGCACACACCTAGTTAATTGCAACACACAGGAGGTTGTGACTATATGTCAGAAAGCATTATGGTAAGTAGTAGGGTTCTATACAGAGTTCTAAGCATATTTGTTAGAAAAGGAGCAACGTAATGTAATTCATGTTTTAGAAAGTCCACTTTAACAATAGCTAAGAGAACAATATCTTCCCTGTCCCAGTCACAGCCTAACACTCCAACTACCAGACACACACTCACAGACCAATAGATGTGAGCTATGTATCATCTTGGTATATTGTTTTCCTAATCTTTCCCTGACCTCTCTCTACCCAACTCCAAATTCTTGGTTCATTCCACAACTTTGAATTTACCTTTGGTCCTTTCCCCTTTGGTATCGGAAACCTCCAACATTTAACTCTCAATGTTCCCTGATGAACTCTGATTTCAATAGGCCTGTTTATTTCTTCCACTTCTAGACCACCCTGGACAGGAGCATCTGTGCTAGTCTTGCCTTTTTATCAATTCCCACCACTGGCCCCATGACAGGAATCTCAATTGAGCTAGTCCCAGGGCCTCCCTAAGAAGCGATTGGATATGATGGGTTCGGGGAAGTGGAAACCAGAGGCAAAAAAAAAACAAAAACAAAAACAAACAAACTGGTAAGACCAAAAATTACAAGAATTCAGATAGAGACAATGAGGAATGAACTAAACTTGGAAACTATAAGACTACCCTCAATAAAGTCCTGAGTTAACAATGACTAATTCTGTACTAAGAAATTGTGAACAGTTTACTAAAGTGCTAACTTAAGTAAATATATACAGCACATGTATAGAATAAATAACATAAAATGAACTTCTGGTATTAACTCCAATCCCTCCACAATTACAAATTTACTGGGGGAAAAAAAAAAAACCCTTAGCCATGCATGCTTTTAAAATATGGTTCTGAAATATTCTTCTTTTATCTTGCTCCTTTCCATTAGAAGGAACAATTTCTGGTTTGGGGAATTTTATAGATATTGTAAAAAATTCTTTCACTGGATGTAAATACTCAAAGTTCAAACTTTACAGTATGCTGTGCAGGGAGCACAAATCATCCTCAGATGTGTTTCATATGGTTATTTTTTGAAGCTGAAATTGTATTTTAAAAGGCATCATAGCTTGGTAGGTACTGGGCTTGGTGGGAATAAAGTACCAATATCTTACTTGCAGCCTGCTTCATACATTTATGTGACCCTGCTGGTCCCTGTTTGCATTTACGTTATTTGCTTGGCTCCTGGATGCATTTTGGTTTACCATCCCTGAAATTATTTTCATAGCCTTACATATATATCTTCCTATTTGCTACTGCTCATATCTGGGCAATGTGAGTTTTAAAGTGGCTCCATTCTCCTCCAATATTCATTCTCCAAAGTTATCTGCTGCTGCTCGTTACCTAGGAAAATTCTCCCTTCTCCCCCCCGTTTCTCTCTCTCTCCCTCCCCACTCCCTCTTTCCCTCCCTGACTTCCTCTCTCCCTCTCTTCATTTTACCCTTCCTCCCACACGATACCCAAAAAGTATAAAGAATTCAAGTTGAATACTATCTGAAAAGTATCCCCACAGTACCCAATTCTTGATGCTACCTTACTTGCAGGGTTACACTATTAGGCACCACCTGGGTGCTGGCCAGCCAACTCCTACTAAGGGGTACTATTTAGTAGTTCAATGCCTCCCATCTACAGGGCCTAGAAAAAACCATTTTTAAAAGAGGCTAATTTACTGCAGCATCTGAAAAATCTTTCATTCAGCTCAGTTTGTGTTTGCAAACCACATGACTGAGCAGAATTAGACACAATTCTAATCGAGTATCTAATCACATCATATCATATACAAACCACACGCATCACAAATTGTTTTTGTTACTTATCTTCAGACAGAACCTTTTTTCTTTTTTTACATTCACAATGGTTTATGCCTCTCTACTTGGGAAAAAGAAAATGTAGCAGCACTAATAACATTTTTAGTTTGGGTTGGGGTGGGATGGACTATTCGCTACGGCAATTACCCTAGTCTCCTGGTAACAAACATAATAATCATAAAAATCAAAATTAATAAAGTGTAGTTGCAAACCTAATGACTTAGTCATCAGCACATTAATTTTCCTATATGCAGAACTGGCTGTGTTGTTTATTTGTTGGTGACTTTGAATGAAATGGCTGCATTAAGACGACCATCTGCTCTGTTTGATCTGCTAAGTGGAATTAGGGCAAGAAACAAGTTAATAGTTTCTTGTACTACTCAAACTTATGTAACAGAAGGTAAATGATCTTTCGTTTGGGGGAAATGAATAGAATATTCTCCAGGACATAACTTAAATTAATGCTTGTTCTGTAACAATTCAGATTGTATTTTTCATTTGGATAGTTTCATCTACAGTGGACTTCATGAAAGTTGAATATTCACACTTTTGTGGCTTGAACATTGAATTGTGTTTCATCACTCTTCCATACTTCATCTGCAGTAAGAAGCAACAAAAATCATATCAAGATTTCAAGGCCAATTAGGTTATTCAATTATTATTTTTACTCTCTGTTCTATGTAGATTATTTATGGTGTCTTGTTTATTGAGCTTGCTGCTGATTTCAGTATTAGAGGAATCTTTCAGAGCAGGAGTGTAGGGCCACCCCCGTAAGCACTTTAACAGAGATTGTCAGTAGTCACTATGGCAGAAGGAGAACTTGAAAGCATTAGGAGCTAATGGGGAATAGCTGCTTTGCTGAACCAAGCAATATAGAGCTCCCAAAAGCAAAACAGCAATAGACAAGATGTGCTCCTATTCCCAATATGTTCTTCCATGAAACTGAGAAATTCGTCATCAACATATGTATGTGCACACAGATTTTTAGGATTAGTATGTTCTTATTTCTTGACTACTTGTCATGTTCCCAGAGCTTTTAAAATCATGTCTTTTTCTACTTTTATGGGTAATTCCCTATTACTGCCTGCAAGGATAATCAAATTATTTTTATCACTTCTTTCAGATCATTTAAAAAGATATCCAGTATAAGTGGTGTCATAACAATAATCCCACTAGCATTCTCCTAGACAACCTTGTCCACTGTCAATTCACAGCAGGACCATCTTTCATTACGCTTTATGTACCTTTATTCTCCCTCCAATCCATTCTCTACACAGCAGTTCAGAGTAACCTTTTAATGCACATCACTCCTTGGTTTAAAAACCCTTTGTTGGCCTCAATTTATACTTAGGAGGACGTCCAAAATATCTAACCCTTTCTGAAAGGCCCCCTTGAGCTTGTCCCTACCTAACTCTCCAGCCTCATTTTGTGCCAGTTCTTTCTCATTTGCTAATCCAGGCACCTTGGCCGCCTTTCAGTTTTTCAAACATGCCAAAGCCCACTTCACCTGAGGGCCTTTACACATAGATGTGGAAAATATATCCTGAAGATTAAATTTCATTTGCTTCACATCCACTCTTCCCCTCAAACTTCTTCATAACATGTAACACAATTTAAGTAATTATTTGCATACTGTTATCTCCCCAGTTAGATCATGAGCTCCATGAGGGCAGGCTGCATTGGTCATTTGTACTACTATATCCCCTTGTACAGATCATAGGCACTCAATCAATATTTATGGGATGAACAAATGAATGAGCAAATGAATACCTTTTCATAATAAGCTTACATCTGAATCATTTAGCATTCTCCTGCAGATTCATTTTAAAAATGTAAATAAAACATGGCTTTGATTGTAGTCATCACAAATGTTTTACTTCAAAAAATCATAGCTCTCTTTCTTTTTTCAGTAATCTCAGGAGAAAGAGCCCAAAGAATTGGCAATGTATAGAGGATAAGTTTGTGCCACAAAACAGGGTGGTATTTCTACTATGCTCGAGGGCTTCAAATTTTGGACATATCCTAAAGAGACTGTCTGGTTCTTCCAGCCAGCTGCCTACATATGTGATGAGTTCCATTATGTCATCTTTCATTTCTCATAAGGTTATGATAGACATAATAGTTTATACAGTCTTCAGGCATAAAAATACTACCAAGCAAATCAGGACTGCATCCAGGGATGTACTTGTGCATATTTAACCACATGGGGGTTGGGAGACGAAAGGCATAATCTGTAGCATTTGCTGGTTTCTGTGATATAAATACTCTCACCATGGCCAATTTCAAGCTAACCATGTTTAATAACCAATATGCAAACTGAAAATTTAACAATTGGCTCTCACAACCCCATGCAAGCCATCTCCAGCACATCACTGGTTGTAACATTCCACAAAATTAGCCTTACTTCTCACACACAAAATTGTATAGGATACAGAAAAAAATTACTTAACTTTCAAAAGATGCTCAGTGCAGTATAATATGGAAGAAGAAAAAAAAAAAAACCTGTAGATTCAAAGAATATGCTCTATCACTTTACTGTGATAACATTTATTTTGTAATCATTTGCTTCCTTCATCCTAGTCCCATCTACAGTATGCCCCAGGCAATTTCACAGCTTAACAGCTAGACCCCCCATCTGTTCCCCTTTATGTAAACTTTTAAGTAGTAAGATTGCAAGTAGTAGTTTCCTCCTACTTATATAAGGAACAGCAATAGTTTACTATTCTGTAGTTTCCCATCCCACTCCCCCATTATTGTCTGCTACAGTTCATTCATATTGGAACATATATGAGTGTTTATCACTGAACCACTCACTGGGCTGGTGAGCTCTAGGTTATTCAGACAGACACAGCCCTTGGCTTCAAAGAGCTCAGAGCCTGGTAAAGAGATGGACAAGGACAATTGCAGGCAGAAAATGCTAGGACAGAGGTAACCACAGTAGGCAAGAGTATACACAGAATGTATATGTAACTCAGCCAACATTTAAGAAACCAACGTTCAAGCTTGGACTTGAAGGATGAGTAGGAAGACAGCAAAGAAAGAAAGAGAGGAGAGAGAACCTAAGATGGCAGCTAGGAGAGAGGGCAAAAAAACACCTCTGTGAAAAATACTAGATAAAAGCCAGAAAGTGACCCAGAACACCAGTTCCAGCGATGCACCAGCTGGACAAGGTCTGCCCTTGGTGAAACCGGGAGTCTGCATTTTAAACTGAGTGAGTAAGCTGCTGAAATCTGGCAGCCACGCTGTGGTGTGGGGAAACTGAGGGTTGGCGTTTGGAGGTGGACTAGTTCGTTTTTAAAAAAACCCAAAAGCGGCTGCAGATACAGCAGCGAGAACCGCACAGTGAAGTACAGCGGGAACGGGCTGTGCGAACACCTCAATATCTGGCATGGAAGATAGCCGTTCGCGCACCTGCTAATTGTCTCAGAGCAAGGAAAGCAGAGGTGAGCCAAAAGGGGAAAAAAACACGCCCCTTGCAGCCATCTTCCCAGCAGGCTGGGAACGCTTCTGCCCGGCACCGGAGCCACAGCCCAGAGCCGCGCCGAAAAACCCAGTGTGACAGGAAGTGTTTCCAGCAACACATGTACAAGCCACAATATCAGGTGTGGACAATAGCCTTTCACGCACCCACAGCTAATTGTCCCAGAGCTGGGAAAGCGGAGCTGTGCAAAAAGGAGGAAATTAACATGCCCCATACAGCCATCCTTACAGCAGGCTGGGAACACCCCTACACCGCCTGGCAGCCCAGAACTTCCCTTGAGGGATGGCACGCACTTGTGACGTAGCACATCCTTCCCTCAGCAGAGGCCCTAGAAGGGCACGGCTTGAAAGAGGGACCCACTCGGAAATCCCAGGGACCATACGCCAAAACAAAAGACCTGTGGGTCAGCGGCAGAGACAACCTGTGGTGAGACCGAAATGAAGGTTTAGACTCTTGCAACAGCCTTAAATCTCCAGGAACTCCTGGGAGCTTTGATTATTAAAGCTGCCCTCCCTCCCTAACCACTCAGACACACGCCCCACATTCAGGGCAGACAGCACCAACAACACACCCAAACTTGGTGCACCAATTGGACCCCACAAGAATCAGACCCCCACACACCACAGAGACAAAGTTGGGGAGAACTGACTTGAGGGAATAGGTGACTCGTGGATGCCATCTGCTGTTTAGTTAGAGAAAGTGTACGCCACCAAGCTGTAGATCTGACAAATTAGAGATTAGGCTTTGAATAATCCTACATATCCTAAAAGAACCCTATCAAGTAAAGCAAATGCCAAGAGGCCAAAAACAACAGAAAATTTTAAAGCATTTGATAAAACCAGATGATATGGATAACCCAAACCCAAACACCCAAATCAAAAGATCAAAGGAGACACAGTACTTGGAGCAATTACTCAAAGAACTAAAGACAAACAATGAGAGCATGGCACAGGGTATAAAAGACATGAAGAGGAGCATGGAACAGGATATGAAGGACATGAAGAAAACCCTATAAGAGCATAAAGAAGAAATTGCAAGAGTAAATAAAAAAATAACGATCTTATGGAAATAAAAGAAACTGTTGACCAAATTAAAAAGATGCTGGACATAATGCTGAGCAAAATAAGCCAGGCACAAAAAGAGAAATATTATATACTACCACTAATGTGAACTTTGAAAAATCTAGATCAAAAGGTGTGTAATGTAGAATGTAGGGGAACTAGCAATAGAGAGGAATTAAGGAAGGGGGAAAGAAAATCCAATAAGAACAGATAAGCTATCATGGGTAAATTTAACGTTCTAGTAATGCCCAGAAATGACTACGGTCTGTTAATTTCTGACGGGTGTAGTAGGAACAAGTTCACAGAAATGTTGCTGTATTAGGTTACCTTCTTGGGGTAGAGTACGAACATGTTGGAAGTAAAGTAGTTATCTTAGGTTAGTTGTCTTTTCCTTACTCCCTTATTATGGTCTCTTTGAAATGTTCTTTTGTTGTATGTTTTTTTAATTTTTTTAATTTTTTATTTTTTATACAGTTGATTTAAAGAAAAAAAGAGTTAATTAAAAAAAAAAAAAAACAAGGAAAAAAATATGCAGAGCCCCCTTGAGGAGCTGGTGGAGAATGCAGGGGTATTGGCCTGCCCCACCTCAATGGTTGCTAATGTGCTCACAGACATAGGGGACTGTTGGTTTGATGGGTTGAGCCCTCTACCACAGCACCTGCCCTTGGGAAGACTGTTGCTGCAAAGGAGAGGCTAGGCCTCCCTATAACTGTGCCTGAGAGTTTTCTCCTGAATGCCACTTTGTTGCTCAGATGTGACCCCCTCTCTCTAGCTAAGCCAGCCTGGCGGGTGAAGTCACTGCCCCCTCCCCATGTGGTATCAGACATGCAGGGGAGTGAATCTCCCTGGCAACGTGGAATATGACTCCCAGGGAGGAATGTAGATCTGGCATCGTGAGATGGAGAACATCTTCTTGACCAAAAGGGGGAAATGTAAGGAAATGAAATAAGCTTCAGTGGCAGAGAGATTACAAAGGGAGCCGAGAGGTCACTCTGGTGTACACTCTTACGCACAATATAGACAACTCTTTTTAGGTTCTAATGAATTGGGGTAGCTGGTGGTAGATACCTGAAACTATCAAACTGCAACCCAGAACCCATGAATCTTGAAGACATTGTATAAAAATGTAGCTTATGAGGGGTGACAGTGGGATTGGGAAAGCCATAAGGACCACACTCCCCTTTGTCTAGTTCATGGATGGATGAGTAGAAAAATGGGGGAAGGAAACAAGCAAACAAACAAACAAACAAACAAAGGTACCCAGTGTTCTTTTTCCACTTTAATTATTATTCTTGTTATTTCTGTGTGTGATAATGAAGGTGTCAGGGATTGATTTTGGTGATAAATGCACAACTATGTAATGGTACTATGAACAATCGAAAGTACAATTTGTTTTGTATGACTGCATAGTATGTGAATATATCTCAATAGAAAAAAAATATTCTGGATACTCATAGTACAAGACTAGTGGAAGGTGAACAACAAATCAGTGACCTCAAGGACCACAGAACATAAAATGAAAGAACAAAAGAAAGAATGGGGAAAAAATCAAAAAAATCAAAATGGATCTCAGGGATATGATAGATAAAATAAAACATCCAAATATAAGACTCATTGGTGTCCCAGAAGGGGAAGAGAAGGGTAAAGGTCTAGAAAGAGTAGTCAAAGAAATTGTTGGGGAAAACTTCCCAAACCTTCTACACAATATAAATATACAAAGCATAAATATAGCAAACTCCAAATAGAATAAATCCAAATAAACCCACTCCAAGACATATTCTGATCAGATCATCAAATACTGAAGAGAAGGAGCAAGTTCTGAAAGCAGCAAGAGAAAAGCAATTCACCACATACAAAGGAAACAACATAAGACTAAGTAGTGACTACTCAGCCACCACCATGGAGGTGAGAAGGCAGTGGCATGACATATTTAAAATTCTGAGAGAGAAAAATTTCCAACCAAGAATACTTTATCCAGCAAAGCTCTCCTTAAAATTTGAGGGAGAGCTTAAATTTTTCACAGACAAGCAAATGCTGAGAGATTTTGCTAGTAGAAGTCCTGCCTTACTTCAGATACTAAACGGAGCCCTACCAACAGAGAAACAAAGAAAGGAGAGAGAGATTGAGAAAGGTTCAGTACTAAAGAGATTTAATATTGGTTCATTAAAGGACAATAAGAGAGAAAGGGAAAAAATATATCTGACAAACATAAACCAAAGGATAGGATGGCTGATTCAAGAAATGCCTTCACGGTAATAACATTGACTGTAAATGGATTAAACTCCCCAATTAAAAGATATAGATTGGCAGAATGGGTCAAAAAATATGAACCATCAATATGTTGGCATACAAGAGACTCATCTTAGACACAGGGACACAAAGAAATTGAAAGTGAAGGGATGGAAAAAATATTTCATGCAAGCTACAGCCAAAAGAAGCCAGGAGTAGCAATATTAATCTCAGATAAAACAGACTTTAAATGCAAGTTTGTTAGGAGAGACAAAGAAGGCCACTACATACTAATAAAAGGGGCAATTCAACAAGAAGAAATAACAATCATAAATGTTTACGCACCCAATCATGGTGCCACAAAATACATGAGACAAACACTGGCAAAACTGAAGGATGCAATGGATATTTCCACAATAATTGTGGGAGACTTCAACACATCACTCTCGCCTATAGAGAGATCAACCAGCCAGAAGACCAATAAGGAAACTGAAAACCTAAACAGTCTGATAAATGAATTTGATTTAACGGACATATGTAGAACATCACATCCCAAATCACCAGGATACACATTCTTCTCTAGCGATCACAGAACTTTCTCCAGAATAGACCATATGCTGGGACAGAAAACAAGCCTCGATAAATTTAAAAAAAATTGAAATTATTCAAAGCACATTCTCTGACCATCATGGAATACAATTAGAAGTCAATAACCTTCAGAAACAGAAAATTCACAAACACCTGGAGGTTAAATAGCACACTCCTAAAATAAATGGTTTATAATGTAAAATGTAGGGGAACTAGTGATACAGAGCAATTAATGAAGGGGGAACGATAACCAATAAGAACAGATAAGCTATCGTGGGTAAATTTAACGTTCTGGGAATGCCCAGGAATGACTATGGTTTGTTAATTTCTGATGGATATGGCAGGAACAAGTTCACAGAAATGTTGTTATATTAGGTTATTTTCTTGGGATAGAGTAGGAACCTGTTGGAAGTAAAGTAGTTATTTTAGGTTAGTTGTCTTTTTCTTACTCCCTTGTTATGGTTTGTTTGAAATGTTTCTTTCTTATAAATTAAAAAAAAATTTTTTTCATACAGTTAATTAAAAAAAAAGTTAATTAAGAGTTAATGACAATCAATGCAATATATGATACTGGAGTGTATCTAAGAATGGAGGAGAAAAGCTCAAAGGGGGCATAAAGAAAAATTAGAATATAGAATTTAAGCTTTATATCCATATTAATTTTCTTGAATTAACTGCAGTTAAGTTAATGACATAAGTGATTATCCTTGTTGTAGGAAATGTACATGGAAGTGTTACGAGTCCAAGGAGTATGATATATGCAACCTGCTTTCAAATGTTCAGAAGATGATAAATGGGTAGATAGATAATTGATAGAAAGATAATAGATATAGTTGAAAGAAAGGGGGAGAGGGAGGGAGAGAGGAAGGAAGGAAGAGAGGAAGAAAGGAAGGAAGGAAAGAGAAAGAAAGGTACTGCAAAGGGAGTAAAATGTAAAATTGGTAGATACGGATATCTGGGGGTGAGCGGGTGTTGGAGTTCTCTGTATGGGTTTGTATTGTATTTGCAACTGTCCTATATGTTTGAAATTATTTCAAAATAAAAATTTTTAAAAAATTAAAAAAGGGAAAAAAAAAAAAAAAGAGAGAGGAAAGGCATTTCAGGGAGAAGGAAGAGCAAGTGCAAATGTATGCAAGGTAAGGTGCAGTACGGCCTGAAGCACAGAGTGTATGAGGAGGTGGGAGAGAACAGGGCTGCAGAGGCAAGCAGGGGGGCAGTGGGGCAGTGTTGTGGGTTCACATAGCTCTTTATGTGCCACACTAAGGAGCCTGGGTTTTACACTGAAGGCAATGCAGCAGGAAGTATTTTAGGATTTTAAGGAGGTGAGTTATGGGATCAGAATCGATGCTTTAGAAAGATTATTTGGGAAGCAGTGAGGACACTGGATTAGGATGGGGTGTAATCAATCCTCCCAGCAGTCAGCTCTGTCAGCATCACCATTTTCCTCTGAGTTCTCTGCTCATCTCAATTCTCTGCAGCTCCCAAGTGACTCTTCTTTTTGATGTTTAGGGCAAATGGTGCCACTTTCTTTCCTCCTTTGGACTCCAATTCCCTTTCAAACATACCTTGTCTAAAAAAGCTACTCAACGTGACTCAGCATTTTGCAACCAGACAAACTTAGGAGAAAAGGGGGCATAGGTTTAAAAAAGTAAAATGGCCAGATACCCAGGACAAACTTAAGTGTGACCAAGGGAATATCATGGCTGTTCTGGTTACCTATTGCTATACAACAAACCACCCCAAACACAGTTGTGTCAAACAACAACAGCTGTTTATTATTATTATCTCTCATGAGGAGTTGAGTGAATTCAGAGAGGTATTTCTAGCTTGGGCTTTCTCATGTGGTTGCAGTCAAACAGCGGCTGTGGGCGGAGGCTCTCAAGGCCTCTGATTCATATGTCTGGCAGCTGCTGTTGGCTGATGGCTGGGACCTCAGTGGATATTGTCCACTAGAGCACTTACAGGTAGCCCACGTGGCCCGGGCTTTTTCAAAGCATGGTGGCTGGATTCCAAGGTTGGTGGTCCGAGAGAGAAAGTTAGGTCGTTACTAACTGTGCTGGTTTGTATATAATATGTCCCCCATAAAAAGCCATATTCTTTAATGCAATCTTGTAGGGGCAGATGTATTAGTGTTGATTAGATTGTAATTCTTTGATTGAGTGTTTCCATGGAGATGTGACCCACCCAACTGTAGGTGACAGCTCTGATTAGATAATTTCCATGGAGGTATGGCCCCACCCATTCAGCCTGGGCCTATTGGTTCACTGGAGCCCTATAAAAGCTCAGAAAGAAGGAGCTCATTGCTAGCTGCAGCTGAGAGACGCATTTTGAAGATGGCCGTTGGAAGATGACAACTGACATTTTGGAGCCAGAACTTCGGAGCAGATGCTAGCCACATGCCTTCCCAGCTAACAGGTTTTCTGGACGCCATTGGCCATACTCCAGTGGAGGTACCCTGTTGTTGATGGACAATTTATGGCCTTAAGACTGTGACTTTGTAACCAAATAAAACCCCTTTATGAAAGCCAATTCATTTCTGGTATTTTGCATTCCGCAGCATTAACAAACCGGAACACTAACCTAGCCTTGTTAATCACACAGCATCATTTCCAACACATTTATTCTTTAGAAATGAGTCACCATGGCCTGTCCATATACAAGGAGAGAGGAATTAGATTCCACCTCTTGATGGGAGAAGTGTCAAAGAACTTTCAGGCACGTTTCAAAACCACCTCAACAGCTTTCATGTTTTTCACTAATGTAGGGGTGATCCATTTCATTTTGGTGCATCAAGCAGGAATTGACTCTTCTCAATGGCAAAACATAACCATAAAAAAGGTCAAAACTACTGTTAAAAGGATGTCAGAAAAATCTTGGTTCTGTTCCGAATTCATCTTCCCTGTTCCTATCCATCATTTTTATTAGTTCCTGGTATATCTTTTCAGCATTTGTTTCTGAAAAACACGCAAATGTATTTACGTGTATTCTTATTTCCCTCCCTTTTTTAACAAAAAAATACACAATAGTTCATACCCCCTGCTTTAATCACTTAAAAATAAGCTGACAATCATATTGACACATAGAAACTTTCTTCATTCTTTGTTCGTATGTGTTTTACAGTAAACACTATTGTATTTGTATAAAACAAAGAAAAAAGAAAAAATATATGTAACTACAACCAACAATTCCTGGAGCGCATTGAAAGGGAGCAGAACCTCCTATACATGCCATGTGATAGAGATTCAGTTCTTAGAGACATAACTGAAAGATAAATACATAAGCAAATTCTGAAAACCAGGTCATTAGAGTCCCACTCAAGAAGCTAACACTTCAGGGGCAGTCAGAAGAAATCCAAGGCTGTTTCCTAAGCACCTGTGGGATAAGGGCTAATCAATTTCCATAAAATTTCCATAGCAGAAGAATCTGAATACTGATAGCCAAATTCTCTATATATTTTTTAACTTTATGTAAAATTCTAAGCCTTTGTTGTCATTTCAACAATGTTCACAGCATCTTCACCAGAGGTAAAGTCAGTCTCAAGAAGCTACTTTCTTTGTTCATCCATAAGAAGCAACTCCTCATCCATTGATGTTTTATCATAAGACTGCTGCAATTCAGTCACATCTTTAGGCTCCCCTTCCAATCTTAGTTCTCTTGCTTTTTCCACCATATCTGCAGGTACTTCCTTCACTGAAGTCTTGAACCCCCCAAAGTCATCCATGAGGGTTGGAATAAACTTCTTCCAAACTCCTTGTGATGGTTTGGAACTGTAAGTACACCAGAAAAACATGTTCTTAAAGTTAATTCATTCCAATGGGTGTGATCCCATTGTAAGTAGGACCTTTTGATGAGGCTACTTCAGTTAAGATATGACCTACTTCAATCAGGATGGGTCCTCATTATATTACTAGTGTCCTTTATAAGAGAATGAAATTTAGACAAAAAGAGAGAAAGCCATGGAGCACAAAACTGAAGTCAATGAAACCTGGAAGAGAAAGGAGAGACCAGCAGAAACTGCCATGTGCCTTGCCATGTGACAAAGGAGGCAAGGATCACTGACAGCTGGCCTTTGGGAAGAAAGCATAGCCTTGATGATGCCTTGATTTGAACCTTTTCCCAGACTCAGAACTGTAAGCAAATCAAGTCCCATTGTTTAACCCAACTCATTTCATGGGATTTGCTTTCAATAGCCTAGGAAACTAAGACACTTCTGTTAATGTTAATATTTTGACCTCCTTCCATGAGTCACAAATGTTCTAAATGGAAATTAGAAGGGTGAATCCTTTCCAGAAGGTTTTCAATTCATTTAGTTCCATCAGAGGAATAACTATCTATAGCAGTGATAACCTTATGAAATATATTTCTTAAATAATAAGACTTGAAAGTCAAAATTACTCCTTGGTCTATGGGCTATAGAATGGATATTGTGTTAGCAAGCATAAAAACAACATTAATCTCATTGTACATCTCCATCAGAGCTCTTGGATGACCAGGAGCATTAGAAATGAATAATATTTTGAAAGGAATCTTTTTTTTTTTTTTTTTGAGCAGTAACTCTCAACAGCGGGCTTCAAATATTCAGTAAACCATATTGCAAACAGATGTGCTTGTCATCAAGTTTTGTTTTTCCATTTATAGAGCACAGGCAGAGTAGATTTAGCATAATTCTCAAAAGGGTCCTAGGATTTTCAGAATTGAAAATGAGCATTGGTTTCAACTTAAAGTCACTAACTCCATTAGCCAATAACAAGAGAGTCAGCCTGTCCTTTGAAACTTTGAAGCCAGGTATTGACTTCCCCTCTCTAGCTAGGAAAGTCCTAGAAGGCATCTTCTTCCAATAGAAGGCTGTTTCACCTGCACTGAAAATCTTTTTGTGCAGCCGCCGTAATCAATTATCTTAGCTAGATCTTCTGAATAACTTGCTGCAGCTTCTACATCAGCACTTGCTGCTTCATCTTGCATTTTTATGATATAGAGATGACTTTTTTTCTTAAACTTCATGAACCAACCTCTGCTAGCTTTGAACTTTTTCTTCTGCAGCTTCCTTGCCTCTCTTGGCCTTCATAAAATTGAAGAGAGTTAGGGCCTTCCTCTGGATTAGGCTTTGGTTTAAGGGAATGTTGTGACTGGTTTCATCTTCTATCCAGACCCCTAAAACCTCCCTCATACCATTAACAAGGGTGATTCACTTTCATCCCATGTGTGTGTTCACTGGAGTAGCACTTACAATTTCCTTCAAGAACTTTTCCTTTGCATTCACAACTTGGTGCAAAGAGGGCTAGCTTTTGACCTGTCTCAGCTTTCTACATGCCTTCCTTGCTAAGTTTAATCATTTTAAGCATTTGATTTAAAGTGAGAAATATGTGACTTTCTTTCACTTGAACACTTAGAGGCCACTGTAGGGCTATCAGTTGGCCTAATTTCAATATTATTGTGTCTCAGGGAATAGGGAGGCCTGAGCAGAGGAGAAAGATGGGAACAGAGGGTTGGTGGAGCAGTCAAAACACACACAACATTTATAAGTTTACCATCTTATATGGGCATGGTTCATGGCACCCCAAAACAATTACAATACTAACATCAAAGATCACTGATCACAGATCACCATAACAGATACAGTAATAATGAAAAATCTGAAATATTGTAAGAATTACCCAAATGTGACACAGAGAGCACATGCTGTTGGAAAAATGACACCAATAGACTTGTCAATGGAGGGTTGCCACAAAATGCCAATTTGTAAAAAATGCAGTATCTGTGAAGTGCAATAAAGTGAAGCACAATAAAATGAGGTAGAACTGTATTTCCATTTAAAATAAATAAAATGGTATCACTCAGTGTTCTCTACCTACTTGCAATGCTTCTTTTTCCTTTACAGCACTTCACTGCCTGAAATTATATTATATATTTATCAGTTTATTATCTGTCTAGAATGTAAGTTCCATAAGGGCAGGAATTTTGTCTTGTTCACAACTTTATTCCCTCCACCAGTGATTAGCTTACAGTAGGCACTTAAGTAAATTTTAATTCTCACCACAAACCTACCGCTGAATCAGCATCTCTGTAATGATACTTATAAACCTTCATTTTAATAAAATCCATAGATGATTCTTATGAGCTTTAAAATTTGAGAAGCATTTGTCAAAATGATTATGTCCAGGTCAGAAACTATAGGGCTACAGAGTATGGGTGAATTTAGGGAATAGTCGCTGATTCTATTATTCTAACCCAAATTACCCAATATGAAGAACAGACTGAGAAATTGGATACTCTAAGTAGGTGTGGGAATAAAAGTGCTTTCTTCATATCTCCCAGTAGTTCTGTCAAGATTAGGTAGACGGAAGAGCTTCCTTTGGCCCTTAACATTTACAACTAGTGGGCTCATTTTTCTCCCTTGCCTATTTGAATTTTTAAACACACAGAACAAACCAACATATTGTTGGGCATTTTAGGTACATATTTACTGTTTATTACAAAGATAACAGTTCTTAAAAAAAAAAAAAGTAAAACTCCATATGTATAAAATAGAAAGTGAAAATCTGTTGAGAGATCAAAATGATTAAATCTTGCCCCAATTCCCTGTGCTGCCTCTTGAGAAGAAAATGACAGGAAGCATTTGAACACAGTTGTACAGAGATCTTAAGATTCATTGGTTCATTCAACAATTATTTATTGAACACCTGCTATATGCAAGCGACTTTGCTAGGAGCTGGAAGCAAAGCAGTGAGGAAGACAAGGCACTGCCATCTTGGAGCTTACAGTCTCTAGCAGGGTATAAAAGCAAGTATTAAATAAACAAATAACTAACATGATTCAAAGTAGTGATATATACTACAAAGAAAAATTAGGCAGGGATGGAATAATGTTCAAGTTTGGGTTAAAAATCCAGTGGAGAATAAACTGAATCAAGTGAAGGGGTTTCTTGGCTAATAAAAGTAAGGAACTTTTATATCAGATACACGAAAGAAATAAGAAAGAAAAGAGTAGAGAGAGAGAGAAGTGGCAAGAAGAAAAGAGGGAACTGAGGGGCCTCATGTCAGCTGGCCTTGGCTTCCTCACTCCAGCGGAAGGTCTTGTCCTGGGGAGTTGGTAGGAATCTGGAAAGAGGCCTGGGGAGCCTGGGGTGAAAAAAGGAAAGTTTTGTGTTTTTTTTTAACTTCTTATTTTGAAATACTTTCAAACTTATAGAACAGTAACAAAAATAACACAAACCTCATACAGAGAACTCCAATATATCCCTATATTCCCCAGATTCTCAGATCCACCAATTTTAACATTTTGCCACATTTGCCATATCTTTCTAGCTAACCATCCATCATTCTATCAGTCCATCTATCTATCTATCATCTATCTATCCACCAGTTTACCTACCTGTCAGTTGGTCTGCTATCTATTTATCAAACCATTTTCTGTACATTTGAGTGTAAGTTGTATAGACGGTGCTCCTTAAACACTTAATACTGCCATGTACATTTCCTAAGCACAATGATATTCACTTATGAATCCCACATTAAATGCAGTTATCAAGTACAAAAAATTTAACATTGATATAAAGCTTGCAGTCTATATTCCACTTTTTTTCATATGTCCCAACAATGTCCTTTTGAGCCTTCTCTCCTCCCTTGTTAGGTACTATCCAGGATCAGGTGTTGCCTTTAATTGCCATTGTCTCTTTAGTTGCTCTTTCTTTTTCATTGTGGGAATGCATATACAGCATAAACTTTCCCCTCTCAACCACTTCCAAGCATACCATTTGGTGGGATTAATCACATTACCAATGTTACAGTACCCTCACCACCTTCCATTATAAAATTTTTCCTATGTCGCCAAACAGAAACCCTATACTCATTTTCAATTAACTCCTTAGTCCCCCTACCCCCTGTGTCTTGCAACCTTTACTTTTTCTGTCTCTATGAGCTTGCATAATCTCTATTTCCTTTGTAATTACCCTGGGGCTTATATTTAATAATCTAAATCTGTAACAATGTCATTTGCTTTGATACCAACTTTACTTCAATAGTATACCAAAACTATGTTCCTATACCCCCTCATTCGTTCACCTCTATGTAGTTATTGTCACAAATTACATGTTTTTACGTTGTGAGTCCCAAACCACTGATTTCTCATTACATTTTATGTATTTGTCTTTTAGATCCTGTAGGAAGTAAAAAAAAAAAAAAAAAAACCAAAAATACAAAAGCACTGGCATTAACATTTACCCATATTATTACCCCTACCAATGATCTTTATTTCTTCCTGTGGCTTTGATCCATTCTCTATTGTCTTCTCCTTTCAACCTGCAGAGCTCTCTTTAGCCTTTCCTGTAGGGCCAGTCTAGTGACAAACTCCCTCAGCTTTTGTTTATATAGGATTGTCTTAATCTCTCCCTCATTTTAAAGACAGTTTTGCCAGATACAGAATTCTTGGTTGGAAGTTTTCTGCTTTCAGCACTCTAAATATGTCATCCCACTGCCTTTTTACCACCATGATTTCCAATGAGAAATCAGCATTTAATCTTATTGAGATGTTGCCATGTCATCTTATTGACATGTTGATGCATCATGATGGCATTTAGCATCTTGGATGTGTATATTCATGTCTTTTGTTTCATTTAAGAAGCTGTCAGTCATTATTTCTCTGAATATTCTGTCTGCTCCTTTCTCAATTTTTTCTCCTTCTGGAACTCCCACAATGTATTAGTACACCTGATGGTGTCCCACAGGTTCCTCAGCCTCCACTCACTGATCTTCGTTCTTTCTTCCTTCTGCTCCTCGGACTTGATGATTTCAATTGCATTATCCAAAAGTTCACCGATTCTTTCTTCTTCTGTCAGATCCAGTCTGCTGTTGAACCCTTCTAGGGAAATTTTAGTTTCTGTTACTATGATATCCACTCTGGTTCCTTTTCATAATTGCCATCTCTCTATTGATATTCTCTTTGTGTTTATCTCTCATTTTCCTGATTTCCTTTAGTTATTTGTCCATATTTTCCTTTAGCTCTTTGAACATAAATAGGAACGTTTTTCAAATGTTTTAGTCTGGTATATCTCAGGACTGGTCTTCTTCATTGATGGTTTCTAATTTTCTCCTTTGCCTGGGTCATCACTCCCTGTTTCTTTGTATATTTTATAATCTTTTGTTGAAACCTGGACATTTTGATATTTTAAGATGTTATCACTGGAATTTAGACTCTGAGGCATCTGATTCTTAAGCTTGTATCCAGCCAGTGTAATGACAGAACTAAAAAATAAATAAATAAAAAGGAAAAAAAAGAAAACATCTTTCCCAGTCTTTGCAGATTGACCCATGCAAGTGCTCTCCTTCCAAGTTTATCCATACAAAGAGTTTAGACAATAGCTCCAGGCCAAAAATCATGGGCCTCCTAGGAGTTTCCCTGTTTACACAGTGTGCCGGTTTGAATGTATTATGTCCCCCAGAAAAAGCCATATTCTTTGATGCAATCTTGTGGGGCAAGCATAATAGTGGGGATTAAGTTGGACCGTTTGGATTAGGTTGTTTGCATGGAGATGTGCCCCACCCAGCTGTGGGTGGTGACTCTGGTGGGATACTCCCATGGAGGCATGGCCCCACCCATTCAGGGTGGGCCTTGATCAGTGGAGCCATATAAATGAGCTGGCTCAAGGAGAGGAAAGAGAGTGCAGCTGTGAGTGACGTTTCAAAGAGGAGCAAGCTTGCTAGAGAGGAACGTCCTGGGAGAAAGCCATTTTGAAACCAGAACTTTGGAGCAGATGCCAGCCACATGCCTTCCCAGCTAACAGAGGTTTTCCGGACACCATTTGCCATCCTCCAGTGAAGGTACCTGATTACTGATGTGTTACCTTGGACACTTTATGGCCTTAAGACTGTAACTGTATAGCCAAATAAACCCCCTTTTTATAAAAGCCAATCCATCTCTGGTGTTTTGCATTCCGCAGCATTAGCAAACTAGGACACACAGATATAGATAGGAACGTCCCATCTTCCTTAGGAAACAGTTTACTCCAGGTCTCCCGCACTGCACTATGTGGCCTGTACCAGCAATCTGTTGCCCCAGGCAGCACAACTTGACTGCTCTGTAGGAGAGTTCAGTGATCCGTCTTCTACCATCAGGGCAAGTTCTGGACAGCAAATCCCTCAGGTCATCACCAGACATACTAGGCCAGACATGCATGCTCCCAGTATGTGCACAAGGGTTACTCGGCTCCCTCAGGGACTGGGGCCAGGAATCCATGCACTCGGAGTGGGATAAGCTCCGTGTTGAGCCAGTGAAAAGTCAGGGAGGGGCCAGCCTGGGCTCCACCAGATCCTACAACTTTTAAGTAGCCTTTTTCTTGATTCATTGCTCATCCTGTTACTACCATCCTTTAAGTGTTCTTTGGAGCTTTGAGAAAAATATCCTGCCAGTTCTTGCTGGTTGTTCAAAGTTTCCATGGGGGGACAGAGCCCTAAACTCTCTCTCTGCCCTCTTGATTGGGATGGGTGAAAGGAAAGTTTTGAATGACTGTAGAGGAAAAACTGATTGAGAGTCAATAAGATACGAATTTAAACTCCTGCCATCTCTCTTCTGGATCACTACAAAAACCTTCTATCTGGTATCCCCACATCCACTTCATTCCATTCTCCACAGTGCATCCTGAACATTGTGTGCTTGGGTGTGGATTATTTTTCATCACCATGCTGATTTCTCACTGGGCTATTCTGATCTGGAAATTCATGGCTGTCACAGCCCATGGGGGCTTTGCCAGTTCAGAGGCCAAAGAAGACACTGGACATTTTCTGATACATGAACCTTTATTTAGGGCTTGCCTACAGGGGTTGCTGTATAGAGATCATGACGGCTTTCTCTTGCCGGGAGGGTGCAGCATTTAGCAGGCAGGCAAACTTCACAATTAAGAGATTGGCTGAGCCAGTTATAAGTGTTGGAGACAAAGACATTCCTAAGGGTGTAAGTGTGGGAACAGGGTCTTGTGACATGGGGGAGGTGGGTAGGGAGTGATGATCAGTAGATAACCACAAGAGCATCAGAAAGGAAGTAAACTATTAACACTTGATGGCAGGAGGTCTGGGAACCATAGATGAATGCTTATTCAAATCTGGGTACAAGACTTCACATTTACATCTTGCTCCTTTGTGAGACCAAGAGTTCTCATGCTCCAGCTCTTCTGCTCACTATCATCTCCTAGAATAGTGCCAAATCCTTTTCCAGCTGCTCCAGGCTGGTGATGCTTAACTTTCTTGGGATCAGTGACTGCTTTAAGATATAATGAAAGTTTTTAATTTTCTCCCCAGAACAAAAATATACATTCACTAGAGCTCTTTGGTTGCAAGCCCCAAAACCACCTTTAGTTTACACAAACAAAAATAATTTATGAAAGAATATGGGGAAGTTCACAGATAAAAAGAGAAGGTTGACAAATTGAAAAAAACAGGAATCAAGCAGTTCTAAAGGGTCTCAGTTATAGGAATTACTCAGGGCACCTCTACTAGAATGAATAAATTCCAAATGATTTGTATCACTTGGTTCATGATTCAAATTCCAAAGTGAGATTTGCAGGTATCTTATCATGAGTCATATACCTAAAGCTGGGCTAGAGAAGCCTGGAGCCTGGAGCACCTTAATTAATATTCTACCAGAGTGTATCCAATGAGGAAGAAATTGTGCTCCAAAAGAAAATCAGGGTACTATTATTAAAAGAATATGGGATGCAGCATACCATAGCACCAAAAAATATCTAGTGGTTCAACCCACAAGTACATAATTTTACATGTAATTTTGGAAGTTTCAAAGACCCTCTGAAACCCATGCATGCATCTTCAGGGATTCTTGTCCCCTACTGGGTCAAGATCCCCTAGTCTAAATATACCTACTGTATATTATTGGCTATCATCTTGCTGAACATATAGGCTACTGGGTTATTCTGAGTTATTCTAAAAGAGAAAGATAGCATTAAATTGTTGGCAAGATAGCACTGTAGCCCTGCATGGTATAGGGAAAGAGCTCAAGGTCTGAAAGAAGAGGAACTGGGTTTGAATCTCATTCCTACCAACCACAAACCAAGTGAACCTCAGTAGGAGACCCTCTTTGAGCTTCAGATCCTTATCCTTAAGTTCCCGACTTACCTCAACAGGTATTGTGTTTCATTGACTTACCTCAACAGATATTGTGTTTCATTTAATTACCTCAGAATATTTTTCTTAAACTATAAAGTTACTAATAAATTTTAGGTATGATCATCAGAGTTGCCAATTATCTATCAACTCACCTTTCATAAAGTATGCTTTAGTGGTTGTCAAGCCTGGTTAATCACAGAAACATCTGAGGAGCTTTTTAAAATTCAGATTCTCAGGTTTCTTTCTAGACCTACTAAAGTGAAGCATCCAGGGTTGGGGCCTGGAAACCTGCATTCATGTATGAAAAGCTTCCCAGATTCTGAAGTTATCTGGGTTTCAGATCACAACCATATCTGATTCTGTGAATCAGAATATTCACAATGATCTGCTGTGTTGATGATTTTGATAAAATAAATATTACTACTTGTGAGGTTATCTAGGCTTTGACTGGAGAAAGAAATATACTATTATCTTATTCCACACCATAACATGTAGCTGATTGTATATAGTCAGAAAATCCCACAGCCCCACTGAGGATGCACCAGTATAGCAATAACTTGCTCAGAACAAATTCTGCTCTCATTTATATGCTCAGAACCATTAAAGTAAGATTTTACAGCTCATGATCATTTTAAGCATCATCAATTTATGAGTATAGCTGTTTCCACAGTTTCAAAAACTTTGCAAAGAAGTCTATAGCTTCCTGCATTTCTTTAATATAGAGATGATATAATATATTTTCAGTGGAAGGAAATGAGAGGAATTAAGGAGAGTGTAAACTACAAAATAATGGTGCCAAGCTTTATGGTAACATTTTCTTTAATATCTTATGTGTCTTCTTCGTATCATTGAGATTTGAGAATTAATTGTTTTTCAGTCTTCCGAGGGGAAAGAAATTGCACAAAGTATTTAAAAATAAAGGAAAAGCAAGCCTTCCATAAATGTATTTAGCTTCCTCAATCCTCTCCAGTCTCAACTTTGAACTGTTTTATACTAGATCTTAAAAATGTCCTTATGTTGTGCAATATCCTCATGTTGTAGATGCGAACTCTTAAAACATAAGCCATAGGCCTCTCACCTCTCACCCCTCTTTACTTGGGAGAGTGCCCACATGTCTTCTCACATGCATATTCAATAAACTTCCTATCTGCTTACTCTAAAAATTAAAAAAAAAAAAAAAAAAGAAAGAAAGAAAAAAAGCCATAGATAAGCACAACAGATGTCCGGCCATCTTTCTTGTAATGAGCACTAAGTTTCCTTCCTGAGAGTGATATTGACTTTAGTTCTGTTTTCCTGAAGGAATAAAGGTAGGGTATTTCAGCTGAGTGTCATTGCCTCCAGGTGGGCACACTAGTTCCTTCCTTTCCAGCATTTACTAGACAGAATGGCTATCTTAGGGATGCCAACATGGAGTCAGAAATACCATAACTTAGGATGCTGATTCCAGAATTAATCAATAAAACAATTAGACTTTTAACATTTTAGATAAAGCTGATTTAAAGTATAAATTAATAAATGAAAATAGCATTAGCATATCGATGATACCCCATTTTACAGTTTTAGTTGCAAACGGTAGTCCCCAGTGCTGCCTCATGTGACACTGAAACCCATTATGCACAAATCAGAAAGAGTTCAGACTCTCTTCCTCTTCCTGGATCCCCTTCCTCTGAAAGGTCAAAAGCTCCCCAGACCACTTTCTGGAATCCAAAGGTTCAACTCATCTACTCTTAAATCATATTGAAGCCAGAACTTGTAGAAGCTCCCATGAAGCTGGTAGAATCCCACCAGTAATGAATCCCACCAGAACTTAATATAACGTTGCTTTTGCCCCCATCATCTAGAGAGCTATATCCAATATGCCCAAGAAAGAAAAGAAAACTGGGCAACCCCAGCTTGTTGACCACCATTTCAGTAAGTGGGGCTGGGAACAAACTCAGCACCCAGCAGTAGCCTTCCTTTTGCCTCCAATTCCCAGAAATGAAAGGACTTTAGTAAAACTTGAAGGGTTCAACAAAGGATGCTCTAGTGGATAACAGTGGAACTGCTACAAGTAATCTGAAGATAGAACCACAAGATGGGTGTACGTTCTGTATCAAATGAAAATTAAAATCCACTTGATGGCAATGGCTGTGAACATCTAACCAGCAGTAGCAGTGCATGGAAAACCTGAGGTGTTGGGACAGGACAGTCTCAACGACAATGAAAGCTGCACATCAAGCTGCAAGGTGGCTGCAAGTGAGAATTCAGAAACCACTTCTTGTGAAGGCCCCAAAGACAGACAGGTCTTCTTGGGAAAGGACAAAAAAAATCTAGAAAAAGAAGTTCAAGAAGCAAAAAATGCCCTGCTAAGAAGATACCACCAGGACTTTCTTAAGGGGATACTACATCTTTAAGATGAGTTAATTGCTGTTGGTGATGAACAGACTGATGAAGTAAATGCTAATGATCTACCAGAAGTTCCAAAACTAGTTCTGCAATCTCTGTTCTCCCTTATATGCAGTGAAGTTGAGCAGCTGGATTCCAGAGCACGTCCTCTTTTCCTTAATCAGATAACAGAGTCCTATTTCTAGGAGGAGGACTATGAGAAAGCAATAAAATTCATTCAGCTTGAATGATTATATCATGAGTAATTGCTTGCAAATCTTTCTGCCACTCAAGAACAGTGGGAAACAAAATGAAAAACTGTACAACCACATACAGTTATATCTCTAAGGAATTCAGAAAAGGATTTAATGGCAAAGATTTTGAACAGCTTACTAAATTTTGCACATCAAAACCCTCTTTTATCAAAACAGAAAATAGCAGCTATAGAAAAATCCCTGGGAAGGAAATGCTTTACATGGTTATTAGTGTCTGAAGATCCAAAAGCAAGAAGAGCTACAGCTAAAGAGTCAGAGAGTGAATCCTGTCTTGACAAAGAATCAAGTAGAGAGAGTCAATCTAAAGAAGAAATCAGAGAGCAGCGCCTGCTATAACCAGATCAACCAGCAGGCCGGTTCAGCAAGCCTTCTAGTAACTGCAGGGAAGCATCACATGCAGGAACCTCTCACAGCTCTGAAGCCACACCGGAGCTCCACACCCAGTCTACAGGAACATCTGGGAGCAGGTCTGGGCTAGACTCTTCCGAGAACGCTGGTGAGGATGACAGCCACTTGCAGCTGGCTAAAACAGAGGCATGCAAAGGTGTGACCAAAATTGAAGGCACTGCTGGGGATCCTAATGTGTTCCTTTCCAGCAAGTCAATGATAGAACCATTGACTCTACCAGGCTGCAACCATATACCTCCTGCATTGATTTCTGAGGGTAAATATTCCCAGACTGAAGAAAGGAACTCCAATTGCTGCTTCAGGCTGAGGCGTTGTCCACAGACCAACTTGAGAACAATGAAGTAAATGAGCTACAGCAACGTAATCTCACAGGCAGTGACAGAAAATCACCACAGGGTCACACTGACTCAGATGGCTCCGAGTGCACTTTGTGAAAATAATAAAATACCTGACCTAAGTGCAGTGCTTCCAGCGGTGAGTATGGCCCAGAGGAAAAGGAAGATAAGGACAGCCAAGTCAGTAAAGAAATAAGAAGATTATTTGAATAGGCTTTTAGAAGGATGCTTAAAAGGTACTGAAGATTCCCTTTCATGTGAAGATAACCAAGAGGAAGACTCTGATCTCCTTCAAAATCTTTCTCCTGATGAAGCATCCGATGGTCTACAGGAGAATGGAGCTTCCGAGGATAGCTGTTTTTCTTTTAACGATCTTGCAAAAAGGAGAGAGCTTGCATAAGTGCTTCCTGCTGAAGGCTTAGTCTCTATACTAAAGAAAAGGAATGATAGCGTAGGAAATCATCCTGCCCAAATGCAACAGAAACCAGCTAAGCAAAGAGTGAAATTCCAAGAAATAGACAACTTGGATCAAGATGAAGTTGGAGATAATTCCTGCATTTTACTGGTCTTGCTGTGCACACCAACTGTTTTCCTTAGTGTTAAAGGAACCACATTTTACTGCCCTGTTGGTGACATGGAGTCACCTGTTAGTACGGATTTTGCAGACAATGCATACTTTTATTCCACTAAGATACTGCAGGGAATGGGGAATATCCCTGGATCTAGATCTCCTAGCAACACTCAACAGGGACAGGCAAGCTGGCAGTGACAGTCAAAGATGTGAAACTTTCTAAACAGCTTTTCATTCAGGAGCTCTGAAACATCCCCACTACCATCCACCCCCATAAGGAACCATGAACATCAGAAATGAAACATTGTTAAATGGCAGTCCAGAGGGGCTCTGTTAGAATAATCCTCGTAATAAGGCAAATATTGATCTGAGCATTGTGGATGATAGCTGGATAAGAAGAAAATATTCAATGTAATTCTTTAGCTGGAAAATGGTTAGTTTAGTCTTCAATAGCCAATAGAGGAAAAAAAACCTGTTTATTAAGATCACTTTACTCAAGCAACTTTAAGTTATTCTGACCATGAAAAGCCCTTGTTAAAATAACTTGCTGTTGCTCTAATCTCAACAACAAAAGCTTGTTCTCTGCTCCCAGGAACTTTCCCAGTATTGCCTGCAGTAAGATATAAGGGATGTAACCATATGGTCTCACAATCAGGACCTTGAAAAACAAGCCTGAATGAGGGGAGAACCTGAAGATAACAAGGAGTTGCTGGCCAAGCAGCTTTCTCTCCTCTATTTTTTTTTCCTTTCTGCTTTCTTCTGGCTTCTGGCCATTTCTTTTTCTGTTTGGGGCTATAAAAGCCCAAATAATTCTTCTCACTCTGAACTGGTCTAGGAAAGCTTTTTTTCCCTCCAGTTCCTTGTTGATGCATCTTCAGTAAACTCACCTTCTCACCAAAGCAAAGAGACTTGTTTCTCTGCTTGAGGTGGGATCAGGCGGGCCTGACTATTTAGAACCATGTTTTCTAATGGTAACATGAATGGAAGGGATGATCTTTGAAAGCATATCCATCTTCTTCTCACAGCTTCCTGCTGAAATGAGGCACACTGAGCAGAATTAAACAAGGAAATCTTGTAGCCACATTATTTTAACCATCTTGTCAGGTAATGTTTAAAGGACACTTTGGGTTTACATTTGTTGGTCCAAAGAAAATGCTTCCCCCTTCACACAAGTTTGGGTATAATCAATAGGAGTTACTTTATGGTTTCAATGCCTTTTTTAGTTACCCTTGGGAGCTATATAATTTAGGTTTTGTGCATTATTTCCAGATTCTGTTCTTCATTTCTGAAATGTGCCTCTGTGTGTGTGTGTGTGTGTGTGTGTGTGTGTGTTACAGGGTGCTAGCATAAGCAAATATCCAACATGGAATAACAAAGATTTATTTCTATTCTTTTAACTTGACTATTGTAGATTTGTAGGCACAAGTCTTTTAAGATGGCTTAATTTTGGAATAGATGAATTTTAGAAATCTTGGCCCTCAAATGAGAAACTGTGACAGATCTCTGGCAATTAACTCACCAGAAATCCGGGCCTAGAGGTAGCATTAATGAGTTGTCACTAGTCTCAGGCACCCAAGTTCATCATGGATTCAGTGCTTCCTGAAATATGATGAATGCTGGACTCAGCTCAATTCAGCAAACATTTATTGAGCATGTATTATTAATACTAGAACTAGAATATAACAATAAATAGGATATAGTTCCTACTGTAGATGTTTTAACTCTGTTCTCTCTTGTGTACAATAAGCCAATACTTTGGCAAGCAAAATTAAATCACCATATATATTTCAGTATTAGCAGATCATGCATCTGATGTTTCAATGTGCATTCACATCATGGGCTTGATTCAGACCTATTATGGCATCATTAAGTGAAAATTCAATCATATCTTAAATAAGTAAATGTCTGATTTTTGGTTTAAATCTGTCAGTAAGGTGGCATATCCTCATCTAAGGTATAGTGGTCTAATATTTAAGAAGCCCTGCTTTGAATTTTTAAGTCATAAGCAAATTTTTTTAAAAAACTCATGATTTATAGTTTTTCCACTAGTGATTATTTCACTTTTTTCTGTTAGGATCATTTGAAAGAAAAAGGGAGAAATTACTTTCTAGTTGTTACTGGCTGGGACAGTATCTCCCTTTGTGTTTCTGCTTATTTATCTAGATTAAATGAATTTTAAAGGGCTTTGTATAAACTGCAAGTCAACTGCTGAGCATACTGTCAGTTATCGTAATGCTAGATATTTAATTACTGTGTATTTAATGTTTTTTTCTATCATTTGCGTTTAGTGTGGTTTTAGGCTTGTTTATTTTTAAATTGAAATTTTATTTTCACTTATAATAATATTTGACTAGTCTGCATCATATCACCATGAATAGATCAAAGATATTTATTTAGAATAGCATAAGATATTGAAACTCAGATTCCTTATATTTAAGGCTAACTTTATTAGAAGATTAATGTTCCATTATAAGTTTTAAGAATTTGTAAAATATGTAAAATGTTGATAGACTCATTCTCATGTGGTTCTATAAGACATTCACAAGGTCTCCTGGGAGGGGCATCCCTGTCATAGACAAGCCTCTTCTGTTTTACCCTCACAACTTCCAGTTATAAGAACTTGGTGATGCTGATTTCTGCCAATTTTATGTCAAGATAAGTCAAAACGTCTTTCCTAACCACCTCTTTTAGGTCACTATTGGAGTCCTGTGTAATCTGTGACAGTTGCCTATACCTATTGGGCCACTTCTTCCAGAACTGAACATTTCCCAAGAACATGTGCACTGACATGAATGGAAGGAGATAATACCTCAGTAAACAGGGGTCCACTTGAGTCTCAGAGAAACCATAAGTGTATTGCTTCTTCCCAGGGGAGGGTGAGGTGAGCTCAGGAACGTATTGATGCCATAATTTAAAATAGGCATTAAGCCTCAACTAGAAAAATTAGGGCAATTTTTTAAAATGTGACAGTCATTTATTGCATGAGTCGGAGTAATTCCACCTGGTGGTGAAAGGATTGTGAGCTCACAAATAAATATTTCATCTGATTTTACGAAAATGTAATTTTTTTTCTGTCGTTTGAAAGTAATGCAGCTATTTGTAATTACTCTTATCTTCCTTAAGAACTGTATCCGAGGGTATCAAATTGAGCTTGAAATTTTAAAACTTGCCACAAACAACAATGACAAAAAATAGTCACGTGTAGATGGCAGTTTATATGTTACCAGGGACCGGGGGGTGGTGAGTGAGGAGTGGGAAGAGGGAGTTGTTGCTTAACAGGGGAGTATTTTCTGTTCAAGGTGATAAAAAAGTAGAGGTAATGGTTATCAGTGACAGCAGCACAATATTGTGAATATAATTAACTATTGAATTATTCACTTGAATGTGGTTAAAATGGGAAATTTTGAGCTGTATATTTGTTACTACAATAAAAAGTTTAAAATTTTAAAAAAGTAGTCATCTGGCAAGAGGGCTGTGAGGAGTAATTGCCCATAAGCACAAGAAGGAAAACAGAACTGGACATTGGTGAGTACTAGCAATATTTACAGGGAGCAAGGATGCTTCTTAACTGATAAAAGAAGTAAGAGAACAGGCAAGGCTAGGCAAGAGAGAGGGATATTCAGTGGTTTTAGAGAAGAAGTTTGAAAAAGTTTATTCCTGATGTTCTATATTTTCTTGTGAACTAGGAGGAGGTCTTCTACCAAGTGTAACAGTAGAGAGAGTGGGGTTAGGAGCTTGAGAAGAGAAGTAATGTTTGGAACAGCTAGTGAGGGGAAAGAGACTCACTAAGGATGCATAAAAAGACTGCCGGGGGTTTGGTACACCAAGCCCTCTATCACGGGATTTGCCCTTATGAGGCTTGTTACTGCAAAGGAGAGGCTAAACCTGCTTATAATTGTACCTAAGAGTCTCCCCCTGAGTACTTCTTTGTTGCTCCGATGTGGCCCTCTCTCTCTCTAACTAAGCCACCTTGGCAGGTGAACTCACTACCCTCTCCTCTATGTGGGACCTGACTCCCAGGGGTGTAAATCTCCCTGGCAATGCAGGATATGACTCCCAGGGATGAATCTGGACCCAGCATTGTGGGATTGAGAACATCTTCTTGACCAAAAGGGGGATGCAAGATGAAATGAAATAAAGTTTCAGTGGCTGAGAGATTTCAAATGGAGTCAAGAGGTCACTCTTGTGCACATTCATATGCACTATATAGATAACCCTTTTTAGGTTTTAATGTATTGGAATAGCTGGAAGTAAATACCTGAAACCATCAAACTCCAATCCAGTAGCGTTTACTCTTGAAGACGATTGTATAATAACATAGCTTACGAAGGGTGACTGTGTGATTGTAAAAACCCTGTGGATCACACTCCCTTTATCCAGTGTATGGATGGATGAGTAGAAAAATGGGGACAAAAACTAAATGAAAAATAGGGTGGGATGGGGGGGTGATTTGGGTGTTCTTTTTTACTTTTATTTTTTATTCTTATTCTTATTCTTTCTGGTGTAAGGAAAATGTTCAAAAGTAGATTGGGGTGATGAATGCACAACTATAGTATAGTACTGTGAACAGCTGATTGTAAACCATGGATGACTGTATGGTATGTAAATATATCTCAATGAAACTGAATAAAAAAAAAGATGGGACAAGGAATTGGAGTTATTAGACACCTGCAAATGTATTACATTCATTATTTTGGTCGTGACTCCTTATATTAGCGCTTCTTTCAACATTTTAAGAAGAATGACTTCCTTAGAGTAGCCTGAGCTTGGTCCTTCCTCCAGCAGCTACTGACTGTGAGAGCTTCACACTAACCAAGACAAGGCTGAAGGTTTGACCTTTGGGCCAAGGGATCTTAAGTAAGTCACTTCATTTTTCACTTTTCTTCTTACAGAGATGATGCCATATATTCTCTGAAGCCTTGGCCCATAACCTTGACTGCTGCTTACCCTTTTTAATATAACAAATAAATTTAGCATGATAAATTTACCATGATAGAAACTCCTATCTTTATTGGGTCATTCTATAGACTGTGCTTGATATGCATCCATATCCATGGGCCTGTCGCAAAACTTTACAACCTTTGAGGTCTGAGGCTTGCGGTTTGGGAAGCATGCACAGTTTGGATTCCTAAGAACCTATCCGTGCTTCCATAGGGAGGGATAGTCTAAAATGCATTGCACTGAAACTATCAAACTGCAACCCAGTATCCTTGACTCTTGAAGACTATTTTATAGCAACGTAGCTTACAAGAGGTGACAGTGTGATTGTGAAAGCCTTATGGACACACTCCCTTTATCCAGTGCATGGATGGATGAGTAGAAAAACGGGGACAAAACTAAATGAAAAATAGGGTGGGGGGAGTGTTTGGGGTATTCTTTACTTTTATTTTTTATTCTTATTTTCACTTTTTCTGGTACAAGGAAAATGTTCAAAAAATAGATTGGGGTGATGAATGCATAACTATATGATGGTACTATGAACAGTTGATTGTACACCATGGATGATTGTATGGTATATGAATATATCTCGATAAAACTGAATTTAATTCAAAAAAAGGCTGCCAGGAATTATCAAAGAATTATCTGAAGTGGGAAATTAAGTTTGTTCTGGAAAGCAACATGGTTCTACAATAATCAGCAGCCTTACCTTTTACCCTGAGGCCATGAGCAAAGAAAGTTGGATGCTTTGTTGATCCAGAGTTAAATTTGCAAGGAAGATGCAATGGAAAATCATGAAGGTAATGGAGTTCGAGATGCTGGCTATCAGTCTGGGTAAGGACAACAGGAAACCTAGAATCTAGTTAGTTTGGAAGACGTACAAGATTGTAAAATTAGGAGTGCTCAAGGGATTAGTTGTCAAGATGAGAATGAAAAATAAGTTCAGCAGGAGTGAGGAATTGGAGGTGCCAGAAAATGGAATGATTTCATAAGGAAACGGGAAGGAAAAAGAAACTAATATTACTGAGCACCCACTCTGCAAACACTGCTAGGTTCTTGAAATCCATTATCTCATTTAATCTTTACAAGAACTTGAAAGGTAAGTAGTGTGTGGGTGTGTGTCTTTAAATATATGGAGAACAGATGTTCAGAGATGTTACATAATTTTCTCAAGATCATATGGCTAGCAATGTAATAGGGTTAGAATTGGAACCCAGAATTAATTAACACCAAGACCGAGTTTTTCCACTAAACAGCCGGGATGGCCAGTTTTAGGTAATGGCAGAGCTGGCCTGACCAGGCAACATGCAAAATGGTTTTACATAAATGAAGAAAATCCCTTAAAGGATCACACATATACACTATCCTTTTTCCTGTCCTTGCTGATTTTGTTTTGTAAGAGGTAGAGAATAGGGCCAGAAGAACTGCTGGGGGAATAATATTTAGGCTTCAAGCAGCTGAAGGTTTGGAACACTTACTGAGTTGTTTGATGTGCACGAAGAGACCAAGCATGACTGAGGGCTGGTAATTGATTCGGTAACTCTAGTTAATAGATATAGTGCATTTTTGTGAACAAATGAATGCACATGCACACACACAAACACACATTTAGGAAAAAAAGATAACAGATTTTATAGCAGAACATGTTAAAAAATACGTGAGGTTTTCTTTTGTGATTAGATTGGTGTGCACTCTGGCAGTTCCATGCCTAATAGCTGACTGGAGCATTAAGTTCTTCAGCAAATCAACAGTTGTCAGCAACATTGTACAACACATTCCAACTCCCCACGTTAAGAATCAAGCATTGTGGTGTTAGCACAAATGTGATCATCATTACCAAGTAGATAAGTCAACAGGCAAACCTTTTTTATGATTGTTGACCTTTATTATTTTAGCAGGGTGTTTTGTTATATATGCATTCCTAGTAAGCTTGGAAATAAATATTAATAATAAAAACAAAAGTCTTGCATTCTGGCCAACATTTCCTTATTTGATTTGCATTGAGTTATAAATGCATAACAACTACAAAATTTGCTCAAAATTATCTCACTACCAATGTTTACTCTGTAAAGTGCCTTCAGGCACTCTTGGTATAAAGGGTATTATATAAAATACTACTTTCCATTCCTTTTGCTAATCTAATAGCCAGAATGCCTTCAGATACAGATTAAGGTAAGACAAATTCACTCATAAGCATTTCTTAGGTAAACAGCAATGAAGTATTGCAGATAAAAATCATTTGTATTTAATAATTTAAACATTATAAACACAACATAAAATCTCATTTAAAAAATTTCTTTACTGTGTATTTTTCTTTATTTTATTTATTTTGAAGAGTGAGCTTTGGTTTTGTTTTCCTTCTATGTACAAGTAGTACTCAAATTACGCACAGGCTGCAATTTTATGAATTTTTTGTGAACTATAACAAATAGTTATATGCACAAAAGAACAAGGCAGAGTTCAATGAATTATCACAAAGGGAATGCCCATCTAAGTACCACTCAAGTCAACAGACCAAGTCAGGATAGGTAGATTATTCTGCAGGTCAACAGATACTATATGCACCCCAGAAGCCTCCCCACTGTCGCCTTACAAGCCCTATAACCTCCTTGCCTCCAGAAGTGACTAGTATTCTGTCTTATTTAGTGATCATCTCCCTGCTTGTCTTTCGATTCATCACCTAGGCTTACCTGCACTAAACCCTAGAATTTAGCTTTGCCTCCTGTTTTGAAGTTTGCATAAATGGAATTATACCCCATGTATTCTTTTGTGTTTGGCTTCTTTCAACTTAACATTGTGTTCGTGAGATTCATTCAATCTGAGTAAGTAGAGGTAATTCATTCATTTTCATTGCTGTAAAGTATTTCATTGTATGAATTATTTATGCAGCCTATTGTTGACGGATATTTGGATTGCTCACACTTTGTGACTATGAAATTAAGAAACCTTGTGAAATACTGTGTTTGCATCATAAAATTTTCAGTAAATCAACAGCAGTCAGGAATGCTGTACAACACATCCCAAATGCACACCCTGAGACTTGAGCACTGCAATGTTAGCAGAAATGTGAACATCATTATTAATTAGATAAGAAGACAGAAAAAGCTTGTACATCATTCTTGGCACACACATGCTAGCACTTCTGTTGTCTATACACCTGGGAGATGAGCTCCTGGGTCATAGGGCTTATATGTCAGCTTTCAGTAGATTATACCAGTGTTGTATTAATGCACACTCTCACCAGCATTAATTACTTGTTCCCATTGCTGCACTTCCTCTATAATACTTCTTATTATCAGTCTTTTGAATTTTGGTTTTTCTGGGTAGTGTGTAGTAGTATTTCACTGTGGCTTTAATTTGTATTAATGATGCTAAGCACCTTTTCATATGTTTACTGGCCAATTATATATGCTCTTTTTTTCAAGTGCATGTTCAAGTCTCTTACTTATTTTTCTAATGTATGATCTGTCTTTATTTATTGATTTGTAATGAGTCTATTGTAAGTTCTATGTATACTAAGTATCCTCTTCCTCTGTGTGGCATGCCTTTACATGCTTTTAATACATCTTTTAATAAACAAAAATTCTTAATTTTAAGGTAGTCCAATTTAGGAATATTTTCCTTTGTCATAGTACTTTTTGTACTATTTAATAATATTTTCTATACATTTAGATCATAAAAATAATTTCCTATGTCAACTTCTTAGACATTTAAGCTTTTGCTTTTCACTTTTAGAGTTATCCATCTGGAAATGATTTGTGTGTTTGGTGTGAATTAAAGAACAGGTTCATTGTTTTAATTTTTTAAAAATAAATATCAAATTGTCCAACATCATTTACTGAAAAGATTACTTCCATTGCAATACCCCTTTTGTGATGAATCAAGTGTGCATGGGCATGTTTCCGGGCTCTCTGTTCTATTCTATTGGTCTGTTTGTCTAAACCTGCACCAAGAGCCAATGTTTTAATTATCGTAGCATTATAAGAAGTCTTGGTATTCAGGAGTGCAAGTCCACCCTCTTTGTTCTTCCTTACAATATTTTCCTTCCTATTCTTTGCCATTTTCATTTCCATAGAAATTTCAGAATCAGCTTGTCATGTTGCATGGGGTGAAAATAAACATGTTGGGATTATTTTTTAGTATTGCATTACATTACAGATTAATTTGGAAATAATTGAAAACTTTACAATAGTAAGTCTTCCAAGTTGTGAATTGATATATGCTCCATTGATTTAGGACTTTAATTTATCTCTATAATTTTATACTTTTCTGCACATAAATTAGATTTATTTCTGGATATTTAATATTTTTTATACTATCAAATAATATATTTTTAAATTTTTTTTCACTTTCTAAGTATTTTTGCTGGTACATAGAAATATAATCAATTTTTGTGTCTTGACCTTTCATCCAGCAAATTTGCCAGATATTTATTATTTTCCAATTTATCTGTGGATTCTTTGGTATTTTCTTCCTTCACAAACAAATTGTTTGTATAAAAACACTTATTTCTTTGTTTCCAATACTATGCCTTTCCACTTATTTTCCTTGACTTACTGCCCTAGTTAAGACCTCCAGTACAATGTGGAATAGAAGTAGTGAAGTAAAAATCCTTGTCTTGGTCCTGATATCAAAGGGAAAGTTTTCACCATTTGACTGGTAAGTAAGATGTTTGTTTTGGAAAACCTTTATAAGATTAGTTCTCTTCCATTCCTAACTGTTTAGAACTTTAAAAATCATGAATGGACGTTGACTTTTATCCAACATTTTTGTACTTCGACCATATCGTTTTCCTCCTTAATCTGATAATGTGACAAACAGTATTGGCTGCTTTTCTAAGGAAAAACCAATCTTACTTTCCTGGGATAAACCCAACCTGATCTTGATGCATTTTTCTCTTTATATACAGCTATATTGTTCATTATAATTTTACTTATGATGGTTTATGCTTTAAATATTAAGTTATAAATTGATTGTTTGGAATTCATAATGAATTTTCCCATAGAAACAATGTTTTAATGATGGGAATTTCCCATGGAAGCCCTCAAAAGACTCTTTAACTAATAATAAGCTTGATGTACATTTCCAATGATGATTTCTGTCCTCTGATCCATAGCAGAAGTGATTGCAGAATCGTAACAGGTGTTTACATTCCACTTCCTAAACAGAGTCCTGTGATGTATATTTGTTAGTTTTTGACCACTCATAATTAATTCTCCTTCCTATTGGTAATACTACTATACATTTCCTTTGTTAAACCACTCACGGCCCATTTATTTCAGGTGAGAATCCATCCAGTTCCAGAAATAGTGCATGCAACTCTTACCTGAGCAATCAGTGCAATTCTATCCCATTAGCTACAGTGATGGTTTGGGGAAGGACACATGATCCAATGGGGTCAACTCAGAGCAGATTTCAGGTCTTGGGAAGGTTCCTGGGAATGCATTCTCTCTTTCCTACAGTACTTGATACATACTTGGAGTTACTGACAGTGATATTACCTCCAGGGGAGCCTGATAATTAGGCCAACATAGAGGGGATGAAAAATAAAAGATGGAGGGAGACTAAGTCCTGGTGACATAATTTGAAGGCGTGGATCAAGCTGTGCTTGGACCTTCAACTCAATGAGTAGTTAAGCATCTACTTATTTATTTACTCACTGTTTATGCCACTTTAGTTGGATTTTCTGCCTCTTGCAAACAAAAGAGTCTTAAAATATAAATTTTCTTGAAGTTTTTGTTCGGGGATGAAGATAGGGATTATTAGCGTGGGGACAGAGAAGGATTTGCTATTTGCAACAATGAGGAACAGATTAAAAGTGGTTCCTCCCACTCAAACCCCTGCCCTATATTTCTCTTTTTACACATAGCCCCATAGCAAAGACCTAAGTGTATGTGGACACTATTGTTTGTGTTTGGGTACATGAAGAACCTTTGCAAGAATTCCTGTATTTTAAGACCAGACACAGACTCAAGCTCTACTGATAATACAGGAGCTGCAGTTGGAGTTTGGCCACACCTCTGACAGCACCCAAAGCCCTAGAACAGAGCAGACTTGATTGCAGAGTGAGGAAAAGAGAAGCAGTAATCTCAGGAAATTCCACAGTAGCCAGGTAGGGAAAAGGAAGGAAATGTGACCATCCCCAGGATCTAGTCCGATATAATGTATAAACTGGGCCTTAAAGTATAAATCTGCTGACACTCTCACCTTCAGTTACTGTTCTGCAGCTGCACTGTTGCACTCACTACTCCTCTGCGGTCGGGGTTACTGCTTCTAGGGGGAGTGGCGGCCGGTAGCCGAGCCCTCAGCTCTCGGGGCTGCTTAAAGGGTACCGGCGGCGGGGGCTCTTTCCCGGAGGCGAGGGCGAGGCGGAGGACGTGGCCAGGGTCCTCGGCGAGAGGCGTGCAAGGTGTGGAGGGCGGCGATAAGGACAAAAACACTCTTCATCCAGTAGGAGTATGCGCCAAAGAGATTTATTCAGGGGTGATTACAGGTTATATAGGCTGGTAAGAGGGGCAGGGCTGGAAAGGAGGTGAAGTAGCCTAAAATGGCAATACTGAAGGGAGAGGGGCTAGGATTGGTTCTGAGAGGACGCAGGAGCCGTTGCAACGGGCGGGGGTTGTTCTGGCCACGGTGCATGCGCACTGGCGGTGGCAGGAGTGGCCTTGGCACCAGGGAGTGAGTGGGTAAGATAAGGAAGTGGGGAAAGGGCAGTTGGGAGAAAGGCGGTTTCCTCCGGCAAGCCTCCCCTGCCAGTGGCATTTTGGGTGAGGAAAAGGGAGCTGCCTTGACCTCGCTCCTCAGGCTCGGGGGGGCTGCAGAGGGCACTCACGCCCGTACCTACTACCCTCCCCAGGGGGTGATCAGGTCCCCTGGCCCAGGCCTGGCAAGCCGAGGTACAAGCTCAGTCCCCGCACTCCTCCTACTTGGAATAGTCTTTCCTCGGATTGTTTTATTATTCCCTCCCCCCACCCCTTCATTCAGTTCTCAGCTCAAATTTTATTTCCTTTGAGCATCTTTTACTGGCCATCTGAGTTAAAGCAGCCATCTAATTAAAGTATCTCACCCCTATCCATTCTTTTATTCTTTAGCCAATTACTCTGTTTTGTTTTTTCAAGGCACTTCCCACTATCTGAAATCATCTTATTTGTTTCTGCTCTCCCCACTGGAAGGTAAGCTCCTTGAGCACAGGGACTTTGTCTTGCCCATGACTAGAACAATGTCTGGAACATAAGCGATTCCCAATAAATATTTGTTGAGTGAATAGTTAGGAACTGCCTATCTAAAGTAAATATTCACAATAATGCCAGTAGAGAGGACTTTGCAGAATATAACCTTTGAATCTCTTGGCAAGGAGCAATACTTTTTAATAGCAGTTTCACGATCCCTGTAATATATTTAACAGCTACTATTCAGAAAAAGAATTATCCATCTAGATTTTCCTATAATGTGATCATCATGTTGAATAAACTTTCCTGTCTTACAAATACTGCAAGCATCAACATTTCATAGCTGCTGTGAGAAAACAGGTGCCTGTGAATCAAGGTTTCTTGTTTTTTGTTTTTTTTTTGTTTTTTTAAGTATAGTCCATAATAATCAATTGAAATGCTTGTTATAAATAATAATGCATAGTTTCTCAAGGAACCCAGCATGTAATTGATTGTCTGGTCTGAAGGAGCTATAGGCCTGTGATTTTTTTTATATATTTATGGAATCCCTTAACCAGTTTTATTGTCTTGTTTTATGCTAGTACTTGAAATAAAGGTTCATGAACTTTTATTGTGCATCCAGCCTCTCTGGAAGAGACAATTAGAGTGTGTGACCCTCAGAGTATACTCAGCCCTATCTTTGCATTTCTGTTATAAGGCCATTGGGACACAAACCCAATGAGTAACAGACTGTGAGCTCCTGGTATGTTCAGAGCCATCCCCAAATGGAAACAAACACTTGAGGCAGGCAATGCTGAATTAGTCTATATGTTCACAACAGTTTTCCCCAAAGTCTCAAATAATCAAACACTAATGGGGAATATTTTACACTTTAAGTTTTTGCCTGGTTCATAGCTTCCTTTTAGAGGAGAGTTGACCATGTGACCCCAGTACACCGGCCACAGGTAATCAGACCAGGGATGGGTGCCTGACTTAAAGCTAGCCAGTGGCCTGTGAAGTGGCATGAGTCCTCTGTCCCCAGGGATATTCTACTTGGAAAAGTGACCAGCTGAACAAATCAGGTTTTCTCTCTTGGGGAATTTAAATGCAGAGCATTTGTAACATTAGGGAAACATGGGGGAAAATGGCCTTTTAACATTTGGAAACATGAGAAAAACATGATGGAACTTGACAGAATGTGTGGTTTTAACTATGTAACTTCAGAAATATAAGCCACAATTTTATTTATTCTATAATCCTGTAAATAAAGTTATTCATGAGTATACAAAACAAAAACAAATAAGAACTTTGAGTATTATTTTATGCAAAGCTCTACTAATACTCTAACATCCTTTTGTACCACCTGCTGCCTGGACAATGACAAAGTCATCAGTAGGGGGAAGGACAGAAGCAGACAAATCTAGAGGAAAAGCAGGAAGCATAAACCATGAAACAGTAAAATCTATAAGATAGTAGAAACCACATGCAACCAAAATCAGCAAACAGGAGAGTTGAGAAAAATTAATGGTAGTTGTAAGAGACAAAGAGATTGTGGCTGAGAATAGAAAAGCTGAGTCATTATAATGGTGGGATAATAAGATAAATAACAGTATCGCTTAAGAGACAAAAAATATCACTAGAATGACGCTGAATCACAAGAGTTCATATAGTTTTCTCTGAGACCTGGTTGTGTCGCCATAGTGTTTACCAGTCTTCCTTGCATTAAAAATTTGATACATGTAACAATCACATTAAATGTGAATTAAAAATCTACTACTTACAACCCAAAAAGAGTTTCTGAGTGAGTTGATCTGGGAAATGACCCAGGATTCCTCATTTTATAGATCTGAGCCTGACATTCCAATGAATCACCCCTTAAGAAATACTCATCTAAGACATCCTGAGGTTATATATATTACTTGAAACTGGAAAGAATCTACCTAATATAGATCTCATGTATGACTTTAACTTTGCAAACACAGCCTAGAGTTGGAGCATTTAAGATACACTGATGTATTGGTTTTATAATTATTTTCACAATAAATATCATTTCTAGATGTTTTAAGTATTCCAAGAATAAAGGCCCTCCCTATCTTGACTACAATGGATGATGCCGGATTTGTCTTCCCTTGTTCTGTGGAAGAACCGTCTGCTCCAGTCAAACTTACTGACTCCAAACATGGATCAAGTTGACTTCATGTGTAACCCACGCACCACACTCTCCCCACTTAGAAGAATAGTGAGGGAGGAGTCCTAGGGTTGGCTTATGTGGGATACTGGGTGAGGGCAGGGTTGGATCCCACAAGACTGGGTTCTGGGACTGGAGTAGAATCTAGAGTTTCCTGCTTGACATAGACCAGCAGGCCAAAAATCAAGACAATAGGCAAGTCAAAGTCCATTGGAGAACCCCAAGTTTTAAGGCTGAGGAGAGCAAGTCCAAAGATCAATGTAGAAGCTTCAGGATAGAATCCAGGCAGAGGTCCCAGAGCTAGAAGGACAGAGCAGGCAGAAATGGAGTCCAAGTAAGAAAGTACTGGGCAATTCCAGGCCAGATGGCACAAACAGCTGGGGTGGTTCCACCTAAAGTTGATGGGCTGGTGGGTACATGGGGAATGGGTAATTCAGACCTACTTAAAGGCCTTAGTGTATTAACCCTTCTACTAACAATCCGTCTAATTTTCAGATCTTTGCAGAAATGGAAGTTTGCCAACAGTTTCTGCCCAAATTCTGGCACTATTTCTAGACAAAACTTCCTTCTGCCATCTGACTACTAGGTATTATTGACTTGTGGTTTAATGTCTCAATATCCTCATCAGTAAAACGGAAATTATATTAGTACCTAATCTAGAAATTGGTTAATATTAAAAGAATTAATACATGAAATGAAACAAAAAAGTGCCTATCAATTACTGCTACCACCATTGTTGTTTGTCACCATTGCTGACTTTATCCCATTGCTCAGGTGCTGTCAAATGTTTTGACCTCACTCTCCTTTTTGATGGATCTGTTGATATTGACTTCTTGCCCAGACCATGTCACATGTTGTTGGCTGTTAGTTTTCCTCTAGATGTTGTGTCACAGGCTGAATTCCCTCCCATAGTTCCCCTGTATCTGGTCCTGTGTCTGGCACTTAGTACTTCCTACTAGTGTACCCTGTCCCCCCAGGTAACAGGTCAATCCCACTCATGTCCCAGAAAAAGCAAATTCCTTCTCCCTTTCCAAACATTCTTGAAGACCTAACTCAAATACATACTTTTTCATAAAGCCTGATATAACTAAAGGATTCTATCCCCATCTCTGGAATGCCTACTATATGTAGACTGAATAATTAATCTGCCAATTAATCACTCACTGCCTCGTGAAATATTTTCAACTAGTCTCTCATATTGTTATTTAAATCACATATTATTATTTAATTATGATACAACTGTCTTGTGTCCCCAATTTGATGGTAGCTTCCTTGATAACAGCAACTGTGGCTTATTCATCTTTGTATGTCCCACAGCTAAACACCATGCTTTGCACAGAGTTCAATAAATATATACTGATTTGATTTGAAATGCTTAGTTTGAACACCATAAAAGCCTACACCATTCCACATTCTGAGGAAGTCATTAAGATTTAAAGAGGCCATTAAGGACTAATCCTATAAGTGAGAGGAGAGTAAATTGCTTACTTTTAGGCAGATGTGCTAACTTTCTAGGCCACTAAGGTTCTATTTAAGCAATTTAATGAAAGTAAATTACTAAATGGATCCAGGTAGCTCAGAAAAGTTAATACCTGTTACTTCCTGCTAAGAGGCAAGATATGCCTCCCTTTCCATCTCTGCAAACCCAGCCAAGTCCACCTATTGCTTATAATATGTTGAAAATTACATTTAAACAGAGTAACCATTTGGACTGAACTTATGCACAGCAGAACAAAGCTATAAATTGTAAGATTTGTAGTGCACTGCTGGGACTCAGTTGCCACTCAGTTAGTGCCATGATACCAACACCACTCTTCCCTTCTTCCTACTCCATATTCGAAAATGCTCATATGTAACATGGGAGAAAAGCAAAGAGAACTAAATTCAATTTCATCCACTGTTAATTGATGCTGGAACTGCAGTTGGGTGGGGAGCCAAAGAGATTTAAATCATCAAACCAGGGAATAGCCATTCCAATTGGGGGGGGGGGGGAGTAGGACAGGAAGCACATAAACATCTTTGATACAATGCAGCATATACTATAATAGTGATGTTTGCAGTGTTCTAGGAAGATAGGAGTGAAGAGTCCTATCATCTTTGGGGGATGATATTTGAGCCGTGCCTTAAGGGGTTGTTAGGAGTTTTCCAAGGGAGACAAGAGGAAGGAAGGCATTCTTAACAGAGAGACTCATTAACAAGGAATTAATTTTACTGGGATATGTCACGAATCATAGCATTGCAGGACAGAAAGAGATCTTACAGATGCGTTAATCCACCCCTTGAATTTTATAGACAAAAAAACAAAAACAAAAAGTAATGAAACCAAGGGATGTTGGGTGACACACAGCCGCACAACTGAGAATGGAAAAGCAAAATTTGCAACTATCTGTCTGATGGCAAATCTAGTGCTTAGTCTACTTTGATAAGCTGCATATTTCAAAGAAGTTCAATGCAAAAGGAAGGAGTTGGTAAGTGAATGTTGCTTAGTTGGAAGTTCCCCACCAGCTGAATCCATTCACTCATTCACTTACTCACGCAACACATATTTTTTGGCATCAACCATGCTCCAGGTTCTCAAAGCTAGTGCTGCAATAGTGACCAAGACAGACATAAACCGTGATCTCAGACAACTAACAAATTCGTGGAGACTGTGTACAAGTAAACAGGCAGCTAGAATCGGGTATACATGTTGTGCTAGGGAAAGTAAGAGAGTGCCTTGGGAGCAGAAGGGACTTGGGAGAAGCTTTCCAGTGGAGAGTGGCATCTCTCCTCAGGCTAAAACCAGAAGAATGAGGAGTTAGCTGGGTGTTCCTTGAAGCGGTAACAGCAAATGTAAGGCCCAAGGATAAACAAAAATCCAAAAATAAGAGATGGCATTTTGTACAAGGACAAACAGAAGTTGAGTGTGGTTTTCTGCCTTCCTTCCCATGCTACTCCTCAGCCAACTCCCACTTATCTTTCAAGTTGCAAATTACTTGTTACTGCCTCCTTTCCCTGACACCCTCAAAACCAGCCCCCCATAGTTCCCTTGGTTTTTCCTCACTGTGAACTGCAATTGCTGATTTATGATCTGTCTTTGCCACCCAAAGTATAAGCTCCTTAAGGGCAGGAACTGTTGCATCTCCAGTACCCAGTACACTTCTGGCACAAATTTGTGTGGGGATTAATGCACCAACACTGTGGTAGGTTGAAACATGCTCCCCAAAGATATCCAAAACCTAATCCCTGGAACCCTGTTAATTATTTGGCAAAATAAATTCTGCGGGTGTGATTAAGTTAAGGCTCCTGAGATGGGGAGCTTATCTTGGATTACCCAGGTGGACTCAAAATACAAGGGTCCTTACAATAGTGAGGCACAAAGCGTAATTTAGAGGCAATTAGTCTAGAGTATTTGGGGATGTACTGATATATAGGTAAATCATCACTATATATTCTGCATCACTATATATATAAAAGAGTGAGGCAGAGGAAGATTTAACCACAGACAGGAGAAGGCAATGTGACCACTGATATAAAGACTGGAGTGATGCAGCCACAAGTCACAGAATGCAGCAGCCATCAGAGCCCAAAGAGTCAAGGAACGGATTCTCCCATAAAGCCCCTGCAGGGAGCACAGCCCTACTGACACCTGACTTTGATCCAGAGACTCTGATTTTGGACCTCTGGCCTCCAGAACTGTGAGACAATACATTTCTGTTGTTTTAAGCCACCAAGTTTGCGGTGATTTGCTACAGCAGCTACAGAAAACTAATGCAAGCACTGATAGACATCTTTTTCATGAGGATCATTTTTGGTTTTGCTTTTAGCATTAATTCATGTGGCTAGAATACTAGAGGTGGATTTCTGGGTCAAAATTTATGAACATTTTTAGGCTTGATGAAGATAACTAAATTGATTTCAAATAACAATCTTACACAAATACCAATAATGTAAGAGAATGTCTAAACATTATACCTTCTTCATCATTATTTTCATTAATTTTACTGTAGGCATTTTGATATGCAAAAACAATATTTCCATCTTATTTCATTTACATTTCTTTGGTTGCTAATGAGGATAAACATTTTGCCATATTTGTTTATAGGCTTTAGTTCTTTTGTATGTGTGTGAAGTGTTTTTTTTTTTTAGATGTTAAACTTTTGTTTTTTAAATTTGCTACAAATACCTTATCTTACTCTATTGTTTGACAGTTTATTTAGGTTAGATTTAAGCTTTTGTTTTTTAAATGGGCTGTGCAGAATTTTATCTTTAACAAAAAGCTGTTGATCTTTTACTTGGTGCTTTTTTCTTTTGCTGCTAAGCTTAGCAAGCCCTCCCTCTTCTAGAAGTCAATAAAAAATAAATTCTATATTTTTTTAGATTATCTATGGCTTTGTATTTAACTCTTTTATCTGCCTGAAATTTACTTTTGTGTATGGTGCAAGGTGAAGGACTAAATTGGTTGTTTTCACAATGCAACAATGTCAATTGTTGCAACAGTGTATTGAATAATCGATTTTTCTCCACTGCTTTGTAATGCCTCTTTTATTATGTATTAAATTCTCATGAATAATGATGTCTGTTTCTGGTCTATGTATTGTGTCCCTTATTGTAGCAGTATTGCACATTTTAAAATTTGATTTTCAAACCTGGGTTATCTCATCCCTACCACCCCCTTTCCATGCTACTTTTTTTGCGTTTTTAACTCAATAATTTTGTAAATATTGCTTAAAAACAATTGTATAACCTTTTAAAACATATTTATTATACAGTTTTCTTCAAACAGAAATTATAGTGACAGATCCAGGATAAGTGATCGTAGAAAATAGCTATTATTACTATTGTTAAAGAATAACTCAAAATAAAAAAATAACTCAAAAAGACTCACTTTTTAGTCTATTTGGTGTCTACACTGTGTAAAGTAATTTTTCATTTTGTCAACTGAAAAACAACCAAGTCCAAGAATTTAGTCAATTTCCTTTTAAAGAACAAAATTGTTAGCATTGCCTCACCCCCCGCCACACACACATGCTAGGTGATATCTGTTTTAGAAGACTTTAAAATATATGATTAAAAGGACAGTTCTCATAGTAAGCTGAACAGACCCAGAGCCTTTTACAGGGCTTTTCTTCAAGGCTCCAAATTTGCTGAGCTGTACTTGACTCATGAGCCCCACCTAAATAAAGCACATGTGTATTTCAATAAAATTCAGTCGGTAGTGAACTGTGACTACTGGGAGAAACCACTCACTTCTACATCCTACACAACATCTTGCTATATCTTTCAACACATAACTATACAACACTACTTATTAGAATTAGTTGATCTACTTGATGTCTCCTTTTCTTCCTCTTGCCATGCATGAAAAAAGCTAATCCTTATTTATGCAGTTAAATGTTATTCATTCTACATCTATTGTGTGTCTTCTATTAGCTAAGTGCTAGAAATATGAAAATTAATAAAGCACTAACCCTGACATTAAGAAGCTCAGCTATAGCAAGGGAAGTAAACAGGTGAACACTACAATAAAACCCTGAGATAATGACTTCCTTCAGATGGGGTCAGCAAATTTTACCCTGACAGTAAGGCAAAGTAGAAACTGCAGGAATCCCTCCCTCAACCCTATTTCATTACTTTGAAATAACAACTGGCAATTCCTGCAACAACAATATGAGATGAGAACTGCAGGTTAGAGGAGTAAGACAGTCAGCTTTCCAAGTTAGACTATGTGGAATTTGAGTTGATCCTGGGTCATTCTAGCAGGTCTAAGTGGAAGTATGTGCCTAATGCTCAAGAGTAAGATAAGGGCTAGAGATATGGATTTTGATATTGTTTTAGTTTCCTAGCTACTAAAACAAATACCATACAATGGACTGGTGTAAACAACAGGAATGTATTGGCTCACAGTTTTGAGGCTAGGAGAAGTCCAAAATTGAGGTGTCAGCAAGACAATGCCTCTTCCCAGAAGACTGTGGTGTTCTGGGGCTGGCTGCTGGTGATCCTTGGTCTGTGGCTTTTCTGCCACATGGCAATGCACAGGCAGTGGCCTCTCCTTTCTCTTCCATGTTCCGTTGACTTCCAGTTTCTGGCTGCTTTTGTGCCTTCTCTCTGCCTTTCACTCTGCTTATAAAGGACCAGATTAAAGCCCAACCTGATTTAGTTGGGCCATACCTTAACTGAAGTAACATCTTGAAGGGATCTTATTCATAATGGGTCCACACCCACCAGAATGTGGCCCAAGACCAAGAACATGTCCAAGCTGGGATACACAATTCAATCCACCACAATTATTTTCCTCTGAATTTGGCCACACTGATTTTTCATTCTGCTACCATTCATGTGAAAATTTTTATTCTAATTGATACAGGCATACATCCTTTTATTGTACTTTATTGTACTTCACAGATATTGCTTTTTTTTTTTTTTTTAAAATTTAAGGTTTATGGCAACCCTGTGTCAAGCAATACCATTTTTCCAAAAGCCCATGCTCAGTTGGCTTCCATTGCCACTACTCCATGGAAACTATTTTTGTCAGGGTCACCAACAATCTTTGTGTTAGAAAATCAATAGGTACTTTTCTGTTCTTACCTTATGCAACCTCTGTCTGCTTTGCACACAGATAAGTACTTTCTCTTTCTTGACACATTTTCTTTCATGACTTTGGCTTTGTTTTGTCCTATCTCTCTGGCTACTTCTTTTCAGTCACCTTTGCTGGCTCCTTCCATATTTGACCTCTTCAGAAGTCAATTTCAGAGCTCCTCTTCTCTTTTACACTCTTCCCCAAGTCATTCCTATGCCTTTAAATACCGTCTAATTTTTTATGGCATCAAAATGTACAGCTAACAGATTTGGGTACCAGACATATATTCAACTGCTTACTTAGTATTTCCCTTTGAATATCTCATAGGCATCTCAGATTTAACAAGTTCAAAACAGAGCTTTTGTTTCTCCTCCATCCCCACTTCCCAAACATGTTCTTTCTCCAGTGTTCCTCCATCAAAATGAGGAACACTCGGTCACTCAAGCCAGGGATGTATGAATCAACCTTAATCCTTTCCTTACCTACATCCACACCCCTTCTGTATTCAATCCATCAGTCAGCTCTACCTCCAAAGTATACTTGCAATACACTCTACTTCTCCTTATCTATCTATATTGCCTCCAGCCCCTAGTCTAAGCCACCTTCATCTCTCACCTGGACTAATTTTGTTCTACTTCTGACTGATCTCTCTGCTTCTAAAATATTCCGCTCCAATCCATTCTTCAAGCCAAGTATGCTTTAACAAATATATATGGAATCATGTAACTTCCTACATAAAACTTGTTACTTCCTAGGCCATTTAGAATAAAACCCAAACTGCAAGGTCCCGCATAACCTGACCCCAACCTCTTCATTAAACCCATCCAGTCCCTGCTCCCTGGGCTGCAACCACAGTTGCCCTTCTTTAATTCCTAGACCATGTCAAGCTCTGTTCCCTCTTCTAGGAAAACTCCTTAATTCTTTGGATGGCTGCTTCCTCATTTTCTGTTAGTAAATGTCACTTCCTTAAAGAGATATTCCCTAGCCACCTTATCTAAAGAAGCCCTCCCCCTCACACACACCCCATTGTCTATTACAGAACCAACTTTATTTCTTTTATGGCATTTTATAACACAAATTATCATTATTTTATTCCTTTGTTTTTCCGTTTACTTCTTTATTCTTCATCTTCTCTATTAGAATGTAAGTGTCACAAGGACAGGAACCATGTCTGATTTTCCATTATTGTGTTCCCAGCACAATCACAGGGCCTGGCATATGGTGTGCCCAATAAAATACCTCTGGAAGCAAGGAGGGGAGGGAGGGAGGGAGGGAAATATATCCAAGGTATGCCTATATGTTCAACAGAATGATCATACAACTCAAATCAAACCCTAATACATAGGGTTTGATTTTCAGGGAAACTTCAGAGCATATTCAGAGCAAACATAAGGAAAGTATCTTCAGTTTTTGTAGTTCATAAACATTACAACAGAAGAACTTCTATAAGCAGACATTTGGGATTTGCCTTGTGACAACACCACTCACACAACTGAGAATTAAAACTGGTAATTAAGCCAAGCAATCAGGGTTTTTCAGCTTCTGTGGATTTAATAACCCATATTTTGCAAATGTTTGTGCCCAAAAGATGGCATCCTCAAAAAAAATGAAAAACATGAAAACATAACTAATAAACAAGCAACACTGTTTGATTAAATATCAGAGGAAGAATAAAAAGCCGAGAAAATATTCAAATGATTCAGTATATCCTAATAACGCAATAAGGAAAATGTGGAATAGAATGTTTTTATGAAGTATACTCCAAAGAACTGTGCTTGTAACCTCACCAACTTCCTCCAAGTCTCAAAGAAAGATATGTCCTCCTGTCTTTGTGCTAACCTCACCATTTGGGTTCCTGACTCCATTTCTTCCCAGATTGTCTGGTACACTGCTGCAAAGATTATTTCCTCTTTCTCCTGTATTTTAACATCTTGCTCTCTCTGTGGGCTCCTTCTCAGAAGGATACACAAGCTCAAGTCCATTCTGTGTCAAAATACAGGCTCCTTGGCTCTTAAGTCCCCTCTAACTATCTCTGCCTCATCTTAGCAAGCTCCTCCAAAGAATAATCTTCTTCCTTTACTGGGTCTGCAGCGAACTACAGTCAAGATTCTGCTCTTACTACTCCCCTCACACTGCTCTGGCAAAAGTCAGCTTTAACATCCTAACCCACTGGTCTCTTTTTCATAATCTTGAGCTCCCTGCTTTACCTGATCATACTGACATCTCTCTGCTTGGAACAATTTTTCCTTTGGTTAACAGGAAATAATTCTCCTGAGTCCCATGCTACTAATCTTGCCACCCATTCTTGGATTATTTTCCAGATCCTTTTCCTCCCCTGTCCTTTAATGTGGTGTCTTAGTTTGCTAATGCTGCAGAATGCAAAACACCAGAGATGGATAGGCTTTTTATAAAACGGGGGTTTATTTCACTATACAATTACAGTCTTAAGGCCACAAAGTGTCCAAGGTAACACATCAACAATCGGGTACCCTCACTGGAGGATGGCCAATGGCCTCCGGAAAACCTGTTAGCTAGGAAGGCAGCTGGCATCTGCTCCAAAGCTCCGGCCTCAAAACGGCTTTCTCCCAGGACGTTCCTCTCTAGCAAGCTTGCTTCTCTTCAAAACATCAACCAGATATGCCCCCCTTTCCCATAACATCAACATCCCTTTTCAACATAAACAAATTTGGGTGGTCACTGCCTAGACATCCCTGAAGATTGGGAAAGTGATTAAACTAAAGGAAGAGGTAGCAACAGACAAGAACAAATTTAACAAAGGATTATGAATACTGAATCTTTATATAATTTTTTTCTTAGTTGCTAGGGTATTAGAATAACTAGAAGGAAATAACTGAAATGATGGAACCTTAATCCATAACATTCTTTGAAATCTCCTACAAACAACTTGTTAAATCATACTTTGAAAATTATCACCTTTCTGCATATATGTTATATTTCACAATAAGGAAATAACTGAAACTGTGGAACTGTAGCCCATAACATTCTTTGCAATTTGATCTCTACTTGTTAATTGCACTTTGAAAGTTCTCACTTTTATGAATATATGTTATATTTCAAAATAAGAAAATGAAAAAAAAGAAAGAAAGAAAAAGAAAACAACAAATGTTAGAGAGGATGTGGAGATATAGGAACATTCAGTCATTGTTTTGGGGAATATAAAATTGGCAGCCACTGTGGAAAATAGTTTGGTGTTTCCTCTGAAATTTAAGTATAGCATTACCATTTGACACAGAAATCCCACTTCTAGGTATATACTCAAAAGAAATGAAAGCATGGACAAGCAGATATTTGCACAATGATTTTCATAGTGGCATTATTTATAATTGCCACAAAATGGAAGCAACTCAAGTGCCCATCAACAGATAAATGAATAAACTAAATGTATGCATACATACAATGAAATATTTGTCAGCCATAAAAAGGAATGAAGTTCTGATATATATGACAATACTGATGAACCTTGAAGACATTATATGGAGTGAAATAAGCCAAATGCAAAAGAACAATTATTGTATGATCTCACTGATACAAAATAGTTAGAATAAGAAAATTCACAGAGTCAGAAACTAGAATACAGGTTACCAAGGACCAGGATGGGAATAGGGAACAGGGAGTTAATGCTTAATTGGTAGTTTCTGTTTGGGGTGAAGAATAGGTTTTCATAACTGTGGTGATGATGATTGCACAACATTGTGAATGCAATTAACAGCACTAACTTATGTATTATATGGTTAAAAAGGGAAATTTTAGGTTATATATATGTTACTAGAATTAAAATTAAGAAAAAGAAAAACAACCACAGTAATGTATAACACAAACATGAACCTAATATAAACTACGGTCTGTAGTGAATACTATGGTTAAAATATTATTGTTTCATCAATTTAACAAAGGTACCACACTAAAGCAAAGTGTTAATAACAGAGAAAACTTGTTTGTGAGGGGGAATACAAGGGAACTCTCTAATTTCATATGATTTTTCTGTAAAGCTACAACTTCTCTAATTAAAAAAAGAGGGTGTTCTAGTTTGCTAATGCTGCCGGAACGCAACACACCAGAAATGGATTGGCTTCTATAAAAGGAGGTTTATTTGGTTACACAGTTACAGTCTTAAGGCCATAAAGTGTCCAAGGTAATGCATCAACAATCAGGTGCCTTCACTGGAGGATGGCCAATGGTGTCCGGAAAACCTCTGTTAGCTGGGAAGGCACATGGTCAGCATCTGCTCCAAGTTCTGGTTTCAAAGTGGCTTCCTCCCAGGATGTTCCTCTCTAGGCTTCAGCTCCTCAAAAATGTCACTCTAAGTTGCTCTTGGGGCATTTGTCCTCTCTTAGCTTCTCCGGAGCAAAAGTCTGCTTTCAAAGACTGTCTCCAAAATGTTTCTGCAAGCTGAAGCTCGTCTCTCAGCTCCAGTGTCCTCCAAAAATATCCCTCTTTGCTGTAGCAAGCTTGCTCCTTCTGTTTGAGCTTATCTAGTGTTCCAGTAATTTAATTCAGACCCCCCTAAATGGGTGGGGCAATACCTCCATGGAAATTATCCAACCAAATGTCTTGTCCACAGTTGATTGAATCACATCTCCATGGAAACACCAAAAGGATTCCAAAATCTAATCAACACTAATATGTCTGCCCACACAAGATTGCATCAAAGATAATGGTATTTTGGGGGACACAATACATCAAACTGGCACAAAGGGAATAAAAAAAAAGATGGCTAGGTTCATGCCCCGATCAACAAATAATGAAGAGAGAATCTTCAATGCTCCACCCTCCAAAGAAGCTTTGAACAACCAGCAAGAACTAGCAGAAACAAATTTTTCAAAGCATCACAAAACACTTCAAGACTACAGTAACAGGGTGAATGCCAATCAAGAAAAACACTACTCAAAATTGGTAAGATCTCATGGTGCACTGTCTGGCCCCTCCCCATCCCTCATGGCTTCTCACTGGGCCAGCCTACTTCCCCAGTAAGGATCCCTAGTCCTGGTTCCAAAAGGAGTAGAGTAACACTCATGAACATAATGGGAACATACAACTCTGGCCCAATCTCTCTGGTGGTGGCCTGAGGGATTCACTGCCACTGAACTTACCCTGCATGTAGAAGCTGGCTTACAGAGCTCTCCTACTGGGGCAAGAGATAGTGGGCTGTAGGACACACAGTGCAGTGACTATGTCCACGAAGAAACTGTTTCCCAAGAAAGAAGGGACATTTATATCCATGTAAAAGGGGGAATTCCTAGGGCCAAACACAGTTTGCCCAAGACAAGGGGTCTGAGAAGAAAGGAACAAGGGGGCTGCTATGCTTTGGCCTGAAGGTATTTTCAGGTAAATCTGCAAAAACTGGGAAGGGTGTATTCTTTTTTCTCCCTTTTTTTTTTTTTTTAAATTGTTATCTTCTGGCATTGAAGGAAAGCTCTATCACAACTGTAACTGGATACAAGCTTAAGGAACAGATGCCTCAGAGTCTAAATTCCAGTGATAACATGTTAAAATATCAAAATGTCCAGGTTTCAACAAAAGATTGCAAAACATACAAAGAAATAGGAAGTGAAAGCCCAGGCAAAGGAGAAAATTAAAACATTAGAAACCATAAACCAAACACAACTGAAAACCAAGTGTTCTGGTTTGATAATGCTGCCATTATGCAAAACACCAGAAATGGATTGGCTTTGATAAAGGGGTTTATTTGTCTACAAAGTTACAGTCTTAAGGCCAAAAAGTGTCCAAGGTAAGGCATCAACAATAGGGTACCTTCTCTGAAGGATGGCCGATGGCATCTGGAAAACCTCTGTTAGCTGGGAAGGCATGTGGCTGGCACCTTCTGATCCCAGTTATGTTCTAGCTCCTCTCTCAGCTCCTGTGCATTCTTCAAAATGTTACTCTTGGGATGTTTTGTGCTCTCTTAGCTTCTCTGGAACAAACTCTGGGCTTGTATCTCCAAAGCATCAGCAAAACTCTTTTCAACAGCTGACTTCAAAATGTCTGTCACAGCTGCAGCAGTGAGCTCCTTCTGTCTGAGCTCTTATATAGGACTCCAATGATTAAGTCAAGACCCATGCTGAATGGGCAGCATCACATCTCCATGGAAATAATCTAATCAAAGGTATTACCCACAGTGGGGTGGGTCACATCTCCATGGATACAACCTAATCCAAAGATTCCAACCTAATCAACACTAATACATCTGCCTCCACAAGATTGCATTAAAGAACATGGCATTTTGGGGGAACATAACACATCCAAACTAGCACACCAAGTAACAGAAACTAAAAGTTCCCTCCAGTGTTTCAACAGCAGATTGGAGCTGGCAAAAAGAAACAGTGAACTTGAAGATGAGACAGTTGAAATATATAGTTTGAGAAGCAGAAATTGGAAAGAATGAGGAAAAATGAATAGAGCCTGAGGATCCTGTGGGACACCATCAAGTATAACAATTTGTGCATATTTGGAGTCCCAGAGGGGAGGGAGGGAAGGCAGGCAGGCAGGCAGGCAGGAAGGAAGGAAGGAAGGAAGGAAGGAAGGAAGGGTCAGAGAGAATATTCAAAGAAACAATGGCTGAAAACTTCCCAAATTTAATGAAAGATATGCATATACACATCCAAAATGCTCAACAAACTCCAAACATGACAAACCCAAACAGACTCACATCACAAAATATTAGACTCAAACTGTCAAATATCAAAGATAAAGCAAATTCTGAAAGCCTCAAGAGAGAAGCAACATGTCACATACAAGGGAGCCTCGATAAGATTAAGTGCCAATTTCTCATTGAAAGCCATGGAGGCAAGAAGGCAGTGGGAAGACACATTTAAAGTGTTGAAAGCAAAAATGTGCCAAATCCAACAAAATTGTCTTTCAAAAATGAGGGAGGGATTAAGACATTCCAAGATTAACAAAAACTGAGGGACTTCATCAACTCTAGACTGGAACTCTATGAAATGCTAAGGAGTGTTCTACAGGTGGAAAGGACAACAGACAATCGGCAGAAACCAAATAAAGAAACAAAGATCTCCAGTAAATAATGACATGGGTTAATACAAATAACTGTAGCATTTATTTTGTAACTCCATTTTTTACTTCTTACAGATCTAAAAGGCAAATACATAAAATGTAATGTGCTGGTGTGAAGCAGTTATGTATCCCAGAAAAGGCCATATTCTTTTGATCCATTCCTGTGTGTGTGGACCTATTATGAGTGGGACTTTTTTATTACACTGTTTCAATTGAGATATGACCCAACAAATTCAAGGTAGGTCTTAATATTTACTGGCGTCCTTTATGACAGGATAAAGGACAGAAAAAAGCCAGAGAGCTTAGAGAGAGAAACACAGATAGAGTTCTGAGAAAAAGCCCCAGAGATGCTAAGAGAGGATCCACAGAAGCTCAGAGAGGAGACCACTGGAACCAGAAGACGAAAGTAATGACAGCTGGGAATGAAGGACCAGCAGACACTGGCCATGTGCCTTCCCATGTGGCAGAGGGTCCCAGATGCCTGCGGCCTGTCTTCAGAGTCCAGATATCATCCTGTTGATGCTTTAATTTAGACATTTTCAGGGCCTTAGAACTGTAAATTTGTAAATTAATAAATCCCCATTGTAAAAGCCAACCCATTTCTGGTATATTGCATTTTGGCAGCTTTAGCAAACTGAAACAGAAATCAATGGTTTTGAACTCATAATGTATAAACATGTAATTTGTAATAAGAAATACATAAAGGTGGGGGGACAGAGAAGTAGAGAAACATAGTTTACATATGCTATTGAAGTTAAGTTGATATCAAAGCAAATGAAGCTGTTATAGACTATAGGTGTTAAATTTAAGCCCCTTGGTAACCACAAAGTAAATATCAGAGAGTATGCAAGCTCATAGAGACAGAACGTAGAGTACAGGTTACCAGGGATGAGGGGATGGGGGCAATGGGAAGTTTATGCAAAATTAGTGTAGGGTTTCTGTTTGGGTTGAAGGGAAATTGGTAGTAACAGATGATGGTGAGGGTACTGCAACACTGTGAATATAATTAATCCCACTGAATAGTATGCTCATTAGGGTTTAGGACAGGATGATTTATGTTCTATATATGTTCCCACAATTTAAATAAAAGAAAGATAAACTAAAGAGGTAATAATTAAATGCAATACATGATACTGGATAAGATCTAAGAATGAAGGAGAAAAAGTTCAAAAGGACATTACTGAGGGGAAGGGCAAGATAGCAGCATAGAGAGGTGTGGAATTTAGTTAGTTCCCTGGAGTAACTAATAAACAACCAGGAACAACTAGTAAATAATCTGGAACAAGAGCTGGGGGCAACCGTGACTGTCCACACATCGTGCACCAACCTGGATTGGGTGGAACAGCTGAGATCTCAGCATAAAATCTGTTAGTAAAAACTGTGGAACCGTGCTGGGAGCCCCCTCCCCCCATAGCAGGCAGAGCTGCCAGACCTTGCTGTAAGAGAAAGCAGCATTCCCAGAGCAAGCAAATATAGCTCAGCCCAGCTCCAACTGGGGATTCAATTAACAAATGTGGACTGCTAAATACTAGCTACAAACATAGACAAACCCCTAACAACCATCAAAGTACCCTGAGGTCACTCCCAGTACAGAGGAGGTGGGGCTGATGGAAAAAAAAATTAATTACAAAAAAGAAGGAAAAATGCAGAGGCTTTTAGAAATGACTGAACTTAAAGAGCCAGAAAACATCTGTGCCCCAGGAAAGGGAGCCCAGAAGACCAGGTGCTCTCTCTGAGCAATGAGTGAAACTGGGGGGCTGTGGACTGGCTCTGAAAGGGGGCTTTCTTTCCCTTTTTCTCTCTCTCAATATGAGTGGCTCAGTGGAGAGAGCCTCAGCCATTTTCAGCTCTCAGCACTCTGACCCAGACAGGGGTGGAGTTAACAGAGCCAGAGAGACAAAGGAGCAATTCAAATGCAGAAGATAACTCCCTAGGGGTGTATCTTCCTTAAGAGGGGACCAGCTCTAGTGCTGGCCTTTCCTTCGGAACTCAGACCCCAGGGCCTGGGAAAAAACAGTCAAAACAGAAACAACCTAAGCTGAGAACTAAAGGGGCCACACCTCCTTACACCAGTTGGTAGCAACAGGCTGACAGGTGCCACCTGCTGGGCAGGTTAGGAAAAGCACAGCAGCTAGAGGCCTCACAAGAAAGTCTGTCAATCTTCTAAGACACACCCTCAAGGAAACTTGAAACTGAATATAACCCCATTCTGAGATCTGAGCCTGTTCTGGTCTGGGAAAATCTGACTGAGGTAACCAAGGAAACCAGATGCCTAGACAACAGAAAACTACAAATTACACTGGGAAAAATGAAGATATGGCCCAGTCAAAGGAATAAACTTACACCTCAATTAACATACAGTTGAGATATTGTGTTTTTAATTAAAAATAATTCTGTCTGGGGGAAAAATGCTATTAAAATATGTCACCCTTTTCCAACTCATATATATATAAAGCTAGATTTTCTCCATGTACTTCAACAAAAACAATGCATTACATGGGTTGAAAGCAGAAGCAGATATACAAATTCGACTATCTTATATTAAGCCAGACATGGGAGACATTTACAAAAATATGAAACAATGTCATTCTTCTCACTAATTTTTTATAGTTACTTTCCATTGAAAATATTTTTGTTAACATACCATGACTTTATTATTTTAAATAAAGTAATAAATATTTTATAAATTTATTAATGACAATTTCTAATACACTAAATATTGATAGATATAACCCACATAAAAGCTCTTTCGGGTCCTCAATATTTTTTAAGAGTTTTGGAAGTCCTGAAACCAAAAAGCTTGAAAATTACTGCTCTACTCAAACTTTCCCCACCCTCTCTCAGCTGATGATTTGCTTCCTATTTCACCAGTAAAATAGAAGAAACCAGAAGTGATCTTCCCCAAGCTTCTACCTCTGCAATATGTGCACCTATCTGCCTTCCTCCTAGTGTACTCCTATCTAAGGTCAGCCCCTCCACTTCTTCAGGTCCTAACCTGTCTTAGTCTCCCAGCTGCTATGACAAATACCAACAGGCATTAATTGGCTCATGGTTTCAGAGGTCAGAAGGCTTGCTTTCCCCCAGTAGCATTCTGGCTGGCTGGCAATCCTTGGATTTCCTGGCTTTCCCATCCCATAGCAAGGTCCTCTCTTTTCTCTCCTGGGTTCCCTTGACTTTCAACTTCCAGGTTTCGGCTCCACATTCTGCCCTGTGGCTTTCTCTGTAAGGCCTCCAGTAACAGGATCAAGACCCATCCTGATTCAGTTGGCCACAGTTAACTAAAAATATCTTCAAAAGGTACTATTTACAATGGGATCACACCCACAGGAATGTGTATTAAGACCAAGAAACATGTCTGAATTTGGGGTACATACCTCAAGTCATCACAGTTGGGAGGAGATGGAGAGAGGAACAGGCTAAACTGAGAATTAAACTTTTAAGCACAAAGGAAACATAAACTGATGATTTGAAAAATTCTCAGCTTATCCAAATAGTGTGCTCTGGGACTAGGGCCAGAAGAGGCTCTTTCAGGGACCTCCTTAAGCATCTGGGAAGTGAGTCCTCAGGATCAGGGCTCCATGAAGGGCTTTAACTGAACAACCCTTGCTGAAGAGGGTGTGGCTAAATATGGATCCAGTCAGACATCTCAGAGGATGTCAGGATTGGAAATGCACTTATCCTGGGGGCGGGGCGGGGGGGCGGGCGGTCTGTGGAAAGTCCTTTTGTCTGATAATTTGGAGCCCCCTGAGCTACATGCAAAGCTGACAAGGGTTTTGAGAAATTTTTATGAACAGAAGTACAGCCATCCTGGACTGAAAGGGACAGGCGAAGGATGAATGGAAGGAAGTGATAAATGCTTTTTTTTCTTCCTCCTGACCAAACTACCTACCTTACTCCTCTCATACCCCCACCACCACCACCACCCACACACAACTGACTGCCCCTCCTGACTTCCTCCCCCATGCTGGCTACCTTGAAATCAATTTTGCAGCTGTAGGACTGCAGAGAAAACAACTTGGACAGCAGGGTGTAAAAAAGAAAGAAAGACAACTTCAGATCCTAAGTATTCTAAATATCAATCTCACCCCTGACCGCCCTCCCCCCTTTCCCTGTCACTGCAGCCGTTATGCCACTCAGGCACCTGAAAGTCTCCTCACTAGGCAATTCCTTCTCCCCCTCCTCCTCTCTCCCAGCTCTTACAGGCTCCAGGTGACCTCATTACCACAAACGAAAACATTCCAAACCAAGTGGTCCTAACTGAAACCTCAATAAATCTCTCACCCATCTCCGTGGAACCAAACCTTCCTAACTGCACCCTCAGTAAATCACTCATCCATCCCAGCGGTCAACCCCCCTTACCATCTTCCAGCACTTATCCTACAACCCACCCGCAACCCTTAAAAAGCTAAACTTTGACCAAGTTGAGTTCTACTCTCTCCCACCCGCTGTGATAGTTTCTGAATAAAATCGTCCTTACCTGTTTAAAATTGCCCAGTGCGTTTTTTTCTTTGACGGAAGAATGACTTCAAGGGCGGAACCATGGAAACAGAGACCTGGACGGAAAAGATTTCCTCGGGCCAGGAGCGGGTCCCGGAAGGTGCAAAGGGCAGCTCTGACCAGCACATGGGCAAGGCGCGCCTTCTGCCTAGGCCGGGGGAGGGGGCGGGGTTTCCACCCCAGCGGGAAGATGAGACCACCTTCAACCCAATGCTCAGTGAGGGTGGGGTCTATGCCCAGGTGCTAGGGAGAGTTCAGCTGCCACCCCAATGCTTGCAGAGGGTGGAGTCTACAGCCAATTTTCAGCCGGAGAGAGACTGCTATTGCCGGTGCTAGGAGAAGCTGGGGTTTAGTCCCCAGCTTTGGGGAAAGCGTGGCCACTGCGCAAACGCTTTAAAGGGTGGGGCTGCTGCTCCAGCAGGCCTGGAGGACTAGCAATCATCAAGCCACACATGGCTCTGGACCTTGAGATTGAAGGGAGTTTGCCTTGTTGGATTTTGAACTTGTTTGGTACCTGTGACCACTGCTTCCTTTCAGTTTCTCTCTTCAGAAATGGGGGTGTCTATTCAATGCCTATCCCACCATTGTATTTTGGAAACAGATAACTTGTTTTCTAGGTTTCACAGGTCCACAGACAGAGAAGAATTTTTCCCCAGGATGGACTGCACCCATAATTGATTTGATGAGACTTTAGATTTAGAATTGTTACTGAAATGGCTTAAGGCTTTGGGAATGTTATGATAGAACAAATGTATTTTACATGTGGGAAGAACATGTCTTTTGGGGGTCCAGAAGGCAAACCATGGTGGCTTGACTTATGTACCCTAAATTTAGACATGTTCCTGGTCTTAATCCACATTCCTTGGGTGTGAACCCATTGTAAATAGAATCTCCTGAATGTGTTATTTTTAGTTGCCCAACTAAATGAGGTGGGGTTAATCTGAATTACTGGAGTCCTTTAGAAGCAGAAGAAATTCAGAAGTAGTGAGAGAAAACTACAGGGAGGAGCTGGAAGTCAATGGAACCTGGATGAAAAAGGAGAGAATATCACCATGAGATGGGAAAGCCAGAGAACCCAAGGATTGCCAGCCAGCCAGAACAAAACCAACCCTGGGAGAAAACAAGCCTTCTAGCCTCTGAAACCATGAGCCGATAAATTCCTGTTGTCAAGTCAACCCACTGTGTGGTATTTGTCATATCAGCTAGGAAACGAACACATCTCTGCTTACCTTTTTCAGTTCCTCCCTTCTCACTTATCTCATCAAGTTCTCCCCTCTCTTCTAGCTCATTGGAATCAGTCTATAAATACACTGTTATTCTCTCATCAAAAAAAATTTTTTTTAAACCTTTCTTAATTCCATATTTTAAAAAACATTTCCTAATTCAGCTAATGTCCCAATTCTTTGTTGCTCTTTATGGCAAAGCTCCCCAAAAGAGTTCTCTCTATTCACTGTCTCCAATTCTTTTCCTTCTATTCTTTTTGAGTCTACTCCCTTACAGTTTTCACCCCTACCACTCCATTGAATCTAATCCTGTCAAGATCACCAAGGGCCTCCATGTTGTAAACCTAACGGTAAATACTCAATTCTTATTTTACTCAGCTTTTTAGCAGCACAGGTGACACTTTCTTCCATTGTTATTCAGGATACCAGTGCTGTCCTGGTTTTCTCACATTGGCTGCTCCTTCTGATTTTCTTTTATGGATTCTTCCTTTTCTTCAAAATAAGAGCCCCACAGCCCAGGGCTCCTCTCTTCCTTACCTACTTTCACTTCCTTAGTGATTTCATTCAGTGTCATGACTCAGAAATTTGTAACTACAGCTCTCTTCCCTCTTGCCTCAGATATCTGTATGGCTCACTCTCACCTATTTTCAGTCGACTTAAATGTCACCTTCTCAGTAGAGTCTTGACTAGATAAAATTGAACCTCTTCCCAGCTTTCCTATTCCTTCTTTCCTCCTGTCTCTCCTAATTTTTTCTTCCTCATAGCATTTACCATGAACTCACATACAATATTTACTTATTGGTTTTATTGTGTGTCTTCTACGAAAATCTATGTTCCATAAGAACAAGGATTTGTGTCCTCTTTGTCCATTGCTTTATCCTCAGAGCCTGAAACAATTGATACATTGTAGGTGCTGAATGAATGGTCCTACCAAGCTTTGTTCTCCACTTTCCTTATGATGGAGGAATTAAGATTTCCTTGCTCAGTTTTCCTACAAAGTGGGGTCTTCAAAATCTGTTGATAGACTTCCCTGATTCTGAACATGCTCCTGCCACCTCAACTACTTAATTGCCTGCCTTCTAGATTATACCAATTACATGCCCCTCTTCTGCTTGAATGAATTCTTCTACATTATCCTGGACTCAGCATATTTTGTTAACAGCACTCGTATCTCTCCTGGGGAGGGACAGTTATTGGACCCTTGAAGTGAGAGAGTTATTCGTCTGTTCAAGAAACATCAAGGTAGGCAGTGTGTGTGGTTGGAGTAGAGTTATCCAGAAAGACAATGGCAATCATAGAGCATAGGAGGAAGATGCAGATCAAGTAGGACCTTGTGTAATTTGAAAGTACTTGAACTTTTTCTCAAAGTGAGTTGGGGAGCATTTGGATTTTTTATTTTTTATTTTTTTTAGGTGTGACATGATATATGTTAAAAAAAAAAAATCCACTCTGGCTGCTAGTTGAAAATAAACCACTATTCAAAGTCATTTAACTTTCCTGTGCCTCATTTGGAAAATCAGTAATCTAGATTAGAGTCCTTTTCAGTTGTGTTCAGTGTTCTAAAAGTCACAATAAGACGAGTGAAAAGGATTTCTTTTTTTAATTTCTGGTTTAATTAAATATTTTGTTATTGAACACGAACAATAAATCAATTGCTCGACCTGGCACTATTTTTTTCCTATGAATGCTTGGCAACTGTTAATTCATCATTATCTAAGCTGTTTGTCAAAGTGCCCTTCAAATTCTCATATTTAAGTATTTGCCATGATCTTGCTGATATTTTCATGTCCCCACTAAAACTTGGCTTCAGTAGCTCCTGAAAGGAAAAATGGCAGAGATTCAGCAAATGCAAGATTTATTGTGGCTCAAATTTGGACAAATCAAGTCTTGGCATGGGAAACTGAAGTACAATGTATTGAGATATGTTGTTTTCCTGGTAACAATTTAAAAATCATCCAAATGCTACTGACCTGACCAGTCCAAGCCGCTTGAGATATTGAAGAAAGATTTTTCTGCATTTAATTGATTCTCAGTGTGAGAACAGGCCACGTTAACCTTCCATTCAAAGCTCCTTCACATGGTAGGGTCTTAGTAAATGCTGAACTGAATAGTATTATTTCCCAACCAGTGCAGATAATCCCACTCATCTGAAATTCTGTATGATATTCCAATTACAGTTTCATTGTTCTTTGCTTTTCTTTCTTTGCTAGAAAGTTCTATTATTAAATTCATGCATGAGCACAATCAGTATTACTGAGCAAGAAAATGGTGAATTTTCTTCTACTTCTCATCCCCATGTTGCTAATAGAAGTTATATTTGAGAATTGGTCAGGTAAAATCCCAAGATTTGGTTCATCCATCAAATGTGAAAAGTAGCCTGATAATTGACAAAAGTGTTTTTAAAAAAAACTGGGTCTGGGATGTTAGAAGTGACTAAAGCCCTTTCCTCCCATAGCTGGAATCACTGAATCTCTATATTCTAGAGTTTTTTAGAACAATCCTTCCGTTAAGAGGAATTTAGGGAGTTCTAGCCTAGCATCTTGAAACACACCATACGTCTTCTTTGCTTCTATTACCTCTGACCTGTTCCCTCGTGTTAGGAATCTTTCTCTTGTTCTAGGGCTGCAATACCCATCTTGAACATCCAGTCTAATTCCATGCTGATTACATATTTTCCACCCATCTGGTATCTCAGTATTTCTGAGATTGAAGCCCTGTCTTGCTCTTGTTAGACTTCCCTTCTTTCCAGGGACTTACCTCCTGCCTCTGATTGAAAATGAGTAACTAATGACCCACCTATCTGCTTCAGGGCCTAATACCTGTGTAGATTTCCAAGTCCTAACTGGCTGGCCTTCCAGGAAACAGCTATGTGCTCTCCATATATTGTGATAATCCCGCTACCTCAGCCCTTCCAGCTGAGGCTGCTTCTTCAGTCTACTACCTTTTCTCTTTTGCTATGTTCTTCATATACCATGTTTTTCCAATGGGCTTGGGTGTCCTTTCTGGAAGCCAGTTCCCCTTTCCTCCCCCATCTCTACTGAAGTGTGTAGGTCTAGCTCTAGGTCCCCAATCCTCTCAGAATGCCTGTCCCCCAGCAGAATTCACCTGAATTCACAGAGTATTATTACTCCTCTATAAACAGGTCTGGGTTTTCTCATCTGTAAAATTAGGAGATTGGACTAGAGATGACCCTTTCAACTCTGACAGTCTTATGATTCTTCTATTTATGTTCCTTCTATTTAATGGTCCTTCACAGCACTTCAGAGAAAATAAAATCATACCAGCTTCCAAATAGATTCTTTCTATTCCTACATTTTTATGCCAGTTTTCCTTTCTGGTGGTTAATTTTTTCATCATTCCTGCTTGTATTTCTTAGAGAGTACTTTTCCTTAAATACTGTAGTCATTACAAGTTCATCCACTATATTCTAGTCAGATCATTAAAGAATGTGCTAAAGATCTCCCTTCTGCATTCCTTGTACAGCACAAATTGAACTTACACAGAAAGCATCACTCATCTACTGCTTCCTGCCCCTCTGCTGACTGTGGCTTGTCACTGAGCTTTCTGGCCAGGACCTAAACATGCCTCCAGTATTGGGCATTTGCTGCTCAGGATATTTTTGGGTGTATCCACTACTTCCTCTCTTTTTATAAAAGAATATTTTTACACAATGCATTTATTAGGAAGCTTGTTCTCTGAGGCGCAAATGTAAATAGAGGATTAAGAGCATAACTAATTTACATGGGACACAAACATATCCATGAAAGCATAACACATTTTAAATGATACAGTGAACAAAAGTTAATATAGTTTTCCATTGCATATCAAAATGCACAAATCCTCTTGTCATTTACCTTTACTTTTAGAAATGAAATTCAAGACAATGGAAAATTTTTCACTCACTTGAGTTGTTTTCCCACAGCCAGAGAACTTCAGAGAGACTGTTTTAGGAAACATAGTATCTATACACACACATAAAACTGAATTTTAAAAAATGATTAATGAGCTCGTTTCCCTTTCCTACACAACTGAGTTAAATTAAAAGCATGATCAAGCTACTTGGCTATAAAGAAGTCAGTCATTAATATTGCTTAAAAATATTCAGCAGGAAACAGCTGATTCTGTGGACACAGATATATATGGCCCCTGTAGAGTCGAATTTGCCTGTCCCAAACCACACTTGAAGTTATTCCAATAGCTCCAAGCAAAATAGTGACAGAATAATTGGCATTAAACAAGATAAAGGATACATGTTCTTTGGCTATTATGTTAGCAACTAAGTACCCTGAAATACTATCAGCCAAAAATATAATTTCCAGAAAGAACATTACCGACATAATAAATGTTTGTGACCTTTAAATCTTCTAAAGGTTTAATATAGTTCTAGGAGAGAAATTAGGCATTCTTGTACCCCTAAACCGTTACCCCAGTCAGAGATTGTCTTATGGTAGAGGTACTTAGGGGGCATTGGGAAAGACTTCCCGACCCAAAATATCTATCCCACATGCTGAAATTCCACGCTGAAACATCCGCTTAGGATATTTAACATCTTTCCCCCTGTTAAATTATAAATATTCCTAGGAGAGAAGCCATTTTAAGCTTCAAGGTGTATTCATTTATAAGGTCAGAAGTCAGAAGAAGAGAATGTAATCAACGCTAGGGGTAGGGAGAAGGAAAATAAAAAAGGAATTATTGGGTGCAGAAATTAAACCCTATGAACTTCAATGTTGTCTAGGGTACATGCTGAACTTAGAAATTCTTAAGTTTAAATTTGAAGTGGACAGTGCTGTGGCATGACAGGTTGAGAAAAAAAGATGGTAAAAGGCCTAATGAAATAAAAGATTACATAGAATGTCAAGAATTCAGCTTTGATCTAAACTAAAGACCAAACAGATTTTTGTAGAAGCCTTCACATAAGTATATCAGATTTTCTTGTAGCCAGTTCTTTTAGTTCCTCTTCACACCATTACCTTTTTTTTTTAATCATTTTATTGAGATATATTCACATACCACGCAGTCATACAAAACAAATCGTACTTTCGATTGTTTACAGTACCATTACATAGTTGTACATTCATCACCTAAATCAATCCCTGACACCTTCATTAGCACACACACAAAAATAACAAGAATAATAATTAGAGTGAAAAAGAGCAATTGAAGTAAAAAAGAACACTGGGTACCTTTGTCTGTTTGTTTCCTTCCCCTATTTTTCTACTCATCCATCCATAAACTAGACAAAGTGGAGTGTGGTCCTTATGGCTTTCCCAATCCCATTGTCACCCCTCATAAGCTACATTTTTATACATCTGTCTTCGAGATTCATGGGTTCTGGGTTGTAGTTTGATAGTTTCAGGTATCCACCACCAGCTACCCCAATTCTTTAGAACCTAAAAAGGGTTGTCTAAAGTGTGCGTAAGAGTGCCCACCAGAGTGACCTCTCGGCTCCTTTTGGAATCTCTCTGCCACTAAAGCTTATTTCATTTCCTTTCACATCCCCCTTTTGGTCAAGAAGATGTTCTCCGTCCCACGATGCTGGGTCTACATTCCTCCCCGGGAGTCATATTCCATGTTGCCAGGGAGATTCACTCCCCTGGGTGTCTGATCCCACGTAGGGGGGAGGGCAGTGATTTCACCTTTCGAGTTGGCTTAGCCAGAGAGAGAGGGCCACATCTGAGCAACAAAGAGGCATTCAGGAGGAGACTCTTAGGCACAAATATAGGGAGGCCTAGCCTCTCCTTTGCAGCAACCGTCTTCCCAAGGGTAAAACTTATGGTAGAGGGCTCAACCCATCAAACCACCAGTCCCCTATGTCTGTGGTCATGTTAGCAACCATCGAGGTGTGGTAGGCGAATACCCCTGCATTCTCCACAGGCTCCTCAAGGGGGCACTACATCATTTTTTTTTCCTTGTTTTTCTTTCTTTCTTTTTTTTTTTTTTAACTTTCCCTTCTTTTTTAAATCAACTGTATGAAAAAAAAAGTTAAAAAGAAAACAAACATACAATAAAAGAACATTTCAAAGAGACCATAACAAGGGAGTAAGAAAAAGACAACTAACCTAAGATAACTGCTTAACTTCCAACATGTTCCTACTTTACCCCAAGAAAGTTACATAATATAGCAACCTTTCTGTGAACTTGTTCCTACTAAACCCATCAGAAATTAACAGACCATAGTCATTTCTGGGCATCCCCAGAACGTTAAAAAGCTTATCTGTTCTTCTTGGATTATTGCTCCCCCTTCCTTAATTACTCTCTACTGCTAGTTCCCCGACATTCTACATTATAAACCATTTGTTTTACATTTTTGAAAGTTCACATTAGTGGTAGCATATAATATTTCTCTTTTTGTGCCTGGCTTATTTCACTCACCATTATGTCTTCAAGGTTCATCCATGTTGTCATATGTTTCACGAGATCGTTCCTTTTTACTGCTGCGTAGTATTCCATCGTGTGTATATACCACATTTTATTTATCCACTCATCTGTTGAAGGACATTTGGGTTGTTTCCATCTCTTGGCAATTGTGAATAATGCTGCTATGAACATTGGCATGCAGATATCTGTTTGTGTCACTGCTTTCCGATCTTCCGGGTATATACCGAGAAGTGCAATCGCTGGATCGAATGGTAGCTCTATATCTAGTTTTCTAAGGAACTGCCAGACTGACTTCCAGAGTGGCTGAACCATTATACAGTCCCACCAACAGTGAATAAGAGTTCCAATTTCTCCACATCCCCTCCAGCATTTGTAGTTTCCTGTTTGTTTAATAGCAGCCATTCTTACCGGTGTTAGATGGTATCTCATTATGGTTTTAATTTGCATCTCTCTAATAGCTAGTGAAGCTGAACATTTTTTCATGTGTTTCTTGGCCATTTGTATTTCCTCTTCAGAGAACTGTCTTTTCATATCTTTTGCCCATTTTATAATTGGGCTGTCTGTACTATTGTCATTGAGTTGTAGGATTTCTTTGTATATGCAAGATATCAGTCTTTTGTCAGATACATGGTTTCCAAAAATTTTTTCCCATTGAGTTGGCTGCCTCTTTACCTTTTTGAGAAATTCCTTTGAGGTGCAGAAACTTCTAAGCTTGAGGAATTCCCATTTATCTATTTTCTCTTTTGTTGCTTGTGCTTTTGGTGTAAAGTCTAGGAAGTGGCCGCCTAATACAAGGTCTTGAAGATGTTTTCCTACATTATCTTCTAGGAGTTTTATGGTACTTTCTTTTATATTGAGATCTTTGGTCCATTTTGAGTTAATTTTTGTGTAGGGGGTGAGGTAGGGGTCCTCTTTCATTCTTTTGGATATGGATATCCAACTCTCCCAGCCCCATTTGTTGAAAAGACCATTATGGTTCAGTTCAGTGACTTTGGGGGCCTTATCAAAGATCAGTCGGCCATAGATCTGAGGGTCTATCTCTGAATTCTCAATTCAATTCCATTGATCTATATGTCTATCTTTGTGCCAGTACCATGCTGTTTTGGCAACTGTGGCTTTATAATAAGCTTCAAAGTCAGGGAGTGTAAGTCCTCCCACTTCATTTTTCTTTTTTAGAGTGTCTTTAGCAATTCGAGGCATCTTCCCTTTCCAAATAAATTTGATAACTAGCTTTTCCAAGTCTGCAAAGTAGGTTGTTGGAATTTTGGTTGGGATTGCATTGAATCTGTAGATGAGTTTGGGTAGAATTGACATCTTAATGACATTTAGCCTTCCTATCCATGAACATGGAATATTTTTCCATCTTTTAAGGTCCCCTTCTATTTCTTTTAGTAGAGTTATGTAGTTTTCTTTGTATAGGTCTTTTACATCTTTTGTTAAGTTTATTCCTAGGTACTTGATTTTTTTAGTTGCTATTGAAAATGGTATCTTTTTCTTGAGTGTCTCTTCAGTTTGTTCATTTCTAGCATATAGAAACATTACTGACTTATGTGCATTAATCTTGTATCCCGCTACTTTGCTAAATTTGTTTATTAGCTCTAGTAGCTGTATCGTCGATTTCTCAGGGTTTTCTAGATATAAGATCATATCATCTGCAAACAATGACAGTTTTACTTCTTCTTTTCCAATTTGGATGCCTTTTATTTCTTTGTCTTGCCGGATTGCCCTGGCTAGCACTTCCAGCACAATGTTGAATAACAGTGGTGACAGCGGGCATCCTTGTCTTGTTCCTGATCTTAGACGGAAGGCTTTCAGTCTCTCACCATTGAGTACTATGCTGGCTGTGGGTTTTTCATATATGCTCTTTATCATGTTGAGGAAGTTTCCTTCAATTCCTACCTTTTGAAGTGTTTTTATCAAAAAAGGATGTTGGATTTTGTCAAATGCTTTTTCAGCATCTATTGAGATGATCAATTGATTTTTCCCTTTTGACTTGTTAATGTGTTGTAATACATTGATTGTTTTTCTTATGTTGAACCATCCTTGCATGTCTGGAATGAACCCCACTTGGTCATGGTGTATGATTTTTTTAATGTGTCTTTGGATTCGAATTGCAAGTATTTTGTTGAGGATTTTTGCATCTATATTCATTAGGGAGATTGGCCGGTAGTTTTCCTTTTTTGTAGCATCTTTGCCTGGTTTTGGTATTAGATTGATGTTAGCTTCATAAAATGAGTTAGGTAGTGTTCCATTTTCTTCAATGTTTTGAAAGAGTTTGAGTAAGATTGGTGTCAGTTCTTTCTGGAAAGCTTGGTAGAATTCCCCTGTGAAGCCATCTGGCCCTCGGCATTTATTTGTGGGAAGATTTTTGATGACCGATTGGATCTCTTTGCTTGTGATGGGTTGGTTGAGTTCTTCTATTTCTTCTCTGGTCAGTCTAGGTTGTTCATATGTTTCCAGGAAATTGTCCATTTCTTCTACATTGTCCAGTTTATTGCCATACAGTTGTTCATAATATCCTCTTATAATTTTTTTAATTTCTTCAGGATCTGCAGTTATGTCACCTTTTTCATTCATTATTTTGTTTATATGGGTCTTCTCTCTTTTTGATTTTGTCAGTCTAGCTAGGGGCTTGTCAATCTTGTTGATCTTCTCAAAGAACCAACTTTTGGTGATATTTATCCTCTCTATTGTTTTTTTGTTCTCTATGTCATTTATTTCTGCTTTAATCCTTGTTATTTCTTTTCTTGTACTTGGTTTAGTATTGGTTTGCTGTTCATTTTCTAGCTTCTTCAGTTGATCCATTAGTTCTTTGATTTTGGCTCTTTCTTCCTTTTTAATATATGCGTTTAGTGCTATAAATTTCCCCCTTAGCACTGCTTTTGCTGCATCCCATAGGTTTTGGTATGTTGTGTTCTCATTTTCATTCGTCTCTATATATTTAGCAATTTCTCTTGCTATTTCTTCTTTAACCCACTGATTGTTTAGGAGTGTGTTGTTTAACCTCCAGGTATTTGTGAATTTTCTAAGTCTCTGATGGTTATTGACTTCTAATTGTATTCCATTGTGGTCAGAGAATGTGCTTTGAATAATTTCAATCTTTTTAAATTTATTGAGGCTTGTTTTATGTCCCAGCATATGATCTATTCCGGAGAAAGTTCCATGAGCACTAGAAAAGTATGTGTATCCTGGTGATTTGGGATGTAATGTCCTGTAGATGTCTGTTAAATCTAATTCATTTATCAGATTGTTTAGGTTTTCAATTTCCTTATTGGTCTTCTGTCTGGTTGATCTATCTATAGGAGAGAGTGATGTGTTGAAGTCTCCCACAATTATTGTGGAAACATCAATTGCTTCCTTTAGTTTTGCCAGTGTTTCTCTGATGTATTTTGTGGCACCTTGATTGGGTGCATAGACATTTACGATTGTTATTTCTTCTTGCTGAATTGCCCCTTTTATTAGTATGTAGTGGCCTTCTTTGTCTCTCAAAACATCCCTGCATTTGAAGTCTATTTTATCTGAGATTAATATTGCTACACCTGCTTTCTTTTGGCTGTAGCTTGCATGAAATATTTTTTTCCATCCTTTCACTTTCAGTTTCTTTGTGTCCCTATGTATAAGATTAGTCTCTTGTATGCAACATATTGATGGTTCATTTTTTTTGATCCATTCTGCGAATCTATATCTTTTAATTGGGGAGTTTAATCCATTTACATTCAACGTTATAACTGTGAAGGCATTTCTTGAATCAGCCATCTTATCCTTTGGTTTATGTTTGCCATATTTTTCCCCTCTCTCTATTAATATCCTTTACTGTACCCATACCGAATCTCTTTAGTACTGAACCTTTCTCCAAGTCTCTCTGTCCTGTCTTTGTTTCTCTGTCTGTAGGGCTCCCTTTAGTATCTCCAGTAGGGCAGGTCTCTTGTTAGCAAATTCTCTCAGCATTTGTTTGTCTGTGAAAAATTTAAGCTCTCCCTCAAATTTGAAGGAGAGCTTTGCTGGATAAAGTATTCTTGGCTGGAAATTTTTCTCACTCAGAATTTTAAATATATCGTGCCACTGCCTTCTCACCTCCATGGTGGCTGCTGAGTAGTCACTACTTAGTCTTATGCGGTTTCCTTTGTATGTGGTGAATTGCTTTTCTCTTGCTGCTTTCAGAACTTGCTCCTTCTCTTCTGTGTTTGACAGTGTGATCAATATATATCTTGGAGTGGGTTTATTTGGATTTATTCTATTTGGAGTTCGCTGAGCATTTATGATTTGTGTATTTATGTTGTTTAGAAGATTTGGGAAGTTTTCCCCAACAATTTCTTTGAATACTCTTCCTAGACCTTTACCCTTTTCTTCCCCTTCTGGGACACCAATGAGTCTTATATTTGGACGTTTCATATTATCTATCATATCCCTGAGGTCCATTTCGATTTTTTCAATTTTTTTCCCCATTCTTTCTTTTATGCTTTCATTTTCCATTCTGTCATCTTCCAGGTCACTGATTCGTTGTTCAGCTTCCTCTAGTCTTGTACTATGAGTGTCCAGAATCTTTTTAATTTGGTCAACAGTTTCTTTAATTTCCATAAGATCATCCATTTTTTTATTTAGTCTTGCAATGTCTTCTTTATGCTCTTCTAGAGTCTTCTTGATTTCCTTCATATCCCGTACTATGGTCTCATTGTTCATCTTTAGTTCTTTGAGTAGCTGCTCTAGGTGCTGTGTCTCTTCTGGTCTTTTGATTTGGGTGCTTGGGCTTGGGTTATCCATATCATGTGGTTTTTTCATATGCTTTATAATTTTCTGTTCTTTTTGGCCTCGTGGCATTTGCTGAACTTGATAGGGTTCTTTTAGGGTTTGTAGACCTATTGAAGTCCTTATCTCTAATTTATCAGATCTACAGCTTCGTGGAGTACACTTTCTCTGACTAACCAGCAGGTGGCGTCCACGAGCCACCTGTTCTCCACAAGCCAGTTCTTCACTGCTTAGCCTTTTTGGTGAGTGGGGGAGTGAGTCTTGTGGGACCCAATTGGTGTACCAAGCTTGAGTGTGTAGTTGGTGTTGCCTGCCCTGTATGTGGGGCGTGTTTCTGGGCAGTCGGGGAGGGGGGGTGGCCCTAACAATCAAATCTCCCTGGTGATCCTAGAGTTTTAAAGCTGCTACAATAGTCTAATCCTTCAGTTCAGTCCTGCCACAGTTTGTCTCTGCCACTGACCCACAAGTCCTTGGCATTGGCGTATGGCTCCTGAGACTTGCAAGTGGGCCCCTCTTCCAGGCTGTGCACCCCGGGTCCTCTGTTGAGGGATGACTGTGCTATGTCACAGGTGAGTGCCGTCCCCTCAGGGCAGTTCTGGGCTGCTGGGCTGTGTAGGGAGGCTCCCAGTCTGCTGAAATGATGGCTGAATGGGGCTTTGTTAATTCACACTGCTCCACCTTCCCAACTCTGGGACAATCAGCTGAGGTTGCAGGGAAGGCTAATGTCCACGCCCAGTTTTGTGGTGTGTGCCTGTTATTTGAAGCACTTCCGTCACACTGGGTTGTCTGGGGCAGCTCTGGGCTATGGGGCTGGCGATGGGCAGGAGTGTTTCCTGTCCACCAGGATGGTGGCTGTGAGCGGACACCCCCGTTTTCTTGGGAAGTTGTGGTGTTTAGTGAATTTTCTCAGCCACTGAATTATTGCCTTTTGTCTCAGAGCTCTCTTAGTTCTGCTCTTGACTTGACGTGCCCAAATTGCAATTCTTTGAAGCTTTCTGTATTGGGCTTCTTAGAGTAATTGTTTTAGAAAAAGAAAAAAGAATTAAAAAAAAAAAAAAAAAAAGGGTCCTCCTCAGAGATCTAATGGGTTATTGAAATGCTAAGAGACAAAGCAACCAGGGCCATTAAGGAAAGGTCTACAGGGCAGAGAGATCGGCTTCTCTTCGGGATTTGCATATGCGCCTGAGGGCCTGAGCTCCGCCCTTCCCCTTTCTGTGTTCACCAGAACTCTAAAAATCCTCTGCTTTTATTTTGGAGTTTTTCGTGTTGTTTTTTTTTTTTTTTTTCTATGCCTGTCTCCTCTCTGCTGGGCTGGCTGCTCACAGATTCTCTGGTGTCTGGTCTCTGTCTATCTATGGTTGGAGTCTGGATCAGTAGAATGAGTTTCCGATAAGAGCAGCCACTGCAGTTCTCCCTTCTCCTTCCCGGAGCTGACAGCCCCTCCTCCCACGGGACTGAGCCTGGCAGGGAGGGGCGCGGGTCCCCTGGCCGCAAAAACTTACAGATTTCGCTGATCTCAGCAGTTCGACATTTTCATGAGTGTTGTATGAAGTATGCCCAAAGACAGATTGCTCTGTGGTGTCCAGTCCACGCAGTTCCTGGCTTTCTACCTACTTTCCTGGAGGAATAACTAAAACATACAGCTCACCAGTCTGCCATCTTGCCCCGCCTCACCATTACCTTTTATTACTTGATCTCTTTGGCGCTGACGCTCTTTACCTGTCTTTTCTTGTTAAAATTTTTTTCACGTGGTTTCTGATACCAGGCTTTTCTTCACCTCTTCCTGCCCACTGGAAATTTCTATCCCCTGAAATACTCATGCTATCTTTGGCTCCATTCCCTTCTTTTCATATTATCTGATGGAAAATTCATCCCCTCCAAAATGAGTTGTATCCATATAGATAGCTTTCTATCTTAAGCCCATTTTTCTCCTCCAAGACATGAGACATTTCCCCTCCAATACAACTGCTTACTGGACTTCTCTATCTGAATCTGCTAGCTCAAAGTTACACTCCTCATTCTCTCTGTCCTCTTCTGCCCATCTCTTTCCCTCTCCCAATTCCCTATCATAGGGAATAGTTCTACCATCCAGTTGCTCAGGCTAGAAAAATGGGAGCCACAGATTTTATTTTCTAAACAACTTTTGATTTTGGTATTTAGTCTTCATTCCTGCAGCCACTAGACATTCATCAGTCTCTCTCATTTCCTCAATACTGTAACATCCTCCAAATTTCCCCCAAACACCCATTCCAGCCACCACCACAGATGAAGCATGACGACTCTGCTCAAAATTCTTTCAAGGCTTACCATATCCTGTATTTTACCGGAAAAATCTAAACTCGGTTGCATGTTATTAAGACCCTATATGATGTATATTTTGATTATATTCCTGATTTCCTGCCTATCCCCCAACACACACACACACACATACACACACACACACACACACACACACACACACACACACACACACACTTTGGAATCAGCAATATCAAACTACTTTACCTTCCCAGGACACATCCTATTTTCCTCTCCTATCTCTGCTTGTTGTTCTGCTGCCTGGAATGCTTTCCTATTACCTCTTGCATACCTCCTTCTTTATTGGCAATCTCCTATTCATCCTTTGTTTCTCAAATCAAGTGCTTTTCTTCTGTGCTTCTCTCCTGTGGTTCTGGTGTAGCTTAAGCTATGATAGTTACCAGGTGTGTTTAATAAGCATCTGCAGCACCTGGGTCAACGGCGGGCACAGAGTAGGTGCTCAGTAAATATTTGTTTCTTACATTTGTTGGCAAACCTGGTTTTCTCCACTAGATTATAAGCTCTTTTTCTATCTGCAATTACTAGCCTGACAGAGTAGATAGAACCTCCAGAGTTAAATGACTGAGTCAGATAATGTGAACCTCTACATTGTCTACAGTGTCTGGCATGTTTATATTCAAAACTATAAAGTGAATTATTATTAAAATCCCAACAATATTCTAGTTAATGATTTAGTGAATTGATTGTATTTTGCTGAACAATAATCTTTAGCAAATACACATTGATGGAGAGAAGGTATATTGATAATAGCAAATGCTGAATAATAAAAATAATTTACATATGGAGTTGGAAAGGGCTATTTATACTTATATTTTAATATGGGAGAGACTAATAACTCAGAAATTCATAATTCATTGAACAAAATCTTGAATTCACACTGCAGAGGTCTGGACATCTGGGTTCCCCTCTCTGCCCTCTGATCCTGACTTCACACTGGACATCCATCAGTTTGCATCTCTTCAAGTCATGCTATGGAAGAGCTTAACTTAATACAGTAGAATCAGAATCTCAGGCAAGGTGTTGGTTCTGCAGAAAAAATTTTGAAAAGCCTTCTTTTCTAAGGGTTTCTGTTGAGTTTGGAAACAAAGGTCCTGTTTATCTCAACAGTCAACAAAAATAAGTAGTGCCCAATTTATAGATTCTATAAGGCCAGTCAAGGCCATAAAAAGCTATAATATAGTGGAAATACTGAACATTAGGAATAAAATTATATAAAAATCTAACTTCAATAATAGGATAATTAAAAAAAAACACCTGATAAGGCAATATCTTGAAAATTGGCACACAAGAATATGTGACTTCCTGCAGTGAAGTTTATTGGCTCTTCCTAAAAGACAAGGTTTACTCCATTTGTGCCTGGGCTCCAAAGCAAGCAGCCTTCACTGTCAGCCACCTGGGCACTCAAGTCACTTAGATGAAGGCAAGCATCTGTCCTCTCTCCACTCTGTATTACCCCTGACAGAGTTTTACCTCTCATTTCCTGCAAGGATCTATTCCATTCTTGAACCCCTTCATTCATCCACTCAACAAATGTTTACTGAGATCAGCTCAGCGACGGGCCCTCTTGTAGGTGCTAGAAGCAGGGAACAAAACAGATATAAAAAAAAAAAAAACTGGAGCTTTCTCTCCTTCTTTCTTTCTCACTCTCCCTCAATGAAGGTGGGAGAATCAGAATATTCTGATACTATCTTGCAGCTCAGCAAATGCACCATTCCAGAGACCATAGATGGGATTTGTGCCTTCAAGGTAGTTCTCCCATCTTCAGAAAGAGGCCCATGTTTCACATAATTACACATTTTTTTTTTTTTTAGTTAGTAAGGGATGTCCATAGAGAAGCTTGTCAGAACATGTCTGAGCCTGTTTTAGAAGGAGGCTCTTATGAGAATCAGTTAACTGTTCTAGTGAGGGTGGACAACACTTGCAAGACATCCAGTGACTAGGAAGAAGGGAAAGGAATGGGGAAGAATAAGTGTACATGGGAGGCAGCCTGGCTCTTCTGCTTCTGCCTGTGTAAAGCAATGGACAAAAGGGCAAAATGTCCTAAGGAACCTAATTCCAATATATGTTGGTCCCTGGGGTACTGAAGGTTAGATCTGCTAGCAAGCTAATCCAGAAGGAGCACAGTCAGCACGGCTCCTTTGAGACTGTGTCCTTTTTTCCCCATTCACCGGCCAGCTGAAGTAACCTCCAGTGTAGACTAACCTACCCTTCTAGTCAGTTCTCTACCAGCTAATTGTCATCAATAGCCTTTAAATCATGCATTTAAATGACTAAACATATTTTATGAAATTTTGTAGGCATGAGTATTTGTAACTTGGAGTTACCATCTCAAGAGTGTCTGTACCTAGGCAGAGCTAGTAATAACGTGGAAAAAAAGTTGAGATGCATAGAGTTAATAAGTTCCCTGGTGACTAGAACTAGCCAACATAATGTCCTGAAGTCTTAACTCCTTTTTTTCAATTACTTAATCCATATTGAGTATGAGAATGACATTTTTATATTGAAATGCTTTTTGACACAATTTCTTTCACATCCTTGCTGTGTAAGTCAGACTCTGGACTATGGGAATCGAAAGAATAATACTGTTCTTTTCCATCACAGCTGGTCTGCATTCAAAATGCAAACCCACCTGGGAATTTCCAAGGAGAATTTTTTTTTTCATGATGAAGCTGGCGTAATCTATTCTTTAGTAGAAATGACCTCTGTTTTCATGGCTTGATAACTGAGCCATTTCATATAATTTTATATATTCATTGGGATCAGAAAAATCCGTCATAGATCTTTTCTGAAGATTAGGGCAATGAGCAACCTAATATTCTCTGATCTTCAAAGGAAACTAAAAATAATGACTCCAGGGTCACACACACACACACAAAAGTACAAGCAACAAAAAGTCAGACTTATTCTTCATCTGATACTCTATTGATGTTTTCCAAAATTCACAGAAATAAAAACTTTTAAAAATGACCTTTCCTTTCAAAAAGAAAACATGTCAAGAGGCTAAGTATCTTTAACTTAAACAGAATGCATGGTGGTACCCTCAAATATGGTTAATTAATCTGTGTTTTTGATGATCAACTTACAGGAAAGAAAACAGAAAACTCTCTATATTTTTTACTTTAAATGGTGTTAAAGAACAAGGACTGATTTGCTTATGCGATTTATGCATTTAGTGACAGTAGCTGCTGTTTATTGAGTAGCTACTATGTGCCTGACATTGTTAAGTACTTTATATACAACATGGTGGAGTAATTGTCTACATTGAGAGTCAGACTGCCCAAGTTTGAATGCTGACCATTTACCATCTAAGTGACCTTGGGAAAATTACTGAACCTCTTTGTGTTTCAGGTTCCTCATTTGAAAAATGAAAGTCTGATCAGTCTGAGAAGACAGGTCTGGGTGGATGACCAAGTATAAGGGTGGGAGGTGGCCGTCGGGTGCACACGTAGTCAAGGGGATGATGAGGGTATGGTATACCTTGACTTGGTGATAGGGTTTATTGAAAGCTGTTAAGAGTGGCCAGGGGAGGATGCAGTCCACAGTTTTTCTACTTCTCCATTTCGCTTGTGGCCTGTCCTAAGCACAGCTGCTCATGGCAGTGCAATTTATAGTAAGATCTCAAGTAGCAAGTAAGCGGTATCTAGAATCCTAAAACTGAAAGACAAATCTGCAGGTTGCTTCTTTTCCTCCGCTGAGCATAGAAAACATTTTTGGAGTTCTGGTAATATTTTGCCACATGTTACAAGGCTTGTTAATTACTGGATTTTGTAAAGTTTATTAACCGTTTTTTCTTTATCTTTTGGAATATCATTTCCTGGAAAAAAAATCTTGAAGGGGACCAATTGGTATTGGATATGGGGAAAGCCTGAAATGTATCCTGCCCTCACCCCCCACAAATGTCTTAGAATTTAACATTTACTGATCACCTACTATGCCCTATAAGCATTACGTTAGAGTATGCTGTGGGAAAGGGGAAACTGTGCTAAACGTGGAATGAAAAACTGTTTCAATCCAGGCTCTACCATTTACTTGCGATTATCATTTTGGGTAATTTAACCTCTCTAAATCTCATTTTCTTATCTTTAAAATGTGGCTAATAATATTTATCCTACTAAGTTGTCAGAGATTAAAAGAGATAACCTATGTCAACACAGCATAACACCAACAGCACCGTGCATTGTAGGTCTTCAACGGATAGCTAAGAGAGCGCGTGTAAAGGCCAACGACAAACCTAGTACGCGAGATAAGATGTGTTGTCAAATACTTCAAAGATACAAGGTGGAAGGTCTGACGTGCCTGTGCTACCACAGATGTATTTGTTAAGTGCTACGGGGATCTAAGGGAAGGAGGGGGTCACACTTGTTGGGAGCGTGGGAAGAGACAAGAGAAATTAGGAGAGTTTCGTGAATCCCCCTCCCACTTCTCGCACATTAAAGTCTGCTCCTACCGAGCTTCCCGGCCAGCTTCTACCCACGGCGTGATGTCAAACGGACACCCACGGTTTCCACGCTAGACTGCCAGAGCTCCGCCCTCTAAGCTTGCCGTCCTTCTAGTGCACTATGAACGTGGGTGTCCAGACCTGGCTCCCCAGCCCGCGACCACAACAATCCGCACTAACCGGTGCCCACCCCCATCCCGGAGCCCGTGCCGATGTTAAGCGGAGGCAAGTGGGAGGACGGCGGGAGGAACTCCCAAGTTCCCAGCCTCCGACCACCCATTCTTCCCCTCCACGCAGCCACCCAATTCGCCCCCGCCCCACCCACGTAGCCAGTGCGGAGGCCCGGGAATGCGGCGGAGCTCCGCAACCCGCCCCCACTCCCAGCCCAGCGAAATCCAGCGGCCAACGTTCGCGCGCTCGCTCATCTATTGGCACTGCCTTGCTTCTCAGGCTACGGTCGGGGAAAAACCGGCCCGAGTCTTAGAAAGTTGAATTGAGCAAGGGGCGGGAACCAAAGCAGGCGGGCCAGGGGATTGCCGATCGCACGGATGAGCGCCGGTCTCGGCTCGCGCTCCGTCTGGCGAGTGGCAACGCCGGCTAGCCTGTGCCGCGCGAGACCGGAGTCCCGCGTTCATCACCCCCTTGTTTCGCGCGGACGCGCGCCCGTCTGCCCGTGACCCCAGCAGGGTCGCCCCGTGTGGGGCTCTAGCGCCGCCGGGGGTGAGAGCGGGCGAGCGGCAAAGGGAGGGCTGGAGAGAGGTGGGGAGCGCGCTCGGGCGGCGACAGCCCCTTCCCTCCCCCTCCCGCCGCCGCGGAGCGCGCAGGGAGCTGCCGGGGGCTCGGCGGCGGCGGCGGCGGCGGCGGCGTCTGGTCCCAGCTCCTCCTCTATCTCCTCCTCCTCGCTCCCTCCGTCTGCCGTGGTTATGGCCCGTCGCTGGAGCACAAAAGAGTCTCCGCGGTGGAGGTCTGCATTGATCTTGCTTTTTCTCGCTGGAGTGTACGGTAAGTGTGCGCGTGCCCGCTCGCCGCTGACCGCACAAAGCTGGGGTGACCCCGGGCACCGAGGCCTCCAGGACAAGGGTTCCCCGGGGAACCTGAGGAGAGACCCCGGCCGCCGGTGGGACAAAGACCCGGTGAGGGGTGGATGCGGCGTACGGGTGGGAGGTGTCCCTTCTTGAAGATGCTTTCGTCTACTCGCCTACTTCCAGATCATAGGGGTGTTAAGAGAAAAGGTTGGGGTCCCGAGCGGGGGGAGCCCCGGTGGAGCGAGGGGGAGGCGGGCGGACTTCCCGACCCGGGCTCTAGGGTCCCAGCCGCCGGCTCCCCATTGGTGGCCCCTTGCGCAGTCCACACACACGAAAATGTGTGCATGTGGGAGAAAGAGGGGGCGGTCGCCCCTGCCGCTGCCAGGACCGCCCTGCCACCCCCACCCCCTTCCGGATTCAGGAAGTTCTTTCCCCAGTGAAATTACCTATCTTCTTTCCCACTCCCTGAAAAAGGATTCCGCTGCTTTCTTCCCTCCCCTCATCCTCGGGGGCAGAGGTTCTGTTAATCCCGGGCGTGCAGGGTCCTGTTCATTCCCCAGAGGCAGCAAGCGGTAGAAGGCCAGAAAATAGTTTCCAGCCCCACCTCGGTCTCTCCCTCTTAGGGCGTAGATGTCTGACCTGACTCCTAGTTCAATGGATGTCTGCCCTGACTCCTAATTAAATTGTCGTTTGACCCCTGTTGTGTCTTTTCCAGTCTATGGAATGGGTTAGATATGTTATCTGAGGTTAAGAGAAGACTGAAGACTATGTGTAGGACCAAGTTTTATATTATATTGGGATCAGAACTAGAACTAAATCGAATTAATTGGAAAGAACATTGCCTGAGAGACTGGAGATCCATTTCTGACTTCATTATTAATCAGTTAAGCACATTAATAGGTGTTTTCAAAGAATACAGTTATTCTTTACTTTTTTGAGTGGTGTTTTGATTTCTCCAGGATAAAATAATTAGAAGTTATTATTCTTTGGTAAAATTTACTTACAAAAATCTGTCATTTGCCAAAGACACTAATTTGACTCATTTAATGGTGAGGGAGGGGTTCAGTCATGTAATTCATGAGCAGATATCTCTTGAAAGCATATATATATATGAAACAATGTGATGGTAACTTCTTAAGCCTCAGATATGAAACTAAATGAAGGATTTAATGAACTTAAATTGGCATTTCCTAAACAGTCAAGAAATATTTTTTTTTTTGTTTAGTTTGGGATGTATTGTTCCCTTATCTGATGAATTTGGTTTTTGTTTGTTTGTTTGGATGTTTCATTTTGGTTTTATTTGGGTTCACATTTGATGTGGAAATTGCCAATAAAGTGCTTGTTTGTGACCAGAAAACCCAGTGCATGACTTTTGATTGTTAGTTTGCATAGAGTGGCACTGATCTCTTCTTGTCTGATGACATGTGGTTTGGGTCTACACCAGAGATCAATGAACTGTTATGTTGTTTCTTCTAGCCTGAAGGTGGGTGTAGTTCAGATCTAGGTTTGATCTAAGGGCCCAGGAGAGAGAAGAAAGTGGGAGGCATCTTTAACCTGAGGTGATTAGGAGTGTGTCCAGCTTTGTCCTATGCTCACAGAATTGGATCCTTGTGATGTATGATCAGAATGGATAAACAAATGAGTTCCTTTAGCTCTTCTTTCATTAAAACCTATGTCATTAGTGTTTGAACTAAAAGACTTTTGCCTGTAGGGATGAGAGACTGTGAACCTGGTAATTAGTGTCCGCACATTTTTTTTGTACTTGTACACAGAATGACTTTCTGGTGGGTTTGTCTTTTTGGAATTTGTGTTCAGTGAGGAATTGTTAGTAGGCAGAGACTGAAACTTTTTTTCCAACAGTGTAAAACCAAATTATAAGACTAGCAAGTGATTATTCCAAAGGCTGATTTCTCAAGCCAGAGCCAAGTTTTTAAAGTATAAGAAAAAAGGAGATGGTGAACTACATGAGCAGAGATTAAGGGAACCTGCCTCCCTGCAACTAGGGAAATTCTCTTTATAGTTACACTTTTTCTCCTTTCTCTTCAATTTCTCCAACCATATTTGGGTTCATATTAGAGAAAAAAGCTATAATGTGTAGTGGGGAGGCAGGGAGTGCTTCCATGACAAATAGTGGGATTGGTGTAATTGGAATATGCATTAGTTGTGGGAAATAGCCATCACCTTGAGTCTCGTAGAACAGACTTTAGCTGCAATTTATGAAACTGTCTGTTTTACAGTTAAGAAATATTTTTTTTAAATTGGCTTCAAATAGAGAGCTCTGTTAAAACAACTAAATATTTAGAGTAACTCTTAATATAAACCTAGTGAAGAAAAGCAGGTAGATTAGCCAGTATTTATGCAATTCCTGTACTAACTCCACACGACTCTTTCTTAGCTGTTAACTGCAGTATTAAATGGTTCCAAGTTATGCCTCATCTTTGAAACATTCCATATACCTTTTTTAAAAATCTGTGTTTATCTTAGTGTTTATTCTTTTCACATGACCATTTTAGGTGGACAAGTTATTTTTCTAAATTACGAAGTCTTATTTGAAACTTAGTTGTGAATTATAATACAGTTAATGTTTTCTAAAAGTAGTTGTTCAAAGACCAATAATTATTTTTCAGGAACTCCTGTATGTTAACTACATTGGATGTGCCTAAGATTTAGGAGGACTAAGTAAAGGATAATTTCTGCCTCTTTTGGAAGTTTGAAGAGATAAGAACATTAGTATGGGCTACAGTGAGATTTGCTAAACATTGTCTTAGGCTTACTGTAAGAGAAGGTCCTCCTTTATCTCTTGTAGGAGGTTTCCAAAACCTCCATCTCCTAGTCAGTAGAAGGTGTTAGTCTTGCTCACCTCCCAAAACCATGATTTGGTAATTGTATCAGTGCCGTTGCTTTATGACCGTTTCTCTTCTGCTTGTCTCAGATCAGTGGTTTCTAACTTATTTTAAAATACGTTTTACATAGCTCCCTGTGTCTTGCAGAACAAAACAGAGCTCATGAAATAAGACCCTTACTTCCTGTGATGCACCCTGATATTTTCTATTCTATTTATTCTGCCTCCTCCCTTACCTCCCACCTTTCCTTTCTTCCTTTGTTCATCTGGACCCTTTAAATTAATTGTGGATGCATTAATGAATTGTAGTCCTTAGTTTGAAAAAAACTGCCCTAGATGAAATCTTTAAATGTAATTTAGAATGTTTGCTGTGTTTGTATATCGTTTTACAATATCCTTTAAGAGTTACATATGGATGGTTAGTTTTTGGTTACTTGCTGTCAAGAGTATTTGGTAGCGGTAAGAACTCTTCCTGGCATATGCTGAAATGTGATATAATTCAAACTGGTGTTTAGCTTATTACACTCAAAGGTCTTTGCTCTGCACAGCACAGTACTAGATGTTGTGGTCATATAAAAGATTCTTTTTACTTTTGCATTTTATGTGGATGGATCTTTTCCCATGAATTTTATGGAACACTGTAGCATTTTATAAATTTCCAGCTTAAGGATAGACTAGAAGTTCCAATTTTAGAAAGGTTGTAGAAATAGCTGGAACATGAGGAAAACAAAAAAACGAAACCAGATTCTAATTACTTCTAAAAAAGACACACTTGATTACATAAACTATATTGAATAAAGTTGAAGTAATTGCTTAACATAAGCTCTTTTCTTGAATTTGGAATCTAAATTATATCCATATCTTAGGGAGAATATGAAGGTAGGCAGCACATTCCATAAAATTCTAGGTGGTTATCAGGTAGAAAGTATTAAATGGCCACTTTTAGAAGACTAGCTTTATTCCAGGAAGAATATGGAGGAGATGTGAATGATGTGTGTATGGCAAATGACTTAGAGGGGTCCTAGAAAGTAAACTTTCCTTTGAAGAAAGCATAAAAGTAATGTTAGGCTGAACAGTGAGCAACAGGTAAAGAAATTGTTTGGACTGAAGAAACTTGCTTACGTGGTTAGAAAATGTAAAGCTTTAAGAAATTAAGGGGGCAGTGAAAACTTCTTATGTCTCTAATCTGAGGTGGTGGTGTTTTTAAAGATTTTATTAGTTATATTGCAATTTACAGAATGAAGGTTAGACGAAAAGGAGGTAAATGTATTGAATATAAGTGAGACATAAAGATTTAAGCAAATAAAACAGCTTGTGATTTCAGAATCTGGGGGATGAGTATTAATCCTGTTCTTGCTGCCAGTCTTGGTAGGTAGATGAAGGTTGTCCTAAATTTAGGAATTGAAGTTCAATCGATTATCTATAATCCCACGGTTACCTTCCCTCCTGTTTCACCTCCTTTCCTGCCCTCCACCCCCACCTCCCCAACCTTTTTTGGGTAATGTGCACTAGTTATTTTTATTTTCTAAGGTACAGGATTAGATCCTGCAATTACAGGTTAACAGTCTTGTCTGTTCAGATGCATGTCATCAGGGTCTTTTTTTAAAGTCAATGCAACCTTCAATAAATTATTTTTTTTGTTGTTTCAATACTGAAATTTTGGGAATTCTCATGTTCTAAGCTATAGAAAGGAGGGAAGGAAACTAATATTTATTAAATTGCAGGTATAGTACTTGATCTTTGTTCATTGCTAGTTAATCTTCTTTAGGTCTCATTTAGCAATCCTGTAAGGTATTTATCCCCTTTTTAATAGAAGAGAACATTGAAGTTCAGAGAAGTTGTAACTTACCTAAGGTCAAACAGCTAGAGAGGAGTAGAGCCACGATCTCAACCTACTCCTGTTTGACTCTCCACTTACTCATACATTTAATAAATATTGAATAAATATTTATTGAGCACTTCCTTATATCTGGCACTGTATTAGGCTCAACAACCTGTTAGACATAGATTCTACCCTCCTGTTGCTTACAGTCTAGTGAATAAGTTGTAATAAGTGCTATAAAGGAAACAAACAAAGGGCAGAGATAGTGAATAACAAATACCGAGTACTTAGAGGAAGGTGTCTTTGATAAGCGGGCATTTACAGGACTAAAAGTGTAGCTAACTGTGTTACGGTTGGAGTAACAACGTGGGCAGGCCCAGAATGAGGAAAGAGCTGATGTGTTGTAGGTAAATGACTAAGATCATTGTAGCTGGCGCATGGTGGTCATGTGGGAGAGTGGCAAGGGGTGGTTAGAATGATAGGCAGGGACACAGGGCTTTGTAAGCCATGATAGAGTTTGGGTTTTAAGTATAACTATTGAAGTGGTTTAAGCGCCATAACGTGATTTATGTTTTGAAACAGTCACTTTTGCTACTGTGTGGAGAAGTGTGAAGTTGGCAAGCATAGAGCTGGGGCGACCAGGTAGGAGGTTTGGGCTGTAATCAAGGTGAGAGTCACAGGAGCTTGGACCAAGGTAGCGGTAGCAGGGATGGATAGAAGAGTATGGATTGCTCTTTTGATAGGAGAAGAGGGATTCTTCCCTGTTTGTCACAGGAAGGAAGGAGGAAAATATTGATGCACGTGTGCTTAGGTCTGTAAGTTTTATGGTGGGAAGGTAGCGATTATATTTGATTGTTTCTATTTTCTCCAAGTACTAAGAGGTGAGAGTGAAGGGGAGGATGAAAGGCTGAGGGTGAATTCTCTTCCTACAATTCAGCAGAACAATTTGGATCCTTATGAAGTTAAGTTGCTGCCATTTAATATTGAAGAGGGGGTTAAGAACACTCAATGCAAGTAAGGATATTTTGGTGAATACTTGTATAACAAATGACAAGAGGGGGTGAAGGCTTAAGTTATAAGGGGAGACTTTTAAGAAGGATTGTGTAGAGAACTCAGCTCTAAGGGTAGTTATTTTTGTCCGTGAAATAGGTACAAAGTGTAACTTTCTACTGTGCCTTAAGGGTGTTTCAGGCAAGAAACAAAGGATGGGACAGAGGCTCGATTTCAAGTAACTTTTTGTCCAAGTACTTTATATTAAGTGATCAATAAAGATTGTTTTATGTCTTTGTAAGAGTCAAGAATGTATTGGTAAATTTGTGAATTTCAGAACATAATTTGCAAAAAGAAAGTGACCTACTGTATATCTTTTTTTTTTTCCTGGATTATGTAGTTTATTTCTGGGAGATATAACTTTAGTACATTTTGAAACATCAAAGTAAATGAAGCTGACAGACAAATTTTCTAGTTTTCCTCTCAAATATTTTATAGCTCACTGTCCTGCAAGTATTAGTTTGGGGAAGTGAAATTGTTTTATACCCATCAATGGTATTGATATCTACCTTTAATTCATTTATTAATTAAATGTAGGATATTTAGTAGTTGGAATTTAGCTTTTCACATATAATGAGGAAAGTAAGCCTTTTATTATGTGACTTGATTTCATGAATGCTCATAGCATCTTTTAGGCTTTAAGTTAGTAAGTTGGAGAAAATATGAGTATTTGTATCTGTTATGTTCTGAAATAGAATCCAGTTTCTTGAAATTATTATTGCCTGTTCTAGTATACTAAATCCTATATCACAGACTATCAGACACCTTTAACAAAAAATGCCTTGTTTTAGTCCTCAAAGTAACACTGTGAGGTAGATATTATTGGAATAAACTGAAGCTCCAAGAATAGTGATTTGCCTAATGTTCAGGTCTCTCTGCATAGAGGCTCATCATTTTTTTGTCTACATTGTTATAATAACCACCAACCAGTCTCAGCTCTAGTCTTGTCCTGATCCAATCTGATATTCACAGAACAGTTACTTTTCTCAAGTGCAAATATGATTATGTAGCTTTCTTGCTCAAAACTCTACAGTAGTTCCCTGTTCTCATTCAGATATAAACAGCTCACTAGGCATTTCATGATCTGGCCAGGTTTTACCATTCTAGCCTCATCTCTTTTGTCACCCTCTTCCCAACCCTCTTCTTCCATCACTTTATTCCTACCATTCTGAACTTGTTTCTCTTGTCCCCTGGCCTTTGCAGACACTGTTCCCTCTGCCTGGCTTTATTATCTTTCTTCCTACCCCACTTTCTTCACAAGACCAACTCCTGTTTGTCCTTCATCTTCCCTTTAGATGCTACTTCCTCTGGGAAATCTTTACTGCTTCCTCAAAACTAGATCCTCTTCTCGTGAGCATCTCAGTTCTTAAATGCAGCATTGGTAATGGCTTGTTTTACTCCTAGAGCAGCACTGTCCAAATATAAGCCATATATGTAGTTTTAAATTTTCCAGTAACCACATTTAAAAGGAAAAAGAAACAGGTGAAATTAATTTTAATAATATATTTAACTCAATATATTTAAAATATCATTTCAACAGGTAATCAGTAGAAAATGATGGTTGAGATAGTCTGCATTTTTCTTTTCATATTAAGTCTTCAAAATCCAGTATAAATTTTATACTTAAAGTACATCTCAACTCAGACTAACCACATTTCAAATGCTCAATAACTATTTTGGAAAACTCATTGTCTATTAAAGCTGAACCTACATATGCCCCGTGGCCCAGCAATTCTAGTACTAAGTAAACTCAACAGAAATGGATGTGTAATATGTGCCAAAAGCCATGTACAAGAATATTCATAGTATCTTTATTTGTTATAGTCCCAGACTAGGAACAACCCACATGTCCATCAGCAATGGAACAGATGAGTAAATTATGGTATATTAACATAAGGGAATATTATACAGCAGCAATTCCCAAGCTTTTGGGTCTCAGGACCCCACAGTTATTGACAAATACAAAGAGCAATTTTTATATGGGAGATATGTATGTCTTGAAACAATACTAGGAATTAAAATTGAGAAATTGTTAAAAATATTTATTAATTCACTTAAAAGGACAGTAAGAAACCCATTACATGTTACCATGAATAGTATGTTAAATAAAAATATGTAAAAAAAATGACAAATAGCTATTTTCCAAAACAAGAAAAACTTAGTATGAGTGCATTACCTTACACTTTTGCAAATTACTATAATATTTGACTTAATAGAAGACAGCTGATTTTGCATGTCTGCTTCTGCAGTCTTTTGTGATGTCTTGTTTTTATTGAAGTATGGGAAGAAAATTCAGCTTCACATAGATATGTCATTGTAAAGAGAAAAGTATTTTATTACCTTTTCAGCTAAATGTTCTTTGATAGTACACAAGAACTCAACTAAGTGGTAGTTTCTTTTTTTTTTTTTTTTAATTAAATTCAGTTTTATTGAAATACATTTACACACCATACAATCATCCATGATATACAATCCACTGTCCACAGTATGGTAACATAGTTATGCGTTCATCACCACAATCTATCTCTGAACATTTTCCTTACATCAGAAAGAACCAGAACAAGAATAAAAAATAAAAGTGAAAAAAGAACACCCAAATCATCCCCCCATCCCACCCCATTTGTCCTTTAGTGTTTATCCCCATTCCTCCACTCATCCATACACTAGATAAAGGGGGTGTGATCCACAAGGTCTTCACAATCACACTGTCACCCCTTGTAATCTACATTATTATATAATTGCCTTCAGGAGTCCAGACTGCTGGGTTGGAGTTTGGTAGTTTCAGGTATTTACTTCTAGCTATTAAACCTAAAGCTGTAGCTATTAAACTTCTAGCTATTAAAACCTAGGAGGTGTTATCTATATAGTGCATAAGAATGTCCACCAGAGTGACCTCTCGACTCCATTTGGAATCTCTCAGCCGCTGAAACTATTTCGGCTCATTTTGCATCCCTCTTTTGGTCAAGAAGATACTCTCAGTCCCACGATGCCGGGTCCGCATTCATCCCTGGGAGTCATACTCTGCGTTGCCAGGGGGATTTACACCCCTTGGAGTCGGGTCCCACGTAGGGGGGAGGGCAGCAAGTTCACCTGTCGAGATGGCTCAGTTAGAGAGAGAGAGGGCCACATCTGAGCAACAAAAAGGTACTCAGGGGGAGACTCTTAGGCACCATTACATGCAAGTTTAGACTCTCCTTTGTGGTAATGAGCTTCATAAGGGCAAGTCCCATGCTCGAGGGCTCAGCACATCAAACCTCCAGTCCCAGTGTTTGTGACAACATCAACACCAGTCCAGGTGAGGATGTCCAACACATCCGCACCTTCCCCCAGATCCTCGGGGCTGGGGAGGGGGAGGCTGTAAATATATTTTTTATTATCTGCCCAAATTACTCTAGGATGTGTCACTATTTCACTCCAGCCTATACTAACCTACCGTATCTCACTTCCTATTCAAAGTTCCATGCAATTGTGGTGTTTGCAACATGGAATCTGGAACCCTATCAGTGAACTTTTAGATTTGTTAAAATGGCTCTGGGGATTCCAAGTGCTCATACATACACTTAAAGAATCGCTTGCGATACAGTAATGCAAAAGAACAAACTACTGCTACATGTAGCATGGATTAATTTTACGTGTTGAGGAAAAGAAGTCAGATACAAAATTATAGGTACTGTATGATTATAATCTGTTCTGGGAGTTAGAAGTCAGGATAGTAGCTACCACTGGGAGGGAACAGTGATTGAGATGGGGTACCAGAGTGGCTTTTGGCTGGTAGTATTCTTCTTGATCTAAGTGGTGGTTTACACAGATGTGTGTGAGTTTATGTGTGTATGTGTGTGTGCGTGAGAGAGAGAGAGAGACAGACAGAGAGAGAAAGAGAGAAACACTCCTGGAACTGTGAGCTTTTAGTTTGTGCATTTTTTATTTATCTTTCAATCAAATACTAAGTAATAATTATTTTGAAATGGAACAGTGTTGAAAAATAGTATCTGTAGAAGGCTTCTGATAATTTAGACTGGAGTGTTTGGCTTTTTCTTTTTGTGTTTGTTCTTGTTTTTTGTTTTATTTTTTTTCTTTGTGTCCTATAATTAAAAACCTTTTTAAAACTTTGTACTTTGGAGAATTTCAAACATATTCAAGGTAGACAAACTGATCTAATTAATCTGATATACCTAATGCTCGGTTTCAACAATGATCATTATATGGCTAGCCTTGTTTTATCTATACCACCACTCCACCTGCTCCCTAAACTCAAATAATTATGAAGCAAACCATAGACATTTAATCTATTATATTTTTTTAATATTTTAGAGTGTGTCTCCAAAATGTGAGGACTTTAAAAATTTAGGCCCAATATCATTCTCATACTCAAAAAAAAAAAATCCTTAATTATCATGAAATGTCCAGCCAGTGTTCACTTGCCATGATTGTCTTATAAAAATGAGATTTTAGAGTTTGTTTGGATCAGGATCCAAGTAAGTTCTGTATCTTGCGATATGTTAAAGTTTTTTTTAATTTAATGCTGCTCCCTTCTCTTTTTCTTCCTCCCTACCTCCCTCTCTCTCTCCCTTCCTTCCTTCCTTCCTTCCTTTCTTTCTTTCTTAAATGTGGTGTTATTTGCTATATGCTTCTGATATTCTTAGTCAAGTCAGAATTATTCCTTAAATTCTTACTTTCATAAGTTTTTAAATTCAGTTTTATTGAGGTATATTCACATACCATACAGTTGTCTGCAGTGTACAATCGATTGTTCACAGTACCATCATATAGTTGTGCATTCATCACCACAATCAATTTTTGCACATTTTCCTTACTCCAAAAATAAATAAATAAATAAATAAATATCAGAATAAAAGTAAGAAAGAACACTTAAAGCATTCCGTCCTCCCCATCCCACCCTATTTTTCATTTAATTTTTGTCTACTCATCTGTCCATACACTAGATAAAGGGAGTGTGAGTGACAAGGTTTTCACAATCACATGGTCACACTGTGTAAGCTACATAGTTATACAATCATCTTCAGGAATCAAGGCTATTGGGTTGTAGTTGACAGTTTCAGATATATCCTTCTAACTATTCCAGTATATTAAAAACTAAAAAGAGATATCTATATAGCACATAAGAATGCCCTCCAGAGTGACCTTTTGACTCCATTTGAAATATTTAAGCCACTGAAACTTTATTTTGTTTCATTTTGCTTCCCCCTTTTGATCAAGAAGATTTTCTTAATCCCATAATGCCAGTCTGGGCTCGTCCCTGGGAGTCATATCCTGCATTACCAGGGAGATTTACACCCTTGGGAGTCATGTCCCACGTAGGGGGGAGGGCAGTGAGTTTACCTGTCGAGTGAGCTTAGAGAGAGAGTCACATCTGAGCAACAAAAGAGGTTCTCTGGGGGAGACTGTTAGGCACAATTTTAAGTAGGCTTAGCCTCTCCTTTGCAGTAACAGGCTTCTAAGGGAAGTCGCAAGATCGAGGGCTCGACCTACTAAATTGGTAGTCCTCAGTGTTTGTGAGAATATCAGTAATAACCCAGAAGGGGAAGTCCCACATTTCTGCATTTTCCCCCAGTTCCTCAGGGGGCCCTGCAAATACATTTTTATTCCCTGTCCAAATTACTTTGGGATGTATTGGGATTTCACACTAACCTGTACAAACCTACCAGATTTCACTTCCTATTCAAAGTTCCGTGTAGTTATGGTGTTTGAATGAACTGACTGTACAATTTAAATTATTTGGTGTGCTATTTTCATAAGGTTTTGAGAAGACGTTTTAAATTTTATCAGGTAAGTTTTTTCATTTCCAAAATGATCATAAGGAATTTATCCATACCTAGTATGTGAAGCATACCTAGTATATGCCAGACAATACTTTTTGAATAAATGAATTCAGTTATCCATGAATGGAATTAGATTACATTCATGTGATTCCAAATGTTGAACCACTTTTGCATTGATGGAATAGACTGTACCAATTTGGTAATGATATATTATCTTTTTACCTGTTACAATCCATTTACTAATTTTTTTCTTTAGACTTTGTGTTTATATTTATGACATCAGTCTGTAGTCAGTCCTAGTTTTCTCCCTTCCTCAATCCACCCCTTTCTCTGTGTTTCTCCCTTCTGTAGCCTGTCCTTGCCTCACCTCCGGCCTGACTTTCATATCTGTTATTCAGGTCTTGTGGATGTGCTTAATCTTTTTCTGATCACTTCAGTAATCAAGAACAGTATAGAAGATTTTAGTGTTCCAGTTGTGCTTATTTTGCCTTTTAAGATTAAGAAAGGAGAGCAAGTATTTGTTTAGGAACTGTAGACAGTATGTTAGGAAAGCAAATGTAACAGGTTTGTACTGGTAAGTGCTGACTGGAGAAATATTTTCATTCTTAGTGTGTTAAACTTTGTTTCAGTAAGCAAGATAGAAATAAGTCTACAAGAAATAGATTGTTCTTATGAATGTGTTTTAGGACTAACTAAACCAGTAAGACACATACCTTGGTGAAGATGAAATGGTCTCATGGGAAGTGGAACTCAGCCTGAAAACTGGCACTGTGGTGGGCAAAATGGGAGATGCTAAATGAGGACTGAACTGGAGTCAAAAGGTAGTACTGTTGTATTCAAACAATCCAGTGTGTTGGGTATGACACTTTAAGACCAAACTTACTTGTTCAAAGATAGCAGCTATAGACTTAACCAAAAGTGTGGCCCCAGTGCTGTCTAAGTCATGACAAAATGGTATACTAACGTGATTACTTGTACGTAAGAGTATTTGCCCTGGTACAAAGGATAGGGGATTAAGAAGGAACCTACTATTAGCAGTACTAGTTTAGGTTTTAAAGTCAATAAGTAAGGCTAGAATGACATACTGTTTTTTAAAAAAATCCCTTAAATCAACTTCAAGTACAATATACATGTTTTGTATATACAGTGCTAAATAGCATACTTTCACTAAGTATAAAACATCCAGTTTTCTCTCCAGCATTGGTACAGAAGTTGCTTTGAGCACCAGATAAAATGCTTGGTTGTGTTTAGGTGCAATATGAGAAATATGAGTGAGTATGGATAAAATTGCATAATTTAATTTAATTTTAAATAAGATTCAGCTTCACATTAATTCTTTTCTACATCACACTGCAGTAAGGGCCTGAGTGTGTGATTTGGTTGACCTGTGCACATGGGTTAGAGAGAATTAGTATTAAGATTCATGATTTATCCCTGCCTTTTATTCTTTTGATTTATTTTATTGTTATTTTATTTATGTTTTCTTATATTCCTGATGTAAGAAGGGGGCTAGCTAAAATTAAATTTAAAATAATACAAATTGCATTTCTTAAAGGTTTGTTAGAACTTGACCCTAAAACTACATGGGTATGATGCCTTTGGGGGAATAATTCTTTAATTATCTTTTCAATTTCTCTTACGATTATTGTCTATTCAGGTTTTCTACCTCTTTGAATCAGTTGTGCCAACATTAACTAAAATTTTCATAGAACATTGTTGTTTCATCTGTATTTCCAAGTTTGCTTTAAAGTTACAAGTAATGACTTCAAAAATATTTTCTACATCTGCGATTATATCACCATTGTCATCCCTAATCCTTGTCTGTCTGTTTTTCTCTTTTTCTTGAGCAGACTCATCACAGGTTTTACTATTTCAGGTGTTCTTGGAGAACCAGTTCTTGGTTTCATGATCTACTGGTTTCCTTGTTTTCTATTTTATTGATTTCTTCTTTTAATTTATTTCTTTTTTGACTTATTTTGTTGTTTTTCTAGCATTTCAGGTGACTATTTAGTTTATCATTTTTAATTTTATTTTTAAAATTATCTTATAGCAAAGTTTATGTTTTTCTTTTGCTGTCCAGTTCTGTGAATGTCAGCATATGCATGGATTCACGTAGCTGCCACCAAAATTCAGGATACAGAACAGTTCCAACACCCAAGAAAGCTCTTTCATGCTATACTTTTATAGTCACACACTTCCCCCACCTCTAATTTCTGGTAACTGCTCATCTGTTCACTGCTATAGTTTTGTGTTTTTGTATGTATTATGTTCCCCAGAAAAAGCCATGTTCTTTGATGCCGTCTTGTAGGGGCAGACGTATTAGTGTTGATTAAGTTGGAATGTTTGGTTTAGGTTGTTTCCATGGAGATGCACCCCACCCAACTGTGGGTGATAACTCTGATTGAATAATTTCCATGGAGGCATGGCCCCACCCATTCAGTGTGGGCCTTGATTAGTTTACTAGAGCACAATATAAGCTCAGACAGAAGGAGTGAGCTAGCTACAGCCAAGAGGGACAGTTTGAAGACTGCACAGGAGCTGAGAAAGAAGCTGGAACACAGTCCAGGATCAGCAGATGCCAGCCACGTGCCTTCCCAGCTAACAGAGGTTTTCGGATGCTGTCAGCCATCCTTCAGTGAAGGTACCCTTTGTTGATGACTTACCTTGGGCACTTTATGGCCTTAAGACTGTAACTTTGGAGCCAAATAAACCCCCTTTTATAAAAGCCAATCCATTTCTGATGTTCTGCATTCCAGCAGCATTAGCAAACTGGAACATCCCTCAACGTGTGATTCAACAAGTGGTTATATAAGAAATTTCCGAAAATGTTATGAGTTACAGTATCATAGTTTCAGTTATTTCCGTATTGTGAAATATAACATATATACAAGAAGGTGATAACCTTCAAATTACAACCTAACAAGTAGCTATAGAACAAATTATGAAGGATGCTATGGGTTACAGTTCCACCATTTTAGTTCTTTCCTTCTAGCTACTCTAATACTCAAGTAATTAAGAAGAAGAAACTTGTATAGAGATTCAGTATTCATAATCCTTTGTTAAATTCCATCTTGTCTGTTGCTACCTCTTCGTCTAGTTTAATCACTTTCTTGATCTTCAGGAATGTCTAGGCAGTGACCACCCTAACTTGTTCATGTTGAAAAGAGGTGTTGACACTGTGGGAAAAAGGAATACATCTGGTTGATGTTCTTGAAGAGGCTGTTGCCTTTGGGTTTTGGGACTTAGCTGGCATAGGAGTTCTCTGGAGGATTTAAGTTCTGAAGAAAAAATTTAGTGAGTGAAATTTTTAGAGTCTCAGATAGGGGTTTTCACGACTACTGTTGACTTGGGCTTATCGTGCTGTAGCCATTTGACATATTCAGCTGAAGCTTGCATAAGAGTAATCTCCAGGACAGCCTATCATCTCTAGCTGAACTCTCCAAACCACTGATACTTCATTTTGCTACCTTTCTCCACTCCCCCCCACCAACCTTGGTCAAAAAGGCATTCCCAACCCCTTGATTCCAGGGTCAGACTCATTCCTGGAATCTGTGTCCCATGTTGCCTGGGAGACTCCTTCATCTGGGGGGTCCTGTCCCACACCTGGGGAGGGTGATTAATTTATTTGCACAGTTAGGCTTAGAGAGAGAAAGTCCATATTTGAGCCACAAAAGAGGTTCTCTAGAGGTGACTCCCAGGCATAATTATAGGTGGGCTTAGCTTCCCCTTTACAACCGTAAGTTTCACAAGAGCAAGCCTCAAGATCGAGGACTTGACTTACAAAGTAGGGGGTTCCTAAATTCACATAGCATGTATTACGTCTACAATAATCCATCCATATTTCACATTATCATCACTTAGTTGTACAATCTTCTTCGCTCTCCGTTTTAACCAATTCTCATGACCCAAAACACCTCGTAGCTCTTTTCAGTCCTTAATTATTTGTCCCTAGTATTTGTGTGGTATTAGTAAGGTATTCCTATTAATTTTAGTCCTTAGTATGAAATAGGTAGATTTTTCCCATATACCATTCTGTTGTCCACTCTCTGTACTAGTGTCATACCTTAGAAGTATATCATGCAAGCACCTATCTATATTTGTAATGCTGATCTGTGGAATACATGTCTTGTGGAATACATGTCTTTAAACAACCCCTTTCAATCCTATTCACCTTCAATTCAACTCTGATATTTTTAATCCCATTAACAAACAGTCATCATCCCTATCCATTCCCATACCATTGAATTTACCATCATTAACATATCTGAACATATTAGATTATCATTTCCCCTCCAATAGCTTCTGTCTATCACTAGGTTCCCAGTATTCTACATTATAAGATACTGATTTTACATTATTCAGGGAGTTCATAGAAGTGGTAACATACAACATCTCTCCTTTTGTGTTTGACTTATTTTACTCAGCATTGTATCTTGAAGGTTCATCCATGTTGCCATACATTTCAGGACCCTGTTCCTTCTTACTGCTGCATAGTATTTGTGCTAGTTAGGGTTCTCTACGGAAACAGAATCAACAAGAGGTATCTAAATATAAGGTTTCATACAAGTATTTCACACAGCTGTGGGGATGCATGAGTCCAAATTCTGTGGGGCAGGCAGCAAACTGGCAACTCCAATAAAGGTGTCCGATGAACTCCTCAGGCAGCGAACTGGCAACTCCAATGCATGTGTTTGATGAACTCCTCAGGAAACACTTCGCTGGCTAGCCAAAGAAGTAGTGAAGGTCCTCTCTCTGTCTTGCTTTAGTCTTCAACTGATTGGGTTAAATCCAGCTGATTGAGTTCTCTCATGATCAGTCACAGCTGCAGCCAGTTGACTGAAGATTTAATAAACCAGCCTTCTGGTTTATTAACCGGCCATAAATCTCCTTGCAGTAATGGTTAGGCCAGTGCTTATTTGACCAGACACCTGGACACCGTCACCTGGCCAAGTTGACACATGAACCTAACCATCCCAGTATTCCATAGTATGTATATACCATATTTTGTGTATCCACTCATCTGTTGAAGGACGTTTGGATTGTTTCCATCTCTTGGCAATTGTGAACAATGCCGCTATGAACATCAGTGTACAAATGTTTGTTTGTGTCACTGCTTTCAGGTCTTCTTTGTGTATACCGAGAAGTAGAATTGCTGGATCAGAGGGTAATTTGATATATAGTTTTCTGAGAAACCGCCAGATTGTCTTCTACAGCGACTGTATCATTATACATTCCCACCAGCAATGAATAAGAGTTCAATTTCTCTACATCCTCTCCAACATTTATTGTTTCCTGTTTGTTTAATGGCAGCCATTCTTACTGGTGTGACATGGTATCTCATTGTGGTTTTGATTTGCATTTCCCTAATAGCTAGTGGAGGTGAATATTTTTTCTTGTGTTTTTTAGCCATTTGTATTTCCTCTTTGGAAAAATACCTTTTCATATCTTTTGCCCATTTTATAATTGAGCTGTTTATACTATTGTTGAGTTGTAGGATTTCTTTATATATGCAGGATATCAGTCTCTTATCAGATATGTGGTTTCCAAATATTTTCTCCCATTGAGTTTGTCACCTTTTGACAAAGTTTTTTGAGACACAGAAACTTTTTATTTCCTTTTGTTGCTTGTGCTTTGAGTGTAAGGTCTAAGAAGCTACCACCTATTACTAGGTCCTGAAAATGTTTCCCTATATTGTCTTCTAAGAGTTTTATTGTGCTGTCTTTCATATTGAGGTCTTTGATCCCGTTTGAGTTTATTTTTGTATAGGGTATGAGGTAAGGGGTCCTCTTTCATTCTTGTGGTTATGGATATCAAGTTCTCCCAGCCCCATTTGTTGAAGAGACTGTTGTCCCTGTTCATTGGATTTTGGACCTTATCAAAAATCAGTCAACTGTATATCTGGGGTCTATTTCCGAACTCTCAATTTGATTCCACTGATCAATATGTCTGTCTTTGTGCCAGTACTGTGCTGTTTTGACCATTGTGGCTTTATAGTCGGCATCAGAGTCTGGAAATGTAAGTCTCCCTCTTCGTTCTTCTTTTTTAGGATGTTTTTGGCTATTCGAGTTCCCTTTCCTTTCCAAATATATTTTATAGCTAACTTTTCCAAGTCTGCGAAGTACATTGTTGGAATTTTGATTGGGATTTCGTTGAATCTGTAGATCAGCTTGGGTAGAATTGACATCTTAACAGTGTTTAGTCTTCTTGTCCATGAGAATGGAATATTTTTCCACCTATTTAGGTCCTTTTTTATTTTAGTGAAGTTTTGTAATTTTCTGTCTAGAGGTCGTTTATGTCCTTGTTTAAGTTTATTCCTAGGTACTTGATTTTTTTAGTTGCTATTGTGAATTGAATTTTTTTTTTTTAATTGTCTCTTTGGTTAGGTCATTACTACTGGATAGGAACATTACTGACTTATGTGCATTAATCTTGTATCCTGGCACTCTGCTGAATTTTTTTATTAGCTCAAGTAGCTTTGTCGTCTAATGCTTAGGATTTTCCAAATATAAGATCATATCTTCTGCAAATAATGACAGTTTTACTTCTTCTTTTCTAATCTGGATACCTTTTATTTCTTTGTCTTGGTGAATTGTTCTGGCTGGAACTTTTAGCACAATATTGAATAATAGAGGTGACAGTGGGCATCCTTGTCTCGTTCCACATCTTAGGGGGAAGGTTTTCAGCCTCTCACCAATGAGTAATATGCTGGCTGTGGGTTTTGCATATATGCTCTTTATCATATTGAGGAAGGTTCCCTCAATTCCTATCTTTTGAAGTGTTTTTATAAAAAAAAAAAAAAGGATGTTGAATTTTGTCAAATGCTTTTTCAGCATCTTTCAAGATGATCATTTGATTTTTTTCCCTTTCAATTTGTTAATGTGTTGTATTACATTAATTGATTTTCTTAAGTTGAACCACCCTTGCATGCCAGGAATGAACCTCATTGGTCGTGGTGTGTAATTTTTTTAATGTGTCTTTGAATTTGATTTGTAAGTATTTTGTTGAGAATTTTTGCATCTATATTCATTAGGTTGATTGGCCTATTGTTTTCCTTTTGGGTAGTATCTTTATCTGGTTTTGGTATCAGAGTGACATTAATTTCATAAAATGAGTTAGGTAGTGTTCCTTTTTTTTTCAATTTTTTGAAAGAGTTTGAGCAGGAATGGTGTCAATCCTCAGAAAAAGAAGTTTTCGATTAGAGGTAGAAATTTGAGAGCTTTCAACATGGAGGACTTGAGGGGTATCTATATAATGTGTAAGAACAACGTATGTGCTGAGAAGAGTTTCTAGAAAGGGAGACGATGATAAACCAAAGATCCCTGAATGGTTGGCAAGGGAGATAATTTACTACAAGTATTTTGTGAGGAAGTTGGTTGAAAGCTTGAAGAGAATAATGAAGGACTTAATATTTTTCAAGAGAATTGAAAAGATAACTGAGTAAGGCTTTATTAAAAGATTGTAATCCAGCAGAGTTGAAACTGAATTTATAGTGACACTGTTCCTCATAGTTATATATAATTTTCTCAACTACCATTAGAAAACCAGATTCAGAGTTCATGTTTTGAGAATAATGTCTTCATAGGTGGGTAACCTTTGCTACCTGCATTTCGGAAGCACACTAGGAGTATAAGCTAGACTGAAGAAGGTTCTGAGGGAAGTGATTGGTAAGGAAGTTCCATTAGTAAGTGCAGATTTCTTTTTCAAAAAGTTTAGCTGAGAAAAGGAAACAGCAAGACAGGAAAGTGGAAAGAGGGAGGTGCACTGCCAAGAAGTTTTGTTTTATGGTTGGGAAAGACATGAAAATATATATATATATTAAATTCAGTTTTATTGAGCTATATTCACATACCATACAGTCATCCATAGGGTACAATCACTTGTTCACAGTACCATTATATAGTTGTACATTCAGCACTACAATCAATTTTTTAACATCTTCATTACCACACACACAAAAGAATAAGAATAAAAGTTAAAGTAAAAAAGAACACCCAAAACATCACATACCCTCATCCCTTCCTATTATTCATTTATTTTTTGTCCTCGTTTTTCTATTTATCTGTCCATACACTGGATAAAGGGAGTGGGAGCCACAAAGTTTTCACAATCACATTGTCACGCACTGTAAGCTATGTAGTTTTTCATTCGTCTTCAAGAATCAAGGCTACTGGGTTGCAGTTCAACAGTTTCAAGTATTTCCTTCTAGCTATTCCAATACTCTAAAACTAAAAAGGGATATCTATATAATGCGTAAGAATAACCTCCAGAATGACCTCTTGACTCTATTTGAGATGTCTCAGCCACCGAAACGTGATTTTGTTTCATTTCTCTTCCCCCTTTTGGTCTAAGAAGGTTTTCTCAATCCCACAGTGCCAGGGCCAAACTCATCTCTGCGTGTCATGTCCCATGTTGCCAGGGAGATTTACACCCCTGGGAGTCATGTCCCACATGGGGGGTGGGGCAGTGAGTTTACCTGCTGAGTTGGCTTAGAGAGAGAGGCCACATCTGAGCAACAAAAGAGGTTCTCTGGAGGTGACTCTTAGGCACAATTATAAGTAGGCTTAGCCTCTCCTTTTCAGTAACAGACTTCATAAGGGCAAGCCCCAAGATCGAGGGCTCGGCTTTCTGAATTGGTAACCCCCAGTGCTTGTGAGAATATCATTAATACCCCATGTGGGGAAACTTAATGTTTCCACATTTTCTCCAGTCCCTGAAGGGGGCTTCACAAATACATTTTTATTCTCTGCTCAAATTACTCTGGGATGTATTGGGGCTTCACACTAACCCGTACAAACCAACCAGATTTTACTCCCTATTCAATGTTCCATGTAATTTTGTTGTTTGAATAAATTGACCATACAAGTTAAATTATATAGTGTGTTACAAAAAATATAGATTTTGCACCTAATACACATCTCTTCCTTTGGTCTCACGCTGAAGTTGAAGTTTTAAAAACACCGTCAATATCTTCCTTTACCCTTTAGTCTGATTTACCGTAGTCCTGACCAAGTCCTTTTCGTTCATATCTCTAATTGAAGTCTGATCTCTTGTTTCAGACTTCTTAACCTTTGCTGTATGGGGTAATGCTGACATTCATAGCTGCCGGACTCTGTTCTGAGTCTCAGGTGTCACACAGATACCCAAAGTTCCAGGGACTGACCAGGTTATACACAAAGAGCTCAACATCTCAGAATTTAGAAACAGCCATTACAACTCAGGAGTAGATGTAACTGCTGTAAGAGTGTACAATCTAGGAACCTTTACAATAAGCTTCCCATGGTGACCTGTGCTTTCAGACTCAATTTTCAGAGTTTGCACATTATAGTTAGTCCATATTAGTAGAGGCAATTTAATGTTTTTCTTTTCATTTGTGGTTTATTTCACTCAACATACTGTCCTCAATGTCCATTCACCTCTCAACTTCACTCCTTGTAGCAGCTCAGTATTCCATTGTATGTATACGTTCATCAGTTGATGTACCCTTAGGCCACCTCCGTTCACTGCAAATAGTGAATACTGACGCTATAAACCCCCCTGTGCAAATGTCCGTTCATGTCCCTCTTTTCAGTTCTTCCAAGTTTGTATGCAGCCCCATGCTTAGCTTCCTGTTGAACCTCCACACTGCCCTCCAGATGGACTACATCATTCTACCACCCCGCCAACAGTGATTAAGTACATCCCTTTCGTCACATTTTCTCCAGCACTCGTGTCCCTCTGTTAATTTTTTAGATGGTTTTATTCACACACTATACATTTCATCCTAAGTAAACAATCAGTTCTTCCCTGTATAATCACAGTTACGCATTCACCATTATCTCTGTGAGGAAGGACATTTCCATTTCTTCCACAAAGAAAGAGGAAGAAGCAAAAAAAAAGAAATAAAAAAAATGACAACTAAAAAGCAACAAAAGAAAAAATAAAATTAAGATAAAACAATAAAAAAGTCAGACAACAACACCAATACAAGAATCCCATACCCTCCCTTATATCCCCCTCTTATAGACATTTAGCTTTGGTATATTGCCTTTGTTACAAGTAGTGGAAGCATATTACAATGTTAATGTTAACTATAGACTCTAGTTGGTGTCGGTTGTATTTTTTCCCCCAATACCACCCCATTTTTAACGCCTTGCAAAGTTGACATTAGTTTGTTCTCCCTCATGTAAAAACATTCTTTTATTTGTACCTTTGATTACAATCATTGACTACTCTAGATTTCACTAAGTTATACAGTCCCAGTCTTTATCTTTTATCTTTCCTTCTGGTGTCCTACCATGAATATATTTTTAAGAGGAGACAAAGGAACCAGAAAAGAGGAAAGAGAGTGGCAATGAATGGCAAAGGATCCAGAGGTTTACTATGGCCTTGGTTCCACTGATAGAGCCTGTTATGAACTTGAGAACATTCTTCTTTCTCAAGGAAATACTTACTGGACATAAATAGTGTTAGAAGTAGAAACAAGCCACTTATGCTCTGATTTTTCATAAATAATAAAGGTAGAAAAAAACCAGCAGTATAGACATTGGATGCCAAAAGAAAAAAGAGAGAGAGAGAGAAAACACAAGGTTAATGTCCAGGAAATCTTAGATCTACAAATCTTATCAATTATGATTTTAACAATTTAGCTATTTCTTTAAAATGTTAAAAGCATACTTTAAAAATTTAGAAGGTTACTGATTTCTAAATTCTCTTGTAATTCTACCTTTAAAAGACCATTTTCTTGCAACCAATTATATTAAAAATAGTTTATCTTTGTTGTTATTACAAAGGCAACACTGTTCCTTTATTTGCTTTAGTCTGTGTGTAAACATGGTGCTAATAGTGATGTCAGCAAGTATAGGAAATTTGCAGCCACACATTAGTAAACTCTTGTCTTCTCATTATTGAATTTCCTGTATAAGGACATTTTTTTAATTACAGTTTTTTTGAAATTGAGATTGTTCACATACCATATAATCATCCAAAGATCCAAAGTGTACAACCAACTGTCCCCGGAACCATCATACAGCTGTGCATCCATCGCCACAGTTAATTTTTTTTCAATTTTTAGGACATTTTCATTACTCCAGAAAATAAATAAAGACAAAACATGGAAACTCAAATCCTCCCATATCCCTAACCACCTCCCCTCCATTGTTGACTCATAGTATTAGTATATTACATTTGCTACTGTTTATGAAAGAATGTTAAAATACTACTAACTGGAGTGTATAGTTTGCTATAGGTATATTTTTTCCTATATGCCCCTCTATTACGAACTTCTAGTTGTAGTGTCATACATTTGTTCTGGTTCATGAAAAAGATTTCTTGTATTTGTACCATTAATCACAGACATTGTCCACCACAAGGTTCGCTGTTTTATATATTCCCATCTTTTAACCTCCAACTTTCCTTCTGGTGACATACGTGACTTTGAGCTTCCCCTTTCCACCACATTCACACACCATTCAGCACTGTTAGTTATTCTCACAATGTGCTACTGTCATCTCTGTTCATTTCCAAACATTTACGTTCAATCTAGTTGAACATTCTGCTCATAAATAGCAACCACTCCCCATTCTTTAGCCTCATTTGATATCCTGTTAACTTATATTTCATGTCTATGAGTTTACATATTATAATTAATTTGCATCAGTGAGACCCTGCAATAGTTGTCCTTATGTGTCTGACTTATTTCACTCAGTATATTGCCCTCAGGGTTTCTTCATCAACCCATTTTTTAAAGATGGTTTTGTTCACACACCATACATTCCATCCTAAGTAACAATCGATGGTTCCCTGTATAGTCACATATTTATGTATTCACCATCCTCACCACTGTCTACATAAGGACATCTCCGTTTCTTCCACAAAGCAGGAGGAAGAGTCAAAGAAGGTAGCGAGGCGAAAGAAAAAGAAAAAAGAGAAAAAAACAAAACAAAAAAAACATGACAGCTAGGAAGCAGCAAAAGGAAAAATAACATTAAACTAAAGTACAATAAATAGTCAGACAACATTACCAATGCCAAGAGTCCCATACCCCTCCCTTATGCCCCCCTCTTATATGCATTTAGCCTTGGTATTATTGACTTTGTTGCATTAAAGGAAGCATAATACCATATTTCTGTTAATTATAGTCTCTGGTTTACATTGATGGTATTTTTCCCCCAATATCTCCTTATTTTTAACACCTTGCAAAGTTGACATTCATGTGTTCTCCCTCATGAAAAAACATATTTGTATATTTTATCACAATTGTTGAACACTCTAAGTTTCACTGAGTTATACAGTCCCAGTCTTTATCTTTCCTTTTTCCATCTGGTGTCCCACATGCTCCTAACCTTCCTCTTTCAACCATATTCATAGTTATCTTTGTTCAGTGTACTTACATTGCTGTGCTACCATCACCCAAAATGTGTTCCAGACATCTCACTCCTGTCTTTTCCTATCTGTCTATAGTGCTCCCTTTAGTATTTCCTGTAGAGCAGGTATCTTGTTCACAAACTCTGTCATTGTTTGTTTGTCAGAGAATATTTTAAACTCTCCCTCATATTTGAAGGACAGTTTTGCTGGATATAGGATTCTTGGTTGGCAGTTTTTCTCTTTCAGTGTCTTAATATAATCACATCACTGCCTTCTTGCCTCCATGGTTTCTGCTGAGAAATCTGCACATAGTGTTATTAAGCTTCCTTTGTATGTGAAGGATCGCTTTTCTCTTGCTGCTTTCAGGGTTCTCTCTTTGTCTTTAATGTTTGATAATCTGATTGTTAAGTGTCTTGGCATAGGCCTATTCAGATCCATTCTGTTTGGGGTACGCTGCGCTTCTTGGATCTGTAATTTTATGTCTTTCATAAGAGATGGGAAATTTTCATTGATTGTTTCCTCTATTATTGCTTCTGCCCCTTTTCCCTTTTCTTCTGAACACCCATGACACGTACATTCCTGCATTTCGTTTTTGTCATTCAATTCCATAGACATTGCTCATATTTTTCCATTCTTTTCTCTATCTGTTCTTTTGTGTTTAGGCTTTCAAGTATCTTTTTCTCCAGTTCCTGAGTGTTTTCTTCTGCCTCTTGAGATCTGCTGTTGTACGTTTCCATTGTGTCTTTCGTCTCTTGTGTTGTGCCTTTCATTTCCACAGATTCTGCCAGTTGTTTTTTGGAAGTTTCAGATTCTGCCTTATGTACACCCAGTGTTTTCTTTATAGCCTTTATCTCTCTTGCCATATCTTCCCTAAAATTTTTGAATTGATTTAGTATTAGTTGTTTTAATTCCTGTATCTCAGTTGAAGTGTAAGTTTATTCCTTTGACTGGGCCATAACTTTGTTTTCCTTAGTGTAGGTTGTAGTTTTCTGTTGTCTAGGCATCTGGTTTCCTTGCTTGTCTAGGCATCAGTTTTTCCCAGACCAGAACAGGCTCACGTCCCAGAAGGAAGAAATATTCAGTATCCAGTTTCCCTGATGGTGTGTTGTAGAGGATTGACACACCCTGTGCTTTTCTGCCCAGCAGGTGGCACCTGTCAGCCTATCACTCCAGACTGGTGTAAGGAGATGTGGCCCGTGGCTGTTTTCCCCCAGGGTCTGAGGTCTGGTTCTGAATGGAAGGTGGGTAGTAAAGCTTGGCACCACCTTCTTCCTCTTAGGGAAGATAAACCCTGTTCTAGTTTGCTATTGTTGCTGGAATGCAAAACACCAGAAGTGGATTGGCTTTTATAAAGGGGGTTTATTTGGTTATACAGTTACAGTCTTGAGGCCTTAAAGTGTCCAAGGTAATGCATTGACAATCGGGTACCTTCACTGGAGGATGGCCAATGGTGTCCAGAAAACTTCTGTTAGCTGGGAAGGCACATGGCTGGCATATGCTCCAAAAGTTCTGATTTCAAAATGGATTTCTCCCAGGATGTTCTTCTCTAGGCTGCAGTTTGTCAAAAATGTCACGCTTAGTTGCTCTTGGGGTGTTTGTCCTCTCAGCTTTTCCAGAACAAGAGTCTGCTTTCAACAGCCATCTTCAGACTGTCTCTCATCTGCGGCTCTCGGCTATTGTGCATACTTCCAAGTGTACCTCTTGGCTGTAGCAAGCTCACTCCTTCTGTCTGAGCATATATAATGCTCTAGTAAACTAATCAAGCCCACCCTGAATGGGTGGGGCCACACCTCCATGAAAATTATCCATTTAGAGTTATCACCCACAGTTGGGTTGGGTGCATCTCCATGGAAACAACCTAATCCAAATGTTCCAGCTTAATCCACACTAACATGTCTGCCACCACAAGATTACATCAAAGAACATGGCTTTTTCTGGGGGACATAATATATACAAATCAGTACACACCCCAAAGAGAGATGTCATTAGCATTTCAGTGGTCTCTCTCTGCGTATGCTGTCTTCACCCTTGTCTGGGTCAAAGTGCTGCTAGTTTAAAGTGACTGAGGCTTGTTCTACTGCAGAGCACTGGGAGCTGAAAACGGCTGAGGCTGTCTCCACTGAGCTGCCCATGTTGAGAGAGAGAAAAGGGGACAGAAAGCCCCCTTTCAGGGTCAGTCCACCGTCTCCAGATACACTCGTTGGCCAGAGATAGCCTGGTCCTTTGGGGTCCCCTGGCTCTTTAAGGTCAGTCGTCACTAAAAGCCTCTGTCTGCTTGTTGTGTATTTACAGCTTGCATTGATCACTCCATGTTTGCCAATTAAAACCCCAGCTGGAGCTGGGCTGCTGTATATTCACTTGTTCAGAGAGGGCTGCTCTCTATCACAGCGAGGCTTTGCAGTTCAGGCTGCCATGAGGGAGGGGCTCTCGGCTCGGGTCCACAGTTTTTACTTACAGATTTTGTGCTGTGATTTCAGGCATTTCTCCCAGTACAGGTTGTTGCATGATGTATGGACAGCCACGGTCGTCCCCCAGTAGTTATTCCAGATCTTTTACTAGTTGTTCCTGGTTGTTTATTAGTTGCTCTGGGGAGACTAACTTCCACTCCTCTCTGTGCCGCCGTCTTGCTCATCCTCTAAGGGTATTTTTAAAAGTGACCTGTTGCTATAGAAGAGACTAATGAAAAAGTTAGTGTTTATATTAAATGATAGCTCTTGTACCAGTTTTCAAGAAAAACTTGAAACTCATAGCTATGGATTTTTATGTTGTTTCAACTTTTTTCAGAAGGTAGCATGCCAGAACATATATTCTGTCCTCCTCAAATAAGTTACAAAAGTAATATATACTCTTAACAAGTCAAACCTTTTAGAAATGAATCATGCACAAAAGCTCCTCCTCCCTATCCTCAGGGGAAAACAGTGCTAAGAATTTAATATGTATCCTTGCACACCTTTTTCTACATATCTAACTTGGCTGTTTTATTTGCTTAATTAAAAAAAAGAGTGGACCAGGGATCACAAACGCAGATGCTGACAGAGGCCAGAATGATAACACAAATGAATGAAGGGGACCTGGCGTCAGTGTGAGAATGACAGTAGAAGGTGGTGGTGGTGTTGGACACTAAAAAAATGTGTACCTTTTCTAAAACATGTCAGCCATAGGTGTCCATGTGATATCTGAAGCCAAATATTTAAAACTTTTCAAGACAAGCCAAGAAATTCAGTGTTTTTAGCTGAAAGCTCTCAAACTTTAATGTTGGAATTAGGTAGATCTGAGCTTGAATCCCTCCTTACAGCTTATTAACTAAAGAATCTTTGGGAAGTTACTTGACTCAAGTCAGTTTCCTTATTCATAACATGGAGAAAATGGCATCCATTCTTAAACTTTAAGAGGAAGATTAATGTATCAAGGGTTCAGCTTACTGCATGTTGACTGCTTATTAAATGTCGACTGTCCGTGAGCAATGGGTGTCTGGCTTTGTGGGTGTGGGGAGGGGATTGGCTGCCAAGGGACACAGGAGAGCTTTTTGGGTGATAGAAATGTTCTATATCTTGTTTATAGTATGGTTGCAAGACTAGCCATTTGTTAGAACTCATCAAATGTACACTTAAAATTGATACATATTTGTATGGAAATGATGCCTAAACAAGCCTGATTTTTAAAAAGGTGACAGCCTTTCCCTGCTCTCTGCTTCAGTTTCATCAACTATTAATAAAATAGTTGACATCAAAGGTTCCCAGCATTTTTATCACCAGGCTTCTCTTATTTTCCCTTCCTAACTCCAGTCCCACCCCAAATCACAGACCCTAGAAAGCAAAAAATTTGCCTGTTGGAGGGAAAAAAAGAAAGAAAGAAAAAACAAACTTTATTTTGTCTCTTACTCTTTTCTCCAGTACTAAGTTGACCATGTACCAGATTTATCAGTTTGGGTATTATGGCTGATACATAATTCTAGGAAATCAGGCCAATAGTTATTTTCCAACATTTTCGATAATCAACAAACTAGTCACCTACCATTCAGTAATGAACAGCTTAAATTAACCAAGAGGAAAAATTAGATGCAAAAGCAATATACTTGGTAGTTCCTTAAATGAGAATAAAACATGCTTCTAACAGTACCCAGTTTAGTGACTGGCCCGTAGTAGGCACTTACATGGAGGCTGCTATTAAAGATATATCTACATCCTTAATAAACTCTTCTTGACCATTCTGTGAGGCCACTATTGCCCTGGTGTCAAAACAGGAAAAGTAAACTGCAGACTAATATCCCTTAAGAATATAGACACAAAAATCCTTAACAAAATGTTTCAAACCAAATCTGGCAATGAATAAAAGGAATTATAATCTATGACCAAGTGGGATTTGTCAGAGGAATATTAGGGTAGTATTTAAAAATAAGCCATTGTAATAAACCATATATAGAATAAATAATAACCAGATCATCTTAATAGACAAAGAAAAAGCCCTTGACAAAATCCAATAGCCTTTAATGATTAAAAAAAAAAATCAAAAAACACTCAACACACTAGAAATAGAAGGGAAGAAGGGAACTTCCTCAACCTGATAAAGTGTATCTATGAAAAACTCATCCCAGTATCATACTTAATGGTGAAATAGTAAAAGCTTTCTCTCTAAGATGAGAAGTAAGACAAGGATGTCTACTGTCTTTCAGTATTGTATTGGAAGTTCTTTGTTTTGGAAGTTGTAACCAGAGAAGTTAGTCAAGAAAAATAAAAGACGTCTAGATTGGAAAAGAAGTAAAACTATCTCTATTCACAGATGACATGATCTTGTATATGGAAAATCCTGAGGAATACACATACATATACAGGAACTGTCAGAACTAATGAACAAGTTCAGCAAGGTTGCAGAATACAAGACCTATTGTATTCCTATACACTAGCAATGAACAGTTTGAAAATTAAGAAAACAATTCCATTTACAATAGCATCAGAAAAGTAAAATACTTAGAAATAATTTCAACCAGAAGAAGAGCAAAACTTACACTCTGAAACTACAAAATGTTATTGAAAGAAATTAAAGATGACACATACATATATGTAAGTGTAAAGACATCACATGTTTGTGGATCAGAAGAGTTAATGTTAAGATGACAGTACTCCCCAGATTATAGATTCAAAACAGTCCTTATGTCTTCTTTGTAGAAATTGGTAAGCTGATCCTAAAATAAATAAGAAAATTCAAGGGATTCCGAGTAGCCAGAACAATCTTGTAAAATAAGAAAAAAGTTGGAGGACTCACAGTTCCCAATTTCAGAACTTACTACAAAACTACAGTAATGATGAAAATGTTACTGGCATATGAATAGTTATATATATTAATGGAATAGAATTGAAATTCCAGATATAAACACATAAATGGTCAATTGATTTATTTGACAAGGGTGCCAGGATAATTTAATTGGAAAAGAATAGTTTTTTCAACACATGGTGCTGACACAATTGGACAGCCACATGCAAGAGAATGAATTTGACACCTACTTCACACCATTAAAAAAAAAAATGGATCAGAGTCCTAAATGTAAGAGCTAAAACTGTCAAACTTTTAGAAGAAAATACAGAAGTAAATCTTCATGAAATTGGGTTAGGAAATAGACCCTTAGATATGATACCAAAGCACAAGCAACAAAGAAAAAATAGATAATTGGACCTTATCGGAATTTAAAATACTTGTGCTTTAAAGGACACCATCGAGAAAGTGAAAAGACAGCACACAAAATGGGAGAAAAATATTTACAAACCATTTATCTGATACAAGACTTGTACCCAGAATATATAAAGAATTCTTACAACTCTGCAATAAAGAGACAAATAACTCAATTGAGAAATGGGCAAAGGATTGAATAACATTTCTCTAAAGAATGTACACAAATGGCCAATAAGCATATGAAAAAAATATTCAACATCATTAACAAAATGTATATCAAAACCACTGTGAGATACTTCATGCCCACTAGGATGACTAGAACTGAAAAGACAGACAATAACAAATATTGGCAATGATATGGGAAAATTGTAACCCAACCACATTGCTGGTGTGAATGTAAAGTGGTACAGTTATGGTGTAATTTCCATACAAATAAGAATCAATTTTGAATGTACATTTGATGAGTTCTAACAAATGGCTACAGACCTGCAACCACACTATAATCAAGATACAGAAATTTCTATCACCCAAAAAGGTCTCTAGTGTCCCTCTGCAGTCAGTCCCTTCCCCACTCCCGTAAAGCCAAACATCCACTGATCACTGACAGTCCACATTTAATGAGCACGCAACATGTGATATGCATTGTGTTGAAAACAGTTTGGCAATTCCTCAAAAAGGTAAACAGAGTTACCATGCAACACAGCAGTTCCATTCCCAGGTATATACCCAAGAGAATTAAAAACATGTATCCATGAAAGACCTTGTACACAAATGTTTGTAGTAGCATTATTTGAAATAGACAAAAAGAGAAAACAGCTAAAATATCTGTTAACTGATGAATGGATAAACTAAACCTGGTGTATCTATACAATGGAATATTATTTTGTCGTATTGCTTGGGCAGATGGTATAACACAGATAGACGTTTATGTCCTCTTTGGCAAATATGCTCTTCAAACTGAAAAAAGAGAAAAAACATTTCTGAGAAAGTTCTTGAGGGACGTAGATGCAAAGATTATAGGAGTTCATCTAGGTATTCTAAGTATTCTAAATGTCAAGAGTTCTGAATTCGGTACTAAAATACTTCTAGGGAATGGGACGATGAAAGAAAGGTCAGATGACTGGAAACAGGCAAATGAAATTTTGATTTTCCAAAATGGGGGTGGAGGTGACAAGAATGCTACAAACCAACAATTAGTTTCAAAGATCCTAGGGAAGATTGAAAATGGAGAAAAAAAGAAGTGGTCTGTGAACACCTAGAAGAGGAAACAAATCTGTAAGATATGGTAAGAACAATGTCAGCGAAACCTTACTTCCTTTACAGAGTGATACTCAAAGAAATAGGACACATATGTATATATGAACTATTGCAAGGGGTTTGACAAGTTGTCTTGTCCCCTTTGTACAACTTAGAAAAATTTGGCCTGGATTCTAGCACAATTGAAATTAATAGCTAATAATGGTTGGTATCAATCTGGAAAAGAGTTTCTAGACCTGCATCCTTGGTTCTGGTCAGTACTTTAAAGTCAGTGAATTAGAAAAAGACACAGATAGGCTCATTCAGTTAGAAATTGGCATGACCCTAATCAGGGTAGCACCTATGGCAGATGACAGAATTAGGATCTAAAAAGATCTTAAAAGCCTGTAATCATGGGCAAAATCTCATAATGTGAAAACAATTTTAAAACACAGAAATTTAAGTTCCTAACCTTAAGCATCTTCCACCCCCATACATCTTCCCCTCAGAAAAGGACAGAATGGAGGAAACATGGCTTTGTAGCAGAACATATGGAAGAAACTTAAGAATTTTAGTCCCTAATAAGCTTGACATCATTCAGCAATGCAATGTAATCAGCAATTTGAGGCTGCACTAAGGAAAGTGCTAAACATCAAATAAATAAATATATGTGATAATAGACCTCCTCTACTCCATGCTTGTAAGACCTCAGCCTGGGTATAGCACACAAGTGCTGGATGCCAACCTTTCAAAAGAATATGCACAGAACTGTAGGAACAAGCAAGATAGCAAAGTGAACTTCAAAAGCACTTTGTGAGGAATGAAGAAAATATGGATGTTTATTCTGGACAAGACAAAACTTCGTGGAGTGGAAGGGGAAAATGATAGTTTTCTTAAAATATTCAAAGAATTACTATATGGTGGAATGATCTTTCAAATATGTCCCCAAGTCCTAGAAGAGATGGTTTCTAGTAGTTCCTTTAGAATTTTCTACAGAAGTATTTTCTAACAGATATTCAAGATGGAATGGGTTGAATTATAAAAACTGATTTTCCTATCAGTTCAACAAGTAAGTACAAGATACGTTACCATCCCTGAATGCCTCTTTGTTGCTCAGACGTGGCCCTTTCTCTCTAGCTAAGGCAACTTGGCAGGTGAAATCACAGCTCTCCCCGCTACGTGGGATCTGACACCCAGGGGAGTAAATTTCCCTGGCAACGTGGAATATAACTCCTGGGGAGGAATATAGACCCAGCATCGTGGGATGGAGAACATCTTCTTGACTGAAAAGGGGATGTGACAGGAAATGAAATAAGCTTCAGTGGCAGAGAGATTCCACAAGGAGCCGAGAGGTCACTCTGGTGGGCACTCTTATGCACAATATAGAGAACTCTTTTTAGGTTTTAATGTATTGGAATAGCTAGTAGTAAACACCTGAAACTGTCAAGCTACAACCCAGTAGCCTTGAATCTTGAAGACGATTATATAACAATGGAGCTTACAAGGGGTGACAGTGTGATTGTGAAAACCTTGTGGATCACACTCCCCTTTATCCAGAGTTTGGATGGAGGAGTAGAAAAACGGGGGCAAAAAAACTAAAGGAAAAATAGGGCAGGGGGAGTACAATTTGGGTGTTCTGTTTTTACTCCTAACTTGTTATTCTTACTTTCACTTTTTCTGGTACAAGGAAAATGTTAAATAAACAAAAAAAATAGATGGGGATGATGAATGAACAACTATATGATGGTAATGTGATCAATGGATTATATACTTTGGATGATTGTATGGTATATGAATAAACCTTAAAAAAAAAAAAAAGATGTTACCATTTGGCGGGTATGTTGTAGAGAGAAGTTAAGCTTTGGAGAGGTTTTTGGACTGTGTCTCTGTGGACTTGAAGATATTGTCTACATCTTTCCAAGGTAGAAAAGTGTTGAAATAGATTCCTTAAAGTCAAGGCCATTCGCTGGGACCCAGTGTTATGAACATGGTTCTTCTCTCTCTTGATATTCTTTAGTATGGGAATCTATCTGCTCACATTTAGGGACTGCTCCCCTGAGAAAGCTGCAAAGAGGGAACTTGGCCGATTGTGCCCTATGCACTGGCTAATTTGCTCTTTTTTAGTATGCTTTTCCCAGGTCTGGCCTTTACTCCACTTTAGAATTCTCAGAAATAGAGGTCGAAGATTCCATAGTGGGTTTGAGGAATAAGGAAGTGGCCACTGTGTCTTTGGTTCTAGGCCTACCTAAGAACTTAACATGAGCCCTCCACTGGTAAGCCTACTTTTCTAGCATACTGTATTAGAGTTTGAGGTCAAAAGCCTTATTGATAGTAAAAAAGAAATACATGTTTGCCTGGCTTTGTTCTCTGCACATACCTCTTCACAAATAAAAAATGATGGCCAGGCTATAGGATGTCAGATTTGAGGACTCTAGGTAGAACCTGGGTTTGGAGCCTCTCTCTCATCTTCTTACCTCCTCACATAGCTTAACTTGTTTACCTTTAAGGTTCGCTAAAATGTTGTCTTACTATAAAAATATAAAACCGAATAAGAAATTTAAAACTATTATATATTATTGGAAAGGCTTTATTTTGCATACTATGCATATATAAGATACTAGGTTAGGTTGCTGAAGAAATAAAAAGATGTATATGATTTTAAAACCTGATCTGAAGAAGCCTATGTGTTTTTAGGCTATTACAGAGCGTTTTGTGTATCATGTAGTGTGTTCTTTTTAAACTTCTTGTTATGGGGAATTTTGACAATTAACAAAGTAGATTGAATAGTATGAAGAATCCCAACATACCTAATACTTAGCTCCAACAACTGTTAATCCAGGGCCCTATCCTGCCCCATTTATAACCCTATTAAATTCTATTCATAACCCTATTAAATTCCTCTTCCCCTTTATAATCTTAAAGCAAATCCCAGGCATCATATCATTTCATCCATAAGTATTTTAGAATGCATCTCTTGAAAGATAAGGATGCTAATTTTTTAAAAATAAACCTAAGTACCTGCCATCATCATACTTCAGGAATTATGTAATTTTTCTTTAATTTAGTCAGAATCCAGTGGCTAATGGCTACCATATTGGACAGTGCTATTTTTGAACATTTCCATCTTGTAGAAAGTTCTGTTGGACAATGCTGCTTGAACAGATCTGGGTTTCTTATTGTGTGTGTGATTCCATGAAGGGGCACATGCCTCTTTATCTCTTTTTTAATGAAGTTAGCGGCCATTGATAGTCAATACCTAGGTCCATTAATTCATGAAAGGATGCAAAATGCTGGCCATAGGAGTTAAAAGCAGTCACTTCTGGTTAGGGTGATCTCCAAAAACATTACAGCTGAGTTAACATTTAACTGGGCTTGGAAATTTTTCAAAAAATTGGTCAGTCAAGGTAGAGGTTTTGTTTTCTTGTCTTTTTTGTTATTGTTGTTGCTATTACAAAGAATTCCACCAAGCTCATTTAATCCTCATGGAGTCAAACCTATGAAATAGCTATTATTATCTCCATTTTAGAGATGAGGAAATTGAGTCACAGAGAGGTTATATAACTTGCCCCAAATCACGGAGCAAATGAGAAGTAGAACTGGGATTAGAATTCTGGCAATCTAGTTCAGAATTTACACTCTTAAAATAGTACATTATGCTTTTTCCTTCTGCCTATCTTTAGTTATTGACTTGGAATTTTTTAAATATATAAAATATTTCTAACATTAAAACTCCTGAGCATAATTTAATATGATACTTAAGGATATTAGAAACCTTAGGATCACAGATTACATAGCTGTAATTTGTAATTGAATATAATAAAGATATAGCAGGTTTAAATCAGTGCTTCTCAAACCTTAATGTACATATAAATCACTGGTGTTTGGGGAGCATCCTTTTAAAGTACAAATTCTGATTCGTTAATCTGTGGTGGGAACTGAGATTCTGCATTTCTGATAAGTTCACCATGATGCCAATACTGCTGGTCTAACTGCTGGTCTAGTTGTGAGTACCAAGGGTTTAGACAATTTATACTGATCTTTGGCAAACTTTTTTAGTTGCTTTATTGAATCAGTTTCTCATGTCATTTTGTTTATGCTATATATTTTTAAAGTTTTTGTGTGTAACGAGTGGGGGGCCTTCTGGCAGGTTCAGTTTTATATATGTAAAATTTTACATTGCTGGGATTTTCTTAATTCGTATTAATTATAGATGTACAGCATAGAAAATAATAGTTATTAATTGATTTAATGGAAGGTAACAGCTTTTCTTTTCATTTTGGAGGATATAGCTATAGTTTACTAAAAATGCTTTATCACTGTTATTTTATTCTTCAGCAATAATAATATGTTTTGAAGTATTGCAAAAATAAATGCCTGATGGGACTATTCACATTAACTTGAGGAAATAAATATCCTCAGTATTTTAAATGAGTCTTTTAAAGATAGCACTTTTGTTTTATTAGATGACATTTCTGTAAGTTATTTGAATGCTTCTTTGTGCCCAACTTTGTGCTAAGAGGTAAAGAAAATCAGGGGCTACCAAAGTAGGCTATAATTCTGTCCCTTCTCTTAAGAATATCTGAGTTGTTGATGAGAAAAGATTGAAAGGTTTAGATGACAATACTGGACTTTTTTTTAAAGTGCAAATGTGCAGCCCTTACAAAGCATGCAGGGCTGATTGGACAGACTTTAGAGGAATGCTGTTTTTAAAAAAGCATATGGTTCTCTCTTTTCTAGAAGTGGTACTGTGTTTCCTTTTGATTATAAACTTGATAGAAAATTCTTTCTGATATTAATCAGACTTACGTATTTGACCTTTATATATTGCACTACATTGTTGTGATTTCTAAAAATTATTTGGGGCTTCATAGTATTATTTCAAATAGTAGTGAAAGAGACTTTAATTTAGTTCCTTATTATTAAACATAGTTTTATGTAGTTGTTTCTCTTTTAAAGGGAGGATCTGAAAAATTTTTATAAATTTTCTCCTGGAAATTAGTTTATCCATTATGTTTAATTTTAGGAAATGGTGCTCTTGCAGAACATTCTGAAAATGTGCATATTTCAGGAGTGTCAACTGGTAAGTCATTTTTTGTAATGTTTAAATTTCATGCATGACTTATGTGGTAAATATTGAAAGCCACCTGGTATCTTATGAAGTGGTATTTGGCTATAAAAATTATTACTGCTTTTTGCAGCATGTAATAAGGAATGAAGCAACTGGAACATGGAGAAATTCTCATAAGATAAAATTGATACATGCATGCCCTTGGATTGATTATAATTTTCCAAACAGACTGCATAATTATTTTTCATATAAACATTGAACCAAGAGAAAAGTCAGCCCTAGTTGAATTAGTGTTTTTCTTCTATACAAAGTTATATGAAATGCAATTTATTGAATTATAATTTTGAGTGCTATTTCCTAGTATTCATTAGAGCCTCAGAAATTAAGCATTTTGCTTGATTTTTAGCTTAAAGTTCTACTTTACATGAAACTGATGTACTTAGGTGCACAATTTATTTGCTATTAAAATGCAACCTAACATATTTGTGTCCGTGAAATTCAGACACTTTTAAGTGCATTTCTCCACTCATCTAAGCTTTTTAACTTAATAATTACTTCAAGAGCCATAACCATTAAAATTTTGATTCTTATATGACTTCCACAGTTGTGTTACCATTTTTGCTGAATCAACTAGTTACTAGGAAAACAAAAAAATTTATTCTTTCGTACACTGACACAGGATTTCTTACTGTTATTTTATTGTTTTCCTATAATCAATATAGTTTTGGTAAGTTTTGAGTAGTTAAAAAAATTGTTCTTACTTGAAGGTGGTTAAAATGGGAAATGTTCTCTTATATATATGTTAACACAATAAAGATTTTTATTTTGCACTTACTGTATTTGGTAGTAACAGTCCACTGATTGATTTCTTTGTGTCATCTTATAATTTGGTTATTTTTCCTTAGGTGATGCAAATCTGAAAGTTTGCTCTTTTATTTTGTGTCTGACTTTATATTTAGGGAGTTGATAGACTTAACACATAGTGTAAGAGTTAATATGCACTAAGTCAAATACATTGACAAGCCTAATTTCCTGAAAATGGAAAGCGAGTACCTAACTCTGTAGCCAGCATTAATTTTTTCACAGTTTGTTTCACCATTTTTATATGCTTTCAAATAACAAATATATACATCAAATAAAAATAAGGTTATGAACTTAATTTTCTCCCTTTTTCTTTCTATTTTGAATAATGAGAATTATGATTACTTTTCCACATTGTAACTATGAAGTAAAAAGATAGCTTACAAACATATTTTAATTTATGTGACCAAATGGTTATTGCCTAATTCATGGCTTTCAAATGTTTGATCTCAGGACCCCTTTTATGCTTTCAGAATTCTTGAGGATGTCAAAGAAGTTTTGCTTATATGGTTTACATCTACTGATATTTACTGTTAGAAGTTAAAACCAAGAAATTACTTGAAATTATATTGTCATTTGGAAATCGTAATAAACCTTTCACATGTTAACATGAATAACATAATTTTATGAAAATACATTTTTCAAGAAAACATTAATAAGAAGAATGGTTTTATTTTATAATTTTGCAGAATCTTTAATATTTGGCTTAGAAAACGATAGCTGGATTCTCATGTCTAGTTCTGCATTCAGTCTTTTACGAACTTATTTTGGTTGACGTAAATGAATACTATCCAGCCTCACACAGTTACGTATTTGGGAAAGTGAGGAATATTTTAAAGCCTTTTCAGATCATTGTAAATATTCTCTGATGGTACACTAAAACTCCACAAGTATTAGTTTCTTAAAAAGTTAGCAGCAATGTGGAATTTGAAACCACATCAGTAAACGTTTTGTACTCGGTTACATTAAAACCCATTTGGCTTTTCTTGCACTTTGAATGGAATTTTTTAGCTAGGTGTGTATGTGTTGGTTATTTAAAAAATATTGGTTCATTAAGTTATGCAATTTAATATGGAGTACAAGAAGTTACTTTGGACAGATCCAGTATTAAATTCTATATTTCACTTCAGCTCATCAGGGTTAGGTTCTTCTTATATTTATCTGTTTTCTTAAAATTAGACTGATAGACTTTTGTTAAGCCTTTTGATTGCTCTTTAAGTTCTATTTGAAAAAAAAAGATTTTTTTCTTCAATTAAGAAATGAATTCCAGACATTTAGAACTGTGTGCTTTAATTAAATATGTTTATATATCAATAAGATACTTAATTTCAGAGACCGGTTAAAGCTTAATAATGGCTTATTATTTTTCCTAAAAGGTTGGTCTTATAAAATCTTTCTTCTGTAGAGTGAGAATAATATGTAAAATCTATTCCAGTTATACCATTATAAGAAATAAATAAATGCTATTTCAAAAGGGGCTTTGGGGTACATAGATTCATTGCAGTTTTTCTGTGGCCGCTGTGGAGCTAGAGGAGATGTAAATGTTTGATGTAGTGTAAACCTTCTGAATTTCTTGTATCCTTACTTGAAATTTGGGCTTCCTTCAATGCGGGTCTAAACGGCGAACTGGCCTTGCAAGACCCTCTAAGGTAGAACTTGCTTTCTCTTGAGACCAGCAAGCAGCAGAAACGTTGAGATACCTCAGGAATCTGTAGTGCTACCTGTTTCTTCTCCACACCTTTTCCTTTCGCTTTTGCTGCTCCATTTGAAAGTGCTCAGTGCCCTAGTCCAGTCATTCTTTGTATTTTGTGAAGTTTACTGAAAATTTTAGAATGAATGTTAACATGCCAACAGTTAGGATTACTGTGTAATTTATTGTTCAAATCAGGACACTAAAAATGAAAGAGTACGCTATTTGTAATTAGCTGGCACCATGGATGAAAGCAGGAATGTCTTGAACAAAGCGGAATGTGTTGTCATCCTATCTGTAACGAATTCAGTTCATTAGCATTTATTAAGAACCTGGTATGCATCTTTTGTCAAGAAGGGTGAGAGTAAATAAAATATTCTTAATAATAAACTTAAACATTTAATGGGGAAAGTAAACGTGTGCACAATGCACAAGTGAATCCTATGGCAGATAGTGAGTATATAAAATTAAATAATGGATTCATAAAAGGCCTAGGTATGATGTCTAATGAATAGTAAGTGATTTTAGTTTCTTAATTGGAAATAATATTAAGTGCTTAGTTTTGTTTACTCATACAAATTTTTATGGAAATTATTAATTTCTAATATATTCTGGTAATGTATTTTTGTTCTTGTGCTTGGGATAATTTGTTTCTATTTCTAATATTCTGTCCATTTTCATCTTTCTCTTCCTCAAATCCTTGCCAAGGGAGAAAAGTGCCCTTTTGCTTTTTCTTGTGTTACAGATACTGTTATAAGAAAGCTTAGTTAAATTATCAAAAAGTATATATCCATTAACAGCTCTGAATTATGAATTTGAATTTGGTTAAAGGGGGAAAATTTTGGTTGTAGTAGAGTAAGAATTTAAAGAAAAATCCATGGAACTGCACAGCACAAATAGTGAACCCTAAGTTAAACTATAGAGTATAGTTAAGAGTATAATTATTTAAAAATTTAAAAAAAGCTGTAACAGTATAGCATTTTTATCCTCATAAAGAACTAAAACATATATATATATATATGTATATGTATATATCTTGTGATTATATAATGGAAAAGCGTTATTGGATAAAATCTAATTTTATATACATTTATCTTTAATTTAGAACTTGTCATGGTCTAGAATGTTAAATCTGCCTCGTATAAAAATAGAGAAAGGGGAAAAGACAAATGGCATTTTTGTAAATCTAATAATATGTGAAAATCATTATGAAATTATATAATTGAAACTGCGAAGTAATTTAACTGTATATATATGAGAGAGTAGGAGGGCTATTTTAATGTTCTTTGTGAAAAAAAATAATTAAATGTCTAATGTTCTTTTTAAATGTCTGAATTTTTTAAGTGGCTAAATTAGTGCTCATCTGCTGTCTGCAGTGAAATACTTTTTAGGTCAGGTTGATTTATAACAAGGCCTTTTGCACATTTTAAACAAATACATTTTAAACAAATATATTTGATTTTTTAAAAGTATCTACTTTAAACTGAATTTTATTCTATAATCAATGATATTGATTTGAGTCAGGTAATTCTAAAAATAATGTGATTATGCCCTTCCAATTCTTGTTTCCAAATCAAGATTTCTGCTTGTTTTCACAAATTCAAGTCATTATACAAGTTTCATTAAACATGTGTAAAAATTGAGAAAAAGCAAAACAAATAAGAAAATAACCCATTAACCAGACCTTCCTAGTGTACTTAGTGGTACTATTATTTCATTTGTCATTTTTCTATGTATACCTTAAAAATAATTTTATATGCAATTGAAATATAACTAAATTTTATCTCTTGCCTTTTCTGTTTAAAATTTTATAGAATTCATGTTATTTTTTTGTTAGTCTTCATAACCATTATTTTAATGCCTATGAAATTTCCATCAAATGACTATATTGTAATGTTCTTAAATATATCAATGGGTTGTTTCCAATGGGCATTCCCTAGTCTGGATAGGGCTGCAAGGGAAATATTTATGTACACACACACACACACATACACACACACACACACTTTTATATTTATAAGAATATTTTCTTAGCAAAGATTGCTAGACATGGAATTACTGCATCAAAGGTAATGAATAATTTAATGATTCTAGAAACCTATTGACAGATTGTTTTCGAAAAGGGTTGTACCAGTTTATACAACTATCTGTAGTATATGAGAGCACTTATACAGGGTATGATCATTTTTTTTCTAACTTTTTTTGTGCCATGTTTATATTAAAGCTCCAACCTTTTATTTTCTCCAAACCTGTCAGAGATGTAACTGTTTGCTTCTTTTTTTTGACTCATGGCCTAGAGTTTTAACATTGCAAAGATTAAGAAATGAGATTGATTCTCCTTTGTAGTTTGTCATAAGTAGCCTGAAATTTTAAAAACAGATTTTTCTGGTTGCTTTTGGGACTTGCCATTTTCTCAGGTAGAAGGTTTTTATATTTGAGGTTTATTGACAAACTATTCCCAACTCACCAGTGATACAGCTTCTAAATATTCCTACCTTGTGACAATAGCTTTCGTGACAATAGCTGAAAACTCTATCTGAAGTTAGCTTAGTCTTGAGTTGGCTCTAGATTTGACTTGAAATCTTTTGACATGGCAAAGCTGACATTTCTGAGGGAAAAGAGAATATCTGCTTAGAAAGATCCTTTTTTTTTTCAGCCCTTGTTCCTATTAACTGAATCAACAGCATATATAAAATAGATTTCAAGTAATTCACCAAGCATTGCTCTTTCTTTATTCCATCAGAATTTTTATTTGTCAAAATCATGACCATTTCTTTTTTTTATTCAATTTTATTGAGATTATTCACATGCTGTACAGTCATCCAAAGTGTACAATCAGCTGTTGACAGTACCATTATATAGTTTGCATTCATCACCACAATTATTTTTTTTTCAATTTTTAAAACATTTTCATTACTCCAGAAAAGAAATAAAAAAGAAAACTCAAATCCTCCCATACCCCAAACACCCCCTCCATTATTGACTCATAGTATTGTATAGTATGTTTGTTACTGTTGATGAAAGAATGTTAAAATACTACTAACTGTAGTACATAATTTGCAGTAGGCATATTTTTCCTCTATATACCCCTCTATTAATTTCTAGTTATAGTGTCATACATTTGTTCTAGTTCATGAAAGAGATTTCTAATATTTGTATATTTAACCTCAGACAGTCCCCCACAAGATTCACTGTTTTATACATTCCCATCTTTTAACCTCCAACTTTCCTTCTGGTGACATACGTGACTCTAAACTTCCTGTTTCCACCACATTCACATACCATTCAGCACTGTTAGTTATTCTTACAATAACGTGCTACCATCACCTCTGTCCATTTCCAAACACTTAAGTTCAACCTCGTTAAACATTTTGCTCATAATAAGCAACCACTCCCCATTCTTCAGGCTCGTTCTACATCCTGGTAACCTGTATTTCATGACTATGAGTTTACATACTATAATTAGTTCATATCAGTGAGACCAGACATTATTTGTCCTTTTTTGTCTGACTTATTTCACTCAATATAGTGCTCTCAAGGTTTCTCCATCAACCTGTTTATTTTTTAAGATGGTTTTGTTCACAAACCATACATTCCATCCTAAGTAAACAATTGATGGTTCCTGTATAATCATGTAGTTATGCATTCACTACCACCACCACTATCTATATAAGGACATTTCCATTTCTTTCACAAAGAAAGGGAAAGAATCAAAGAAGGATGTGATTGGAAAAGCCATATGGACCACACTCCCCTTTGTCTAGTTTATGAATGGATGAGTAGAAAAATGGGGGAGGAACCAAACAAACAAAGGCGCTCAGTGTTCTTTTTTACTTTAATTGCTGTTTTTTCCCTTTAATTATTATTCTTGTTATTTTTGTGTGTGTGGTAATTAAGGTGTCAGGGATTGATTTTGGTGATGAATGCACAACTGTGTAATGGTACAGTGAACAAGCGAGTGTATGCTTTGTTTTGTGTGACTGCATGGTATGTGAATATATCTCAATAAAATGAATTAAAAAAAAAGAATCAAAGAAGGTAGAGAGACAAAAGAAGAAGAAAAAAAAATGGCAGCTAAAAACCAACAAAAGAAAAGGTAAACTAGAATAAAAGAGTCAGATGACATCACCAATGCCAAGAGTCCCATATCCCTCCTTATATCACCTTCTTATAGGCATTTAGCTTCAGTATATTGCCTTTGTTATATTTAAGGAAGTATTATACAATGTTTCTGTTAACTATAGTCTCTAGTTTGCAATGATTGTATTTTTTTCCTAATACCACCCCATTTTTAACACTTCGCAAGGTTGACGTTCATTTGTTCTCCCTCATGTAAAAACGTATTTGTACACTTTATCATGGTTGTTGAGCATTCTAAGTTTCACTAAGTTATACAGTCCCAGTCTTTATTTTCCCCTTTCCTTCTGGTGTCCCACATGCCCCTGACCTTCATCTTTCAGCCCTACTCACAGACGTCTTTGTTCAGTGTATTTACATTATTGTGCTACCATCACCCAAAATTGTGTTCCAAACCCTTCACTCCTGTCTTTTCTTATCTGTCTGTAGTGCTCCCTTTAGTACTTCTTGTAGAGCAGGCGTCTTGTTTACAAACTCTGTCATCATCTGTTTGTCAGAGAATATTTTAAACTCTCCCTCATATTTGAAGGACGGTTTTGCTGGATATAGGATTCCTGGTTGGTGGTTTTTCTCTTTCAGAATCTTAAATATATCACCCCATTGCTTTCTTGCCACCATGGTTTCTGCTGAGAAATCCACACAATCTTATCAAGCTTTCCTTGTATGTGATGGATCGCTTTTCTCTTGCTGCTTTCAGGATTCTCTCTTTGTCTTTGACATTTGATAATCTGATTATTAAGTGTCTTGGCATAGGTCTATTCAGATCTATTCTGTTTGGGGTATGCTGTGCTTATTGGATCTGTAATTTTTTCTCTTTCGTAAGAGATGGGAAATTTTCAGTGATTATTTCCTCCATTATTGCTTCTTCCCATTTTGCCTTTTCCTTCTGGGACCCCCATGACATTTACATATATGTGCTTCGTGTTGTCATTCAGTTCCCTGAGATGTGGCTCATAATTTTCTATTCTTTTCCCTTTCTGTTCTTTCATGTGTAGGACTTAAGGTGTTTTGTTATCCAGTTCCTGAATGTTTTCTTCTGCCTCTTGAACTCTGCTGTTGTATGTCTCCATTGTGTTTTTCATCTCTTATGTTGTGTGTTTCATGTCCATAGATTCTGCCAGTTGTTTTTTCAAACTTTAGATTTTTTCCTTATGTTCACCCAGTGTTTTCTTTATACCCTTCATCTCTTCTGCTATATCTTCCTTAAACTTATTGAATTGGTTTAGCGTTACTTGTTTCAATTCCTGTATCTCAGTTGAAGTGTAAGTTTGTTCCTTTGACTGGGCCATAAATTCATTTCTCCTAGTGTGATTTGTAGTTTTCTGTTGTCTAGGCATCTGGTTTCCTTGATTACCCCAATCAGATTTTCCCAGACCAGAATGGGCTCAGGTCTCAGAATAGGGCTATATTCAGTGTCAGGTTTCCCTGAGGGTGTGTCTTAGAAGATTGACAGACTTTCCTGTGAGGCCTCTAGCTGCTATGCTTTTCCTAACCTGCCCAGCAGGTGGCTCCTGTCAGCCTGTCGTCCCCCCACTAGTATAAAGAGGTGTGTTCCCTTTAATTCTCAGCTTGTTGTTTCTGTTTTGACTGTTTTCCCCCAAGCCCTGGGATTTGAGTTCTGAAAGGAGGGCAGGCACTAGAGCTGGGACCTACCTCCTTCCTCGTAGGGAAGATACACCTCCTAGGGAGTTATATTCTGCACTTGAATTACTCCTTTGTCTCTCTGCCTCTGTTAACTCTACCCCTGTCTGTGTCAGAGTGCTGCAAACTGAAAATGGCTGAAGCTTTCTCCGGTGACCCACTCAAATTGAGAGAGAGGAAAAAGGGAAAGAAAGCCCCTTTTCAGGACCAATCCATGGCCCCCCCAGTTTTGCTCTTTGGCCATAGATAGCACCTGGTCTCCTGGGCTCTCTTTTCCAGGACACAGGCATTTTCTGGCACTCTAAGGTCAGCTATCTCTAAAACCTCTTTTTTTTTTTTTTTTTTTTTTTTCTGTCAGCCCCACTTCCTCTCCACTGGAAGCAACCTCAGGATACTTTGCTGCTTGTTAGGGGTTTGTCTATGTTTGTAGCTTGTATTCAGCAGTCCACATTTGTTAATTAAAACCCCAGTTGGAGCTAGGTTGAACTATATTTGCTTGCTCCAGGAATGCTGCTTTCTCCCATGGCGAGGTTTTGCAGCTCAGCCTGCTATGGGGGGAGGGAGCTCCTGACACAGTTCTGCAGTTTTTACTTACAGTTTTTATGCTGTGATCTCAGCCATTCCACTCATTCCAGGCTGGTGTATGATGTGTGGGCAGTCACAGTTGTCCCCTAGCAGTTGTTCCAGACTATTTACTTGTTGTTCCTGGTTGTTTATTAGTTGCTCGAGAGGGCTAACTAAATTCCACACCTCTCTATGCCACCATCTTGCCCCCTCTCCACCATTTCTTTTTGTGTATTTGCATTTTATAGTTCCTTTTGTAGTACTCAAAGGCAGAGCATCCTGCTGATCCTATATGTCTTTTAAAACTAATAATTTAGGTTTGGCCTTTTTAATTGGGACATATTTTCTAAATTGCAGTTAATTTGCTTATAGATCAGTTAACATTTTACATTAGTATAGAGCACTGTAGTAGTAAAATGGCTTTTGTTTTAACCACAGTTTTAGGCCTAGGTACTATGATATGACATGGTATTTTAAATATTCTTTTAAGGAATAAGAAACAGTTTAAAAGTTTTCCTTGAAGAACTTACAGTCTGATAACCCTTTTATTTTCCTAGAATTTTCAGATCTTCCAAATAAAGAATCTGAAAGGAAATAAAGCTTGAACTTTAATCATTTAATAGCAGTTGTTTTTTTTTTTTTTTTTTTTTTACTATACAAAGGTTACATGAATAGAGAGCAGCCAGTACAAGTAGTCCTTTGCACCTTTCTTGTGTGGTTTTAGTATTATTTTACAATTATTCTATCGGATACCTGGACCTTTCTTTAAACTTATTAAAAAAGAATTTTACCAGTTAGTTTGACCAGTGTTACTTAGTGTCTTTTGTCCATATTTCAAATGAATAAAAGGAAAGAAAGCTCGTAATATTTTAGTTAATAATGAATCCATTAGGGTTTCTAGGATTTCAGAATATAAAAATAGAATTTAATGTGAACCCAAGAAACTTCTTCAGATGAAGAAAGTGAGTGGGGAAACAATCCATTTTAGAAAAAGAACACCTGTATTAGTATAAATTACTATTAATTTTTAAAGGCATTTTTACTTTTAATTTTAAAGACATTTATTTGAGACACTTAAGCTTTTAGAGTAGAACACTCTTGTTAAATTTCAGAAAGGAAAGTAATGGTGGTATTATAATTTTTGTATGGTATATTATAATTATATATGTGATATTATATACTATATAATTGTATCTTATTTATAAGTTTCCATTATACAGTAATATATTTACTAGGGAACATTTCTGTATTATATAAGCATAACATTTTATATATTATCAACATTTGTTTAACAATTTATATGTTTATAGCAAGATTGTCATCTATATTTTTAATATATTATTATTTATAACAGTAGTAATCTCAGCATTAAAATAGTACATGTGTGTACTAGGACCATCGACAGAGCAGGTTGTGGTATGATAGAAGTATGTGATGTTTAAGTGATAGAAGTGAAATTCAGCTGGATGTATGCTTCTGTTCAAGTGAGTGGACTGGTTCCAAAAAAGCTATAAAGACAAGTTCTGTTTAAACATTTAACAGTTTCTTTTCTACTCTGTAACTTTGAGAATAATTCTTGAGAGTATGGTAGCGTGTTAATTATTTGTGATTTTGCCAAGATATTAATTTAAATTAGATGTACTTTGCAACTATTTTGCAAGTCTGTCACTTAGGAGGTGAGTAAACTGAGTTTAAGGGGATGATTTGATCTTAAACTGCAGTAATAGAAATACACTATCCAGAACAAAGCAGATGGTAGCTCTTTACTTTTTTTCATATAACACACTTGGAGGATTATGTTTATTTTTGAGTTTAACCCTTGACAAAAGATATGAAGAGACTGGAACACTCTCAGAAGAAAATAGTGAGTAGACTAAGAACCAGGTCAAAGCTGATAGAGATTGCTTAGAAAATCATGAGGTCCAAACCCAATTTATTTTGGCTCAGGTGCTGATTTCTGCCTTATCTCTTCTTGTGCTTCCAGCAGGAATGACAGTAAGCTTCAAAAATTAATAAGTTTTCCCATTCAGGAAATGGAAGTAGTAGTGGCTTCTTTGGCATTTTAGTCTTCTGTAGTGCTTAAAGATAGAAAATTTTAGGTACCTTATCAATAGCTTTATGCCCTCACAGGGAGAAAAAAAAAATCTTTTATCTTTATGCAAATGATAAACGGGTGAATTTTTCTGATTCGTTTCATCTTTTTTTTCTTGTCTTTTTTTTTAATGAGCCTGCTGCCACTGAAAATGAGAATTTCAAGAAACTTTTTTTTTTAATTTTTATTTTGAAATAAATTCAAAGTTACAGGAACAGTTGCAAAAACAATACAAACCCCATACACAGCATACCTGACCCCCTCCCCCAATACCCCGATCCATCAACTTTAACGTGCTGTCACACCACCATTTCTTTGTTTCCCTCTCTCCCTCCCTATCTATCATCCATCATCTATTGCTCTGTCTTCTGAACATATGAGAGCAAGCTGCACACATCCTTGAACAAACACTATAATTCACATATACAATTCCCATGAACAAGAACATTCTTTTATACAATCCCGTTAAGCGCAGCTAAGAAGTTCAAGAAATTCAACATTGATACAAAGCTTGCATTCTATATTTCCTGTTTTTTTTTTCCCTCTTATGTCCCAACTGTGTCCCTTCGAGCCTCCTGTCCTCCATCCTCAGATCCCACCCAGGATCATCCTTGGCATTCAATTGTCAACTATTTAGACTGTCTTTTTTTTTTTTTTTTTCAATTGTAGAAACATATATACAGCCTAAATATTCCCATTCCACCCCCTCCCTAGCATTCCATTAGTGGGATTAATCACATTTAGAGTGTTGTAATGCTATCACCTTCCCACCATCCATTACTAGAAATTTCCCTTCACCTCAAACAGCAACCCTACACTCATTTCTTAACTCCCCATTGCCCCTTCCCCAACTTCTCATAACCCCTACTCTACTTTTCATCTCTCTGGTCATATTCTCTGATAATTTATTTGTGTTTACTGTGGGGCTTAAATTTAACCTCTTAAATCCATAACAATCTTGGTTTTCTTTGATACCAACTTAACTTCAATAGGACCTGTAAACTATGTTACTATACTCCTCCATTCCCCCACCTTTATATAGTTCTTGTCAAAAATTACGTATTTTACGTTGAGTCCAAAACCACTGATTTGTCATTAGAGTTTATGTATTTTATATCCTGTAGGAAGTAAATAGTGGAGTTAGAAATCAAAAATTATTGACTCCTATTTGTATTCCATTGTGGTCAGAGAATGTGCTTTGAATATATTCAGTTGTGTTTTTTTATTAATTTATTGGGGCTTGTTTTATGTCCCAGTGTATGGTCTATTCTGAAGATCCGTGATCACTAGAGAAAAATGTGTGTCCTGGTGATTTGGGATGTAAAGTTCTATATATGTCTGTTAAAATTCTGTATATCTCTCTCTCCTTTCTTTGCTTCTCTGTCAGTAGGGCTCCATTTAGTATCTGAAGTAGGGCAGGTCTTTTATTGACAAAATCTCTCAGCATTTGTCTGTGAAGAATTTAAGCTCTCCCTCAAATGTGAAGGAGAGTTTTGCTGGATAAAGTATTCTTGGTGGAAATTTTTCTCTCTCAGGATTTTAAATATGTCATGCCACTGCCTTCTCACCTCCATGGTGGCCGCTGAGTAGTCACTACTTAGTCTTATGTTGTTTCCTTTGTATGTGGTGAATTGCTTTTCTCTTGCTGCTTTCAGAACTTGCTCCTTGTCTTCAGTATTTGACAGTCTGATCAGAATATGTCTTGGAGTGGGTTTATTTGGATTTATTCTATTTGGAGTTTGCTGGGCATTTATGCTTTGTGTATTTATATTGTGTAGAAGTTTTGGGAAGTTTTCCCCAGCAATTTCTTTGAATACTCTTTCTAGACTTTTACCCTTCTCTTCCCCTTCTGGGACACCAATTAGTCTTAAATTTGGATGTTTTATTTTATCTGTCATATCCCTGAGATCCATTTCAATTTTTTCGATTTTTTTCTCCATTCTTTCTTTTGTTCTTTCATTTTCTGTTCTGTGGTCTTCTAGGACACTGAGTTGTTGTTTAACTTCCTCTAATCTTGTATTATGAGTATCCAGAGTCTTTTTAATTTGGCCAACAGTTTCTTTTATTTCCATAAGATCTTTTGTTTTTTTATTTTCTCTTACAATTTCTTCTTTATGCTCTTCTAGGGTCTTCTTTATGTCCTTTATATCCTGTGCCATGTTCTTCTTCATGTCCTTTATATCCTGTGCCATGCTCTCATTCTTTGACTGTAGTCCTTTGATTAATTGCGCCAAGTACTGTGAATCCTCCAATCGTTTGATTTGGGTATTTGGGATTGTGTTCTCCATATTGTCTGGTTTTAGCAAATGCTTTAAGATTTTCTGTTGTTTTTGGCCTCTTGGTATTTGCTTTGCTTGATAGCTGTGATCTTCCAGGACCTCTTCTGAGGGAAGGCTGTGCTACCTTACCAGTGCGCGCCTTCCCTCAAGGAAAGCCCTGGGCTGCTGGGCCATGCAGGGGTGCTCCCAGCCTGATGCAAAAATGGCTGAATGGGACGTCTCAACCCCTGCCCCCTTTTCGCTCAGCTCAGCCCCGGGCAGGAGTATTGCCAGCATGCCGGGAAGCCAGCTGCAAGGGGTGTGGTTTCTTTCTCCTTTTGGCTCTCCCCTCTGTCCCTCTGGCCGCAGGACAATCAGCAGCAAGTGTGGGGAGGGCTATCCTCCACACCAGACACCGAGGTGTTGGCTACAGCCCGCTCCTGCAGTGCTTCACTGCACGGTTCTCACTGCTGTATCTGCAGCCACTCCTGGGTTTTTGTGTGTGTGTTGTTTTTTTTTTTTAAAAGAACTAGTCCATGTCCAAACGCCAACCCACAGTTTCTCCACACCGCAGCACGGCCGTGGGACTTTCAGCCAGCTTACTCACTCGTTTCAGAATGCAGATTCCCGGTTTCACCAAATGCACAGTCCCTGTTGATTGAGCAGACCTTGTCCAGCTGGTGCATTGCTGGAAGTGGTATTCTGGGTCATTTTCTGTTTTTTATCTAGTGTTTTTCACAGAGGTGTTTTTTTGCCCTGTCTCGCCTAGCCGCCATCTGAGGTTCTCCTCTCATGTCATCTTATACCTTGCTAGAAAAACTCAAAATTACCTCTTACTACTTAGAAATTTTAGGGCAAACCTGGTGAGATAGTCTACCTTTAAGGGTAGTTTCAGTTTCTTTGTTTTCCCCACCTTTATTCGTTTTGTCTATAACCCTATTGGGATTAGCAAAAACCATATATTTTTTCTTTGTCTATTTTTCCTTTTCATCCGTTTATCCTTATTTTGTGACTCTTCTGACTATTTTTTTTATTTTACTGCCATGTAACCCTTGATTATTATTTTTTCATTCTGTACATTAGTAGCCCTCAAGGAACCAAGGAATTACCTGCCTTGTTAAAGCTAATATCAAGTTAACTATTATGGTCCTTAACGAACATCACTTAGAATAGTAGGAATAAATGTATTACTATATTCTTTCTTAAATATACATGCTAATGCAGAAGAATATTCATGTAAATTATAAACATCTGGATGTAGGATTTCTTGCTTGCCATAAGGAGGTGATTTCTGGTAAATGTCTGACAGTAATGAAAGACCTGAGGAAGTGATGGTTCAATAGAAATTTTTCTGTTTGTAATGATTGTTACCTTTTAAATAATTAAAACTTTCCGATCTTGGACCAGTAATTATTGCTATTAGAGTGATAGTAATTATTTCCATAAAACAAGAAATTTAGCTTTCTAACTTAAAAAAGAAAAAAAAAACATTGAAATTTGGAGTAACTCTAAGGAAATACTGCTCATGTCCAATCCTTGCAATCTCTGATTCCTCCCAGTTCTACCTGGCTTCAGTGTGTTGACTGTTCTGACTTTTCCATTATGATAGATCTCAGTTCAAATGCCAAGTGGTCAGAAAAACCCATTCAAGGAGTCTGGGCAACAAAGCATCAAAGAAATGAAGATATTAGGTCTGGGCAGTAAACCAGTCACAAGAAGACTTTCGAACTGAAGCAGTTTCTTCCTAGCCATGGGGTTCATATATTTACCATTTACGTTTCAGGGCTTAGCCATGTTGTACACCAGGCTATTCTAGTTCTTTAAGTTCGCTCATCTTGCAGATCTTGACACTCAGGTATCACTTGCCCTGTTTTCTCAGTGGCCCATAATACTTCACACTTAACATGCTTCCTTTCTAAACTGACCTTCCTTCCAATCTTAACCATCTTTAAGAATACTACCATTTTTCATTAGTAATCCAGCCTTTTCTGTTTTTCCCCTTCCCAATCCCCTTTTCCTTTGAAATGATTTCCCTTAGCCTTCACTTCATCCTTTTAATGCTACTATTCTACTTCATGCCCTAATCATACTTTACCGATAATTAACTAAAAGTATATTCTTCTTGCTGGTCAAGGTAGGTTCTAGAATACTGTTTAGAAAATCTTTTTTTTTTTTTTAAATATAAATTCCAAAGAGATTAAGAAGCAATTTGTGCCTGGCTTGCAATTTCTAGATAGATATCTAGGAAGCAGTGTTTTTTAAGTTTTAAAACTAAGCATACAGAAAGAGTAGGAGGAGGTGGGACAAGATGGCAGCATAGAGAGGTGTGGAATTTAGTTAATCCTCTAGAGCAACTAGTAAATAACCAGGAACAGCTAGTAAATAATCTGAAACAACTGTTGGGGGACATCCGTGAGTGGACACACATTGTACACCAGATAGGAATGGATGGAACAGCTGAGATCACAGTGTAGAACTGTAAATAAAACTCTCCAAACTGTGGCACTGGCGCCTTCCCCACCGGCACAGCAGGCTAAGCTGAAACACTTCCCTGTGGAAAAAAGAAGCAGGTTACCTGGAGCGAGGGAAAGTAACTCAGCCAAATTCCAATTGCAGTTTTAATTAACAAATTTGGACTATCAAATACAAACTACAAACACAGATAAACCCAGAGCAAGCAGGAAAGGAACCTGAGTTTCCTCCTGTCAGAGAGGAGGCGGGCCTGACAGAAAAAAAAAATGCATAAATAAGTAAAAACAGAGGCTTTTGGACAGAAGTGCTCAAATACTGGAAAATGGCTGTGTCCCAAGAAAAGGGACACAGAGAACCAGATACCAACACTAGTCAACTGGTGAAACTGGGGGCTGGGGAGTAGCTCTGAAAAGGGACTTCCTCTCTTTTTCCTTTTTTTTTTATCTCTCATTCTAAGTACCTCACTAGAGAAAGCCTTGGGCATTTTCAGTTGTCAACACTGACGCAGGCAAGGGTGGAGTTAACAGAGTCAGAAAGACAAAGGAGGAAATGAAGTGTAGAAGATAATGTCTTAAAGGGTGTATCTTCCCTAAGAAAAGGGGGACGGGACCCAGCTTAAGTGGCTGCCCTCCCTCAGAGAATTCAGACCCCAGGGCCTGGGGATGGGGGTGGAGGGGAACAGAAACAACTTAAGCTTGGCTTCTGACACCCTAGGCCCCTGGCAAGGACAGGGTTCCCTGAAAATTAAAGGGACCACACCTCTTTACACCAGTGGGGAGCTGCAGGCTGATAAGCGCCTCCTGCTGGGCAGGTTAGGAAAAGCACAACAGCTAGAGGCCTCACAGGAAAGTCTGTCAATTTGCTGGTTCTCACCCTTAGGGAAACCTAATACTGAATACAGCCTCCTCCTGAGACCTGGGCTCATCTGGTCTGCGAAAAATCTGATTGGAGTAATCAAGGAAACCAGATTATGAGTCACATTAGGCAAAATGAAGATATGGCCCAGTCAAAAGAACAAACTTGTGTGTCAGCTGAGATACAGGAATTGAAACAGCTGATTATCAATCAAACGAATCTCCTAAGTCAATTCAAAAATCAAATCAATGAGTTGAGGGAAGATATGGCAAAAGAGATGAAGGGTGTAAAGAAGACATTGGCGAAAAGAAGGAAGAACTTGAAAGTTTGAAAAAACAATTGGCAGAACTTACGGTAATGGAAGGCACAATACAAAATATGTAAAACATGAAGACATACAACAGCAGATTTGAAGAGACAGAAAAAAAGATTCATGAATTGGAGGGGAGGACATCTGCAATCCTATACACAAAAGAACAGATAGGGAAAAAAATAGGAAAATATGAGCAGTGTCTCAGGGAATTGAATGACAATATGAAGCGCATGAATGTATGTGTCATGGGTGTCCAAGAAGGAGAAGAAAAGGGAAGGAGGGCAGAAAGAATAATGGAGGAAATAATCAATGAAAATTTCCCATCTGTCATGAAAGATATACAATTACAGATCCAAGAAGCGCAGCATACCCCAAACAGAATAGATCTAGTAGACTTATGCTAAGACACTTAATGTTATCAGATTGTCCAATGTCAGACACAGAGAATTGTGAAAGCAGCAAGAGAAAAGCAGTCCATCACATGCAAGAGAAGCTCGATGAGACTATATGTGGATTTCTCAGGAGAAACCATGGAGTCGAGAAGGTAGCAGTATGATATATTTAAGGTACTGAATGAGAAACATACTGCCAACCAATAATTCTATATCCAGCAAAACTGTCCCACAATAATGGGGGAGAGTTTAAAATATTCTCAGACAAACAGACACGGAGAGAGTTCATGAACAAGATACCTGCTCTACAGGAAGTACTAAAGGAAGCACTACAGACAGATAGGAAAAGAAAGGAGAGAGAGGTTTGGAGCACAGTATTGGGTGATGGTAGCACAATAATGTAAGTGCACTGAGCAAAGATGACTGTGAGTACAGTTGAAAGAGGAAGGTTAGGGGCATGTAGGACAACAGAAGGAAAGATAGAAGATAAAGGCTGGGACTGTATAACTTAGTGAAACCTAGAGTGGTCAATTATTGTGACTAAATATGCAAATATGCTTTTACATGAGGGAGAACAAATGAATGTCATCTTTGCAAGGTTTTAAAATTGGGGTGGTATTGGGGAAAAATACAATCAATGCAAACTAGAGTCTATAGTTAACAGTAACATTGTAATATGCTTCCATTAATTGTAACAGAGACAATATACCAAAGCTAAATGTCTATAAGGGGAAATATAAGTGAGGGGTATGGGATTCTTGGGGAGAATATAAGGGAGGGGTATGGTATTCTTGGTTTTGTTGTTGTCTGATTTTTTAATTGTATTTTATTTAATTATATTTTTTCTTTCATTGCTTATTATCTTTTTTTTCATTCCTTTTTTATTTTTTTCCGCCTCTTCTTTCTTTGTGAAAGAAATAGAAATGTCCTTATATAGATAATGACAGCGAATGCATAACTGTGTGATTATACAGGGAACCATTGATTGTTTACTTATGATGGAATGTATGGTGTGTGAATAAAACCATCTAAAAAATAAACAGAGGGATACAAGTGCTGGAGAAATGTGGAGAAAGGGATGTACCTAATCACTGTAGATGGGGAAGTAGAATGGTGCAGCCCTTCTGCAGGGCAGTGTGGTGGTTCCGCAGGAAGCTGAGCATGGGGTTGCCATATGGTCCTGCAACTCAGTTATTGGGTACATACTTGGAAAAACTGAAAAGAGGGACATGAATGGACATTTGCACATTGGGGTTTATGGTGTCAGTATTCACAATTTGCAGTGGATAGAGGTGGCCTAATGGTACAGCGACTGATGAATGGAATGGCGAACTGTGGTGTATACATACAATGGAATATTGAGCTGCTAAAAGAAGGAGTGAAGTTGAGAGGTGAATGGACATTGAGGACAGTATGTTGAGTGAAATAAACCAGAAATGAAAAGAAAAACGTTATAATGCCTCACAGTATGTACTAACTATAATGTGCAAACTCTGAAAATTGAGTTTGAGAGCATAGGTTTTCAGAGGAAGGCTTATAGTAAAGGTACTTAGATTGTAAGCTCTTACAGCAGTTGCATCTATTCTTGAGCTGTAATGGTTATTTCTAAATTCTGAGATGCTGAGCCCTTTGTGTATGATCTCATCAGTCTCTGGAACTTTGGGTATCTGTGTGACACCTGAGACTCAAAACCAAAGTCCGGCAGCTATGAATATCAGCATTACCCCATACAGCAAATGTTAAGGAGTCTGAAAAAAGAGATAAGAGTTCAATTAGAGATATGAATGAAATGGACTTGGTCAGGACTAAGGTAAATCAGACTAAAGGGTAAAGGCCGATATTGACTGTGTTTTTAAAACTTCAACTTCAGTGTGAGACCAAAGGAAGAGATGTGTATTAGGTGCAAAATCTATATTTTTTGTAACACACTATATAATTTAACTTGTATGGTTGGTTATTCAAACAACATAATTACACAGAATGTTGAATAGGGAGTGAAATCTGGTTGGTTTGTACAGGTTAGTGTGAAGCCCCAGTACATCCCAGAGTAATTTGGCAGAGAATAAAAATGTGTTTGCAAAGCCCCCTTGAGGGACTGGGGGAAAATGTGGAAATATTAAATTTTCCCACCTGAGGAATTAATGATATTCTCACAAGTACTGAGGGCTACCAATTTAGAAGGCCGAGCCCTTATCGTAGGGCTTGCCTGTATGAAGTTTGTTACTGCAAAGGAGAGGCTAAGCCTACTTACAATTGTGCCTAAGAGTCACCCCCAGAGAACCTTGTTTCTCAGATGTGGCCTCTCTCTCTAAGCCAACTCTGCAAGTAAACTCATTGCCCTCCCCTCTACGTGGGACATGACTCCCAGAGGTGTAAATCTCCCTGGCAATGTGGGACATGACTTGTGGGGATGAGCTTTGCCCTGGCATTGTGGGATTGAGAAAGGCCTTTTTGGACCAAAAGGGGGAAGCGAAATGAAAATCAAGTTTCAGTGGCTGAGAGATCTCAAATGGAGTCAAGAAGTCATTCTGGAGGTTATTCTTATGCATTACATAGATACCCCTTTTTAGTTTTTAGTGTGTTGGAATAGCTAGAAGGAAATACCTGAAACTTGAACTGCAACCCAGAAGCCTTTATTCTTGAAGACAATTGTGTAACTATGTAGCTTACACTGTGTGACCGTGTGATTGTGAACACTTTGTGGCTCCCACTCCCTTTATCCAATGTATGGACAGGTGAATAGAAAAACGAGGGCAAAAAGTAAATGAATAATAAGGAGGGATGGGGGGTATGGGATGTTTTGTTTTTGTTTTTCTTAAATGCAGTTTTATTGAGATATATACACACAGCATAGAAACCATCCAAAGTATACAGTCATTGTCTCAATTATCATCAAATAGTTGTGCATACAGCCCCATGATCAAATTTAGACAATTTTCATTACTCTACAAAAGAAATAAAAATTAAAAAAAGAAAACCCTATTCCTCCCATACTACCTATCACCCCACATTATTGACCCATAGTATTTTTTTTCTCTGAACATTTTCCTTACATCAGAAAGAACCAGAACAAGAATAAAAAATAAAAGTGAAAAAAGAACACCCAAATCATCTCCCCATCCCATCCCATTTGTCCTTTAGTTTTTTTTTTGTTTTTTGTTTTTTGTTTTAATCTTCATTTTATTGAGATATATTCACATACCACGCAGTCATACAAAACAAATCGTACTTTCGATTGTTTATAGTACCATTACATAGTGGTACATTCATCACCCAAATCAATCCCTGACACCTTCATTAGCACACACACAAAAATAACAAGAATAATAATTAGAGTGAAAAAGAGCAATTGAAGTAAAAAAGAACACTGGGTACCTTTGTCTGTTTGTTTCCTTCCCCTATTTTTCTACTCATCCATCCATAAACTACACAAAGTGGAGTGTGGCCCTTATGGCTTTCCCAATCCCATTGTCACCCCTCATAAGCTACATTTTTATACAACTGTCTTCGAGATTCATGGGTTCTGGGTTGTAGTTTGATAGTTTCAGGTATCCCCTACCAGCTACCCCAATTCTTTAGAACCTAAAAAGGGTTGTCTAAAGTGTGCTTAAGAGTGCCCACCAGAGTGACCTCTCGGCTCCTTTTGGAATCTCTCTGCAACTGAAGCTTATTTCATTTCCTTTCACATCCCCCTTTTGGTCAAGAAGATGTTCTCCGTCCCACGATGCCAGGTCTACATTCCTCCCCGGGAGTCATATTGCACGTTACCAGGGAGATTCACTCCCCTGGGTGTCTGATCCCACGTAGGGGGGAGGGCAGTGATTTCACCTTTCAAGTTGGCTTAGCTAGAGAGACAGGGCCACATCTGAGCAACAAAGAGGCATTCGGGAGGAGGCTCTTAGGCACAACCATAGGGAGGCCTAGCCTCTCCTTTGCAGCAACCGTCTTCCCAAGGGTAAAACCTGTGGTAGAGGGCTCAACCCATCAAACCACCAGTCCCCTATGTCTGTGGTCATGTTAGCAACCATGGAGGTGGGGTAGGCGAATACCCCTGCATTCTCCACAGGCTCCTCAAGGGGGCACTACATATTTTTTTCCTTGTTTTTCTTTTTTTTTTTTTAACTTTCCTTTCTTTTTTAAATCAACTGTATGAAAAAAAAATTAAAAAAAAAACATACAATAAAAGAACATTTCAAAGAGACCATAACAAGGGAGTAAGAAAAAGACAACTAACCTAAGATAACTGCTTAACTTCCAACATGTTCCTACTTTACCCCAAGAAAGTTACCTAATATAGCAACATTTCTGTGAACTTGTTCCTACTATATCCATCAGAAATTAACAGACCATAGTCATTCCTGGGCATCCCCAGAACGTTAAATAGCTTATCTGTTCTTCTTGGATTATTGTTCCCCCTTCCTTAATTGCTCTCTATTGCTAGTTCCCCTACATTCTACATTATAAACCATTTGTTTTACATTTTTCAAAGTTCACAATTGTGGTAGCATATAATATTTGTCTTTTTGTGCCTGGCTTATTTTGCTCAGCATTATGTCTTCAAGGTTCATCCATGTTGTCATATGTTTCACGAGATCGTTCCTTCTTACTGCCGTGTAGTATTCCATCATGTGTATATGCCACATTTTATTTATCCACTCATCTGTTGAAGGACATTTGGGTTGTTTCCATCTCTTGGCAATTGTGAATAATGCTGCTATGAACATTGGCGTGCAGATATCTGTTTGTGTCACTGCTTTCCGATCTTCCGGGTATATACCGAGAAGTGCATTCGCTGGATCGAATGGTAACTCTATATCTAGTTTCCTAAGGAACTGCCAGACTGACTTCCAGAGTGGCTGAACCATTATACAGTCCCACCAACAATGAATAAGAGTTTCAATTTCTCCACATCCCCTCCAGCATTTGTAGTTTCCTGTTTGTTTAATGGCAGCCATTCTAACCGGTGTTAGATGGTATCTCATTGTGGTCTTAATTTGCATCTCTCTAATAGCTAGTGAAGCTGAACATTTTTTCATGTGTTTCTTGGCCATTTGTATTTCCTCTTCAGAGAACTGTCTTTTCATATCTTTTGCCCATTTTATAATTGGGCTGTCTGTACTATTGTCATTGAGTTGTAGGATTTCTTTATATATGCAAGATATCAGTCTTTTGTCAGATACATGGTTTCCAAAAATTTTTTCCCATTGAGTTGGCTGCCTCTTTACCTTTTTGAGGAATTCCTTTGAGGTGCAGAAACTTCTATGCTTGAGGAGTTCCCATTTATCTATTTTCTCTTTTGTTGCTTGTGCTTTGGGTGTAAAGTCTAGGAAGTGGCCACCTAATACAAGGTCTTGAAGATGTTTTCCTACATTATCTTCTAGGAGTTTTATGGTACTTTCTTTTATATTGAGATCTTTGGTCCATTTTGAGTTAATTTTTGTGTAGGGGGTGAGGTAGGGGTCCTCTTTCATTCTTTTGGATATGGATATCCAACTCTCCCAGCCCCATTTGTTGAAAAGACCATTATGACTCAGTTCAGTGACTTTGGGGGCCTTATCAAAGATCAGTCGGCCATAGATCTGAGGGTCTATCTCCGAATTCTCAATTCGATTCCGTTGATCTATATGTCTATCTTTGTGCCAGTACCATGCTGTTTTGGCAACTGTGGCTTTATAATAAGCTTCAAAGTCAGGGAGTGTAAGTCCTCCCACTTCGTTTTTCTTTTTTAGAGTGTCTTTAGCAATTCGAGGCATCTTCCCTTTCCAAATAAATTTGATAACTAGCTTTTCCAAGTCTGCAAAGTAGGTTGTTGGAATTTTGATTGGGATTGCATTGAATCTGTAGATGAGTTTGGGTAGAATTGACATCTTAATGACATTTAGCCTTCCTATCCATGAACATGGAATATTTTTCCATCTTTTAAGGTCCCCTTCTATTTCTTTTAGTAGAGTTATGTAGTTTTCTTTGTATAGGTCTTTTACATCTTTGGTTAAGTTTATTCCTAGGTACTTGATTTTTTTAGTTGCTATTGAAAATGGTATCTTTTTCTTGAGTGTCTCTTCAGTTTGTTCATTTCTAGCATATAGAAACATTACTGACTTATGTGCATTAATCTTATATCCCGCTACTTTGCTAAATTTGTTTATTAGCTCTAGTAGCTGTATCGTTGATTTCTCAGGGTTTTCTAGATATAAGAGCATATCATCTGCAAACAATGACAGTTTTACTTCTTCTTTTCCAGTTTGGATTCCTTTTATTTCTTTGTCTTGCCGGATTGCCCTGGCTAGCACTTCCAGCACAATGCTGAATAACAGTGGTGACAGCGGGCATCCTTGTCTTGTTCCTGATCTTAGAGGGAAGGCTTTCAGTCTCTCACCATTGAGTACTCTGCTGGCTGTGGGTTTTGCATATATGCTCTTTATCATGTTGAGGAAGTTTCCTTCAATTCCTACCTTTTGAAGTGTTTTTATCAAAAAGGGATGTTGGATTTTGTCAAATGCTTTTTCAGCATCTATTGAGATGATCAATTGATTTTTCCCTTTTGACTTGTTAATGTGTTGTAATACATTGATTTTCTTATGTTGAACCATCCTTGCATGCCTAGAATGAACCCCACTTGGTCATGGTGTATGATTTTTTTAATGTGTCTTTGGATTCGATTTGCAAGTATTTTGTTGAGGATTTTTGCATCTATATTCATTAGGGAGATTGGCCGGTAGTTTTCCTTTTTTGTAGCATCTTTGCCTGGTTTTGGTATTAGATTGATGTTAGCTTCATAAAATGAGTTAGGTAGTGTTCCATTTTCTTCAATGTTTTGAAAGAGTTTGAGTAAGATTGGTGTCAGTTCTTTCTGGAAAGTTTGGTAGAATTCCCCTGTGAAGCCATCTGGCCCTGGGCATTTATTTGTGGGAAGATTTTTGATGACTGATTGGATCTCTTTGCTTCTGATGGGTTGGTTGAGGTCTTCTGTTTCTTCTCTGGTCAGTCTAGGTTGTTCATATGTTTCCAGGAAATTGTCCATTTCCTCTACATTATCCAGTTTGTTGCCATACAGTTGTTCATAGTATCCTCTTATAATTTTTTTAATTTCTTCAGGATCTGCAGTTATGTCACCTTTTTCATTCATTATTTTGTTTATATGGATCTTCTCTCTTTTTGTTTTTGTCAGTCTATCTAGGGGCTTGTCAATCTTGTTGATCTTCTCAAAGAACCAACTTTTGGTGATATTTATCCTCTCTATTGTTTTTTTGTTCTCTATGTCATTTATTTCTGCTTTAATCCTTGTTATTTCTTTTCTTGTACTTGGTTTAGGATTGGTTTGCTGTTCATTTTCTATCTTCTTCAGTTGATCCATTAGTTCTTTGATTTTGGCTCTTTCTTCCTTTTTAATATATGCGTTTAGTGCTATAAATTTCCCCCTTAGCACTGCTTTTGCTGCATCCCATAGGTTTTGGTATGTTGTGTTCTCATTTTCATTCGTCTCTATATATTTAGCAATTTCTCTTGCTATTTCTTCTTTAACCCACTGATTGTTTAGGAGTGTGTTGTTTAACCTCCAGGTATTTGTGAATTTTCTAAGTCTCTGATGGTTATTGACTTCTAATTGTATTCCATTGTGGTCAGAGAATGTGCTTTGAATAATTTCAATCTTTTTAAATTTATTGAGGCTTGTTTTATGTCCCAGCATATGATCTATTCTGGAGAAAGTTCCGTGAGCACTAGAAAAGTATGTGTATCCTGGTGATTTGGGATGTAATGTCCTGTATATGTCTGTTAAATCTAATTCATTTTCAGATTGTTTAGGTTTTCAGTTTCCTTGTTGGTCTTCTGTCTGGTTGATCTATCTATAGGAGAGAGTGATGTGTTGAAGTCTCCCACAATTATTGTGGAAACATCAATTGCTTCCTTTAGTTTTGCCAGTGTTTCTCTCATGTATTTTGTGGCACCTTGATTGGGTGCATAGACATTTACGATTGTTATTTCTTCTTGTTGAATTGCCCCTTTTATTAGTATGTAGTGGCCTTCTTTGTCTCTCAAAACATCCCTGCATTTAAAGTCTATTTTATCTGAGATTAATATTGCTACACCTGCTTTCTTTTGGCTGTAGCTTGCATGAAATATTTTTTTCCATCCTTTCACTTTCTGTTTCTTTGTGTCCCTGTGTGTGAGTCTTTTGTATGCAACATATTGATGGTTCATTTTTTTTGATCCATTCTGCGAATCTATATCTTTTAATTGGGGAGTTTAATCCATTTACATTCAACGTTATAACCGTGAAGGCATTTCTTGAATCAGCCATCTTATCCTTTGGTTTATGTTTGTCATATTTTTCCCCTCTGTCTATTAATATCCTTTATTGTACCCATACCGAATCTCTTTAGTACTGAACCTTTCTCCAAGTCTCTCTGTCCTTTCTTTGTTTCTCTGTCTGTAGGGCTCCCTTTAGTATCTCCAGTAGGGCAGGTCTCTTGTTAGCAAATTCTCTCAGCATTTGTTTGTCTGTGAAAAATTTAAGCTCTCCCTCAAATTTGAAGGAGAGCTTTGCTGGATAAAGTATTCTTGGCTGGAAATTTTTCTCACTCAGAATTTTAAATATATCGTGCCACTGCCTTCTCGCTTCCATGGTGGCTGCTGAGTAGTCACTACTTAGTCTTATGCTGTTTCCTTTGTATGTGGTGAATTGCTTTTCTCTTGCTGCTTTCAGAACTTGCTCCTTCTCTTCTGTGTTTGACAGTGTGATCAGAATATGTCTCGGAGTGGGTTTATTTGGATTTATTCTATTTGGAGTTCGCTGAGCATTTATGATTTGTGTATTTATGTTGTTTAGAAGATTTGGGAAGTTTTCCCCAACAATTTCTTTGAATACTCTTCCTAGACCTTTACCCTTTTCTTCCCCTTCTGGAACCCCAATGAGTCTTATATTTGGACGTTTCATATTATCTATCATATCCCTGAGATCCATTTTGATTTTTTCAATTTTTTTCCCCATTCTTTCTTTTATGCTTTCATTTTCCATTCTGTCATCTTCGAGGTCACTGATTCGTTGTTCAACTTCCTCTAGTCTTGTACTATGAGTGTCCAGAATCTTTTTAATTTGGTCAACAGTTTCTTTAATTTCCATAAGATCATCCATTTTTTATTTAGTCTTGCAATGTCTTCTTTATGCTCTTTTAGGGTCTTCTTGATCTCCTTTGTATCCCATACTATGGTCTCATTGTTCATCTTTAGTTCATTGAGTAGCTGCTCTAGGTGCTGTGTCTCTTCTGATCTTTTGATTTGGGTGCTTGGGCTTGGGTTATCCATATCGTCTGGTTTTTCCATATGCTTTATAATTTTCTGTTGTTTTTGGCCTCGTGGCATTTGCTGAACTTGATAGGGTTCTTTTAGGATTTGTAGACCAATTGAAGTCCTTATATCTAATTTATCAGATCTACAGCTTCGTGGAGTACACTTTCTCTAACTAACCAGCAGGTGGCGTCCACGAGCCACCTGTTCTCCACAAGCCAGTTCTCCCCTGCTTAGCCTTTTTGGTGAGTGGGGGAGTGTGTCTTGTGGGGTCCAATTGGTGTACCAAGCTTGCGTGTGTAGTTGGTGTTGCCTGCCCTTTATATGGGGCGTGTTTCTGGGCAGTCAGGGAAGGGGGGGTGGCTCTAACAATCAAATCTCCCTGGTGATCCTAGAGTTTTAAAGCTGCTGCAATAGTCTAATCCTCCAGTTCAGTCCTGCCACAGTTTGTCTCTGCCACTGACCCACAAGTCCTTGGTATTGGCGTATGGCTCCTGAGACTTGAAAGTGGGCCCCTCTTCCAGGCTGTGCACCTCGGGTCCTCTGTTGAGGGATGACTGTGCTATGTCACAGGTGAGTGCCGTCCCCCCAGGGCAGTTCTGGGTTGCTGGGCTGTGTAGGGAGGCTCCCAGTCTGCTGAAATGATGGCTGAATGGGGCTTTGTTAATTCACACTGCTCCACCTTCCCAATTCTGGGACAATCAGCTGAGGTTGCAGGGAAGGCTAATGTCCACGCCCAGTTTTGTGGTGTGTGCCTGTTATTTGAAGCGCTTCTGTCACACTGGGTTGTCTGGGGCAGCTCTGGGCTATGGGGCTGGCGATGGGCAGGGGTGTTTCCTGTCCACCAGGATGATGGCTGTGAGCGGACACCCCCCTTTTCTTGGGAAGTTGTGGTGTTTAGTGAATTTTCTCAGCCACTGGATTATTGCCTTTTGTCTCAGAGCTCTCTTAGTTCTGCTCTTGTCTTGACCTGCCCAAATTGCAAGTCTTTGAAGCTTTCTGTATTGGGCTTCTTAGAGTAATTGTTTTAGAAAAAGAAAAAAGGATTAAAAAAACAAAGGGCCCTCCTCAGAGATCTAATGGGTTATTGAAATGCTAAGAGACAAAGCAATTAGGGCCATTAAGGAAAGGTCCACAGGGCAGAGAGATCAGCTTTTCTTTGGGATTTGCATGTGAGCCTCAGGGCCTGAGCTCTGCCCTTCCCCTTTCTATGTTCACCAGAACTCCAAAAATCCTCCGCTTTTATTTTGGAGTTTTTCGTGTTGTTTTTTTTCTATGCCTGTCTCCTCTCTGCTGGGCTGGCTGCTCTCAGATTCTCTGATGTCTGGTCTCAGTCTATCTATGGTTGGAGTTTGGATCAGTAGAATGAGTTTCCGATAAGGGCTGCCACTGCAGTTCTCCCTTCTCCTTCCTGGAGCTGACAGCCCCTCCTCCCACGGTACTGAGCCTGGCAGGGAGGGGCGTGGGTCCCCTGGCTGCAAAAACTTACAGATTTCGCTGATCTCAGCAGTTGCACGTTTTCATGAGTGTTGTATGAAGTATGCCCAAAGTCAGATTGCTCTGTGGTTTCCAGTCCACGCAGTTCCTGGCTTTCTACCTACTTTCCTGGAGGAGTAACTGAAACATACAGCTCACGAGTCCGCCATCTTGCCCCGCCTCCTCATGTAGTTTTTAAACCACAATTTGGTGCTTTTCTGTGGGATTATTGAAATGGTATCAGGATAAACGTGAAGAAATCTTGCGTATTTCTAAATCAGTTTTGCCCTCTGTTTTCTAAACTACACAATGAGATCTTTGTATTTGAATCCAGGAAATGAATCTAAAAATTTTAAGAACTCCATCGGAGAATCTCTGCCTGCTCATTCTTCAGTTAAACCTCCCTTTCTTAATTGATAGCATACATGATAAATTAAAATCTGTGTATATTTAGTTTAGCCTTTTAGTGTAGATTAACTACCTACCGTTGTAATAATACTCTTGTCTGTTATTTTTCATTCCAGATGTCCTACACTGTAGATTCACTATGAATTAAATAGGCTAATCAGGTAACTACTCACTATATACTCCTCTGAAGGAGATAGTGGCCAAGTTGAAATCTGCTGTCCTTGAATGAACATTAGGAGGTTTGATTTGGAGGTTTCTATTTCTAGAGTCATAGGAAATATATAAAAATGTAGAGATATGCATCATCATACAAAATACTTGGATGATTATTTATCTAAAGATGTTGACCAAAGTAAATTAAATAGATATATTTTTGAAGATGTTTGTATTACAATATAAATAGTACTAGTAAGGAAAAACACTCTTTCAAGAACAAAAAAAATTGATACTGGTAGTTTAAAGATAGTTAAAGAAGCAAAATGAGCAGACGGTCATATGTTCCGTAACACTACATAGGTGTTTCTGGAAAACCTTACTTTCTGCAAAATCACACACCAAAATATTAGGGTTTCTGAGAAAAGGAGGTTTAGCACAGATCACTTAAGACTTATATAACTTTGTAAGTGTAGCCCTAACAAAATATCAGTCTGAATCTCAGCACAGACAAATACCCACTGATATTTGTCCTAGAATCAGTCCATCCTTCACAGCTCTATACTCTGGAGTTCATGTTTCCTCATTAAAGATATTTGCTTCTCACAGATACCAATTTAATCATAAAACTATAATTCACAGTTATCCTTTGTCCATCAAAGTGGGGTTTTCTTTTTTTGTTTTTTCCTTTTTCGTAGCAGAGAAATGTCTTCATATCTTCATCTGTGCATACAGTTTCCCAAGATATCTTAACACAGAGGAAAGCCAAGTATTCCTTAAGCCAGTCAAGCAGCAGCTTCTTTCAATAAAGGAAGGTGCTTCTGTAGGATTTTTATATTATTTATTAAACCATGAAAACTCATACCTCTGGTTGATTCGTATGATTAACCTGCTGGGAATAAAATCTTACACAATTACATTATACTGACAAGATTTCTCTTATTGCCGATTACATATAAGCTACTTCTCATTGATGAATTAACAAAACAGACGGTACCTAAAATAATTATATATAAATAATAGAGAAGGTACAGGTAGAATGAATGTAGGTAAAGGAAGATTAGGTTTGATGTGTCCTAAATTGCAGGTATAATCAAAATATAGAATGGTGAGGTTCTAACCAGCAGAACCATACAAACCAGTTTTGGTTTAAAACAGGAAGATTTGTTTCCTAAAGCAAAGTTTTGTAATTGTGTGTTCCAACCCCATTTTTACCCCAGCTTCTACCCACGGCAGATAACCAGTTAAACATGGCATAATGTCTCATTCTTTCCAGAGCCTAATGGTGAGCAGCACATATTCAGTGATCATTGTCTTCTTCCCCACTTCTCAACACAGTCTCCATGGCCATCTCAGTTCAGCATTCTAGGCAATAACTACCAACCAATCCTGGCATATAATGTGATGTAATTTATTGACAGCTTACTATAATCCAAACAGTATGCTAAATCCTTTACCAAAATAATGTTATTTAATCTTTCCAACACCCTGTGAGCTCTGTAGTGGTTTAATCCCCATTTTACAAGGGAGGAAAAGGAGGCTTAAGTATTATCAAATAATAATAAGCTGCTTCAAATCTTTTGTGTCAAAAGGTATAATATGTAATGAATAACAGTAGTAAAAATATACTAAGGAAAAAAATTACAGTGGGTGGTAGTGCTTGAGATAAAGTAGTATGATGAGTTGGGATTGGGAAGTCATTATAATACACAAAATAATGAAAAAGATGACTCAGAGGAAGCCAATTAGAACATTGTGACAGATGTATAGGATAAAAAACAGACCCTGATTCTCCTAGAGGTGGTGAGGGCAGCCCCAATTTCTGACTTGCAGATTTCTAGTTCTGATTCCTATGAGGACTGGCTTTACTTTTTTATTTTTCTGTCCTTTAAAGTCCTTGAGATTGCCTGTGGTATTCTTAAATTCCCTTTGTACCTAAATTTGGTCACATGACTATTCCTTCAACCAAATATCTAAGACAGTGAAGATTCAGAATATAAAGAGGATTGGAGGAACAAACTTAATAGTTTAGTTCTAATCATATTGAATTTGAGGTTGGAATGTCCATTGTGCATTGGACAATGCAAAATTTCTGGGTTAAAAACTCATGTAAAAGTGGATGGCATCTTCCATAGATAGTGAGAGTGAGAAGTTCAAAAGGCTTGGGGTTGAACCATGACCACCACTATATCAGGGGCTAATAGAGAACTAACATAGAAAAGTCAGAGTTAGGAGGAGAACCAAAAGGGGTTGTGTCAGCAAAGTCAAGGTAGTACAATATCAAGGAAAGAAAGGCAATGGCAAGGGCTCTAGATAGATCAAGTACCATGGCAACTGAGAAGTCTGTTGGATTTGGCAGTGAGATCAGTGATGGTCTTTGCCTGCTAACGTGGTTTCTGTGGAGTTGGGGTAAAATTGAAAGTTTGATTTCCGTGGATCAAAGAGAAAATGCAATGTGAGAAAAGTAAGTAAAAATTGATTAATGCATTTTGATCATTTATCAGAAATATAGTTGGAAATTAAACATGATGATGAGAGGCAGAGGTAAATGATTTAGGGCTGAAACAGACCTTGGAGATACTCACATAGCAACCCCCCCCCTTTTTTTTTAACAAATGAAGAAACCAAGTCCCAAAAAGGTTTGGTTGTTTGCACTATGGCCAAGCCAGTAAGTGGCAGACACAGCAGACATCATCTAGGTTTTTCATTCCAAATCTACCAGTATGTGTAGGCAAGCTCATAACCCAAAAGGGAAGGAATTTTTTTTAATGGTTTGTAATGCTAATCATATTCTTTTAGCATTTGAATTTATTCTTTCTCACATATAGACGGAAATAAGGTTTGGTTTTGCTAAGGTATATTTGTCTATATGCCCAGTGTATTGTATGCACAAATATATGTTGATAAAAAGCCATTGGCTGACCTTTGGCTGAATGATCTTTGACAAGGGTGCCAAATCCACTCAGTGAGGAAAGAATATTCTCTTCAAAAAATGGTGCTGGGAAAACTAGATGTCCATATGCAAAAGAATGAAGGTGGACCCCTACCTCACACCATATACAACAATAAACTCAAAATTGATCAAAGATCTAAATATAAGAACTAAAACCTTAAAACTCCTAGAAGAAAACATAAGGAAGTATCTTCAGGACATTGTGTTAGGCAGTGATTTCTTAGACTTTAAACAAAATGCATGAGCAACAAAAGAAAAAAAAATTGATAAATGGGACTTAATAAAAATGTTTGTGCATCAAGAGACCTCATCAAGAAAGTAAAAAGACAAGTTACAAAACAGAAGATAGTATTTAGAAAACATATCTGAAAAGGGTTTACTATTGAGAATATATAAAGAACTGCTACAACTCAACAACCCAATCTAAAATAAAATACCCAATTTTTAAAAAGACAAACAACCCAATTAAAAAAGATCAAAAGACTTGAATAGACATTTCTCCAAAGAATATATAGAAATGGCCAAAAAGCACATGAAAAGGTGCTTGACATCATTAGCCATAAGGGAAATGCAAATCAACTCAATGAGATACCATCTCACACCCACTGGAATGGCTTCTATTAAAAAACCAAAATACCAAGATCTAGAGAGGATGAGGAGAAATAGGTAACTCTTTCATTGTTTATGGGAATGTAAAATGGAGCTGCTGCTGTGGAAAACAGTTCGGTGGTTCCTCAGAAAGTCAAATAGAATTACTATATTCTACTGCAGTCCCACTCTTAGGTAAATACCCAAAAGAATTGAAAGCTGGGACTTGAACAGATATTTCTACACCTATATTCATGGAGGTCTTATTCACAGTTGTCAAAAGATGGAAGCAAAACAAGTATCCATCAACCAATGAATGGGTAAATAAAATGTATATACATACGATGGAATATTGCTCAGCCATATAAAGGAATGAAGTCCCGATGCATACAGCAACACGGATAGACCTGTTGAGTGACATAAGTGTGCGACAACCTAGAAGACATCATGCTGAGTGAAATAAGCCAGACACAAAAGGACAAATACTGTATGATCTCACTCATATGAAATAAGCAGAATATACAAATTCATAAAGTAAGAAACTAAAATACTGGTAACCAGAGACAGGTCAGGGTTGGGGAATGGAAAGTTAATGTTTAAATGGTATGGGGTGATGGTAAAGTTTTGGCAGTGAATGATGGTGATAGAGGCACAACTTTGTGAATGTAATTAACACCACTGAACTATTTATTTGAAAAGGGATAAAAAGGGAAATTTTAGGTTGTGTATAAGTTACCACAAACACACACTCACACACAATAACCCATAGAACTGTACAGCACAAAGAGTGAACTCTAAAGTCAATAGCATAATTATGATAATATTGTTTCATCAGTTGTAACAGAAGTACCACACTAATACGAAACGTTAAAAATTGGGAAACCTGTGTGTAAGAGGGTGGGATATGGGAACTGTACTTTCTGCGTGATTTTTCTGTAAACATGTAATTGCTCTAATAAAACAAAAACAAAAAGCCATTGGCTGGATCTGGAATAAAATGCCAAATTTGGTCATGTTGCATATATACAAAATTAAATCTATGTATTCATAGCCAATTCATATTTTAAAATAATATTACCAGATTACTTACTGAATTAGAAATATAAAACACTGAATCTTAATCATTCTTATTTGTGTGTGGTATGTCTTATCTGTGGGCAGTTGTGTGAATATAAAATATTCACAGCATATATTTTTGAGCATCCTTATCAGAATATAACTTTAGTTTTTAGTATAAGAGCACCACCTACGGGTTTCTGAGGTGCAACATTTTACTATGATGTTTTATATGTGCCTTCCCTTAATTATTTTATTCAGAAGACTATTCATGTGATATTCTTCCATTTTGAGTGTTCTCAGAGCAGCATAGTGTTCAGAAGGGTTTAAACACACTAATTCAGTAAATATTGAACTTTAGGTAGTTCATAATATAATACAGAAAATTAATTTAAAACGTGATATTTGAAGATAGATAGATAGGTGGTTAGACAGGTCAGTCGATCGATCAGTTTCCATGGCTAAAGCTAGCAATCCTGACTCTTTAAATTGTTATTAAGATATCCAAATTGAAATCTTCCATGCCTGCCCAAAATGTGTACTTAATTAGGATAAGAGACTTTGTCTAAAAGGGAGGAAAATAAAATATCTCATTAGAATAATAGAAGCTTTTTAAGGTTGATAATACCATATTTTATTGTGGTATTTATTTGTTTTTTGAAAAAACAAAACACTGATTTACTTAATGCAGTGTTTTAAGGTATTAACTAAGATTGCTTTGGCTATCTTCCAGCTTGTGGAGAGACTCCTGAACAAATTCGAGCACCAAGTGGGATAATCACGAGCCCAGGCTGGCCTTCTGAATATCCTACCAAAATCAACTGTAGCTGGTTCATAAAGGCAAACCCAGGGGAAATCATTACCATAAGGTAAATTCTGTTACCTTTCTGTGTTATTATATAATATTTTATTTTAAAATATAAATTCAATGTGTTGTTACTCAACATGCAGAAATACAAAAAGAAACTTCTCAGAAAATACAGTAAGTGATAACTCTCAGTACATCTTAAGGGTAAGAATAGTGGCCCATCTTTCATCTGCTATTAGTAGGGCATGTGTTTTGCCCTAATGGTGGTAGTGGATTTGCATTAAGCTATCCACTTTCTCTAGACCACCTTTCAACAAAAGGTACACATTTGCAAAATAGCTCCTTAGGTAACTCTTTGACCATGAGACAAACAAACAGAACTCACTAATCTACTTGGGGATGTAGCCCATTTTCTTGGCCTCGCTAGTAGAGCCATCTACCTAAATGAGTTAAAAATTACTGGAGTTATATATGTGTGTGTGTGTGTGCATGCATGTGTTTGTATATGTATATACATATGTCTATGTCTATATGTGTAAAACTTGAATTAATAATTGTTAGATCCTAAATCTAGAAGAATCTTTTTAAAATAACTTTCAAACAAGAACATTTGTTAAGAAGACAAAGTGAAAGGCATTCCTAGGAGAAATGACCATAAGTTTAAGATTTTAATAAATATAATATAAATAAGCAAGAGTAAGATTAATTTTAAAAACAGTGAATTGGTTGCATAGAAAAACAGTGTGAGAAGTGGGTATTAAGAATAAGAAGAAATCAGCAGAACTACATAGTTTGCTTAAAGAAATCATATCAAGGCCTTAGAAAAGAATATTCATTTGCCTAAAGGCATGCTCACACACAAATAGTGTACCTAAACAAAGAACTGCAGTTGTAACTATAACACAAAAAGAATGTCATTCCCATTGCAGAGAAAGCATTCTGCTATACTATAAAGGCACCTTTGGTATCCTTTCATGTGTGACATTTTTATGGGTAAGAATCATGGAATTTTAGATTTAGAAGGGATTTTGCAGATCAGACTCAAATGCCTTCATTTTACATTTTTAAAAATGAATCTTATTAATTTAGCCTACCTTTGCACCTTTTCCCATCTTCCTTTTTTATATTCATTAACTAAATAGAGAAGCAGTCTCTCTTGAGAAACATAACTGTACTCTATCCCCTTTTTTCTGTGGCATAAAGAGGGGCCATATGGCTTGTTATACTTTTAGTGCCCTCTGCCTCAGGCCACATCTTCTGGAATCCTAGGGTTGATCTTATATAGAAGCTACTCCACTCCACTGTGAGAGTGTGATTCTCTTGCCTGGTTGATTGGTAAGATGCACCATTAAGGTTATCCTTCTGAAAGACTATCAGTGTTGAAATCTGAATAATATGCCTGTTTTCTGTTACTTGTGATATGACGAAGTATAAATGCGCTTACAAAATAACATTATTTTTACTATAAGATTCCAAGAATAAGATTTTTAACATAAAACTAGAATTTATGGAGATTTTTATCTTTTAACCTAAAAAAATCCAAACCCAAAATTAAACTTGCAGCTTGTCAACTCAGTTATGTAAAGCTTGGAAATTCTTGTCAGCACAGAGGAGGTTGTTACATGGAGTACTGCCATCTGGTTCTGATCATGCCTTGGATCCTTGGAATTTCACACTGAAAACCAAGAGCAGTACAGAAAGGCAGAACAAAATTATAGCTGAGCCCTGTATCTACAGAGATTTCCTAAATTCTGGAAAGAGTTCATGAATTTGGACTTACATAGCCTAATAAAGATGAGAAGGTGATTTTAGTAATTGTCCTAGTTCTTTAATGAAGTCATTACCAAGATAATATCAGAATTTGAAAAACACACACACACATACACAAAGACAGATACAATTCATATGCAAATATTGATCTAAAATCAATAAATTATTCAAAAGAATCATATACTATAATCAAGTGATTCATTTAGACATACAAAAATGAGTAAGTATTAGGAAATTTTAAAATAATTTACCATATTAACGAGTCAAAAGAAGAAGAACATGGTTATCTAGACTAGGTAGATGCTTTAAAGCATTTTGGTAAAAAGGAAATCAACATTCATTCCTGAATTTAAAATAATATTCCTTAGGAAAATGGGATTAGAAATATGGTTTTTAAAAATCTGTATGAAAGAGCAAAACTTAATTTATGAACTCTCAACAAACAATAATAAGAGCTCTCCATATAAAACTAGTTAAAGATGGTTAAAAAAAAAAAGCATTTTACTTTACTCCACCAAAATCAACAAAAGGCCACCTTATCCATAGGAGATAGAGGATTGGAGCAGAGCTCCCTGCTTGAAGCCAAGGACTGGGATCAGGCTGTTCTGCTCAAGAAGAGGCTGCTAACCACAGGCCTTAGGGAGATGGGCAGACGCGCCCTAACAAATATGAATTTATGCCACCTGCTGACTCTTAACGGGATCTGCAGTCCTCTGGACCACTGTTTAAAGACTGCTTCTAGGTGGAGGCAACTACCACAGAGGCATGACAGGGAACATACAGGGAGAGAGGGAAAAATAATCCCCATAATAATCCTGCAACCCACCCAGAATGCATGAAAAAATAACGCTGAGAAAAATAGCCAACAAAAGCTATTTGGAACACAAATTTACTCCACACAATCTGAATTTTATTGTGTTAAAGGTTCTTTCTTAACCTTTTTTTATACCATGAACACTGGTAGTAATCTGGTGAAATCTATGAACCCTTTCCCCCGAAAAATGTTTTTAAATTCATGAATTAAAACACATAGCAATACAAAAGGAACCAATTACATTGAAATATAGCTATCAGGTATTTTTAAATATTTGTAATATAGTAATATATGCTTATGTATTAACACATTAACAAGATCAAGTGATGGATCTAATAACTACTGTAATTTCAAAGTAAGTATGCGTGTAAATGGTATTTACAGGTATCTGTAACAATTGAAGTATAATATGGAAATATCTGTGATTTCTATTAGTGACAGAATGACAGGTACTTTAAATACTCATATGGTTTGTTTTTATTCATAATCAAAGGAAATGCAAAATTTCAATGAGAGGTTAGTGAAAGTAAAGTTGTAATGTTTTTTGTTTTTTTGTTTTTTTGTTTTTTTTTTTTTTTTTGAGAGAATAGAAACATGATAACCCTTACTTGGACTTTGTTTTCTTAAAAAAAGTGTTACAGTTTTCGGATTTAAACCTCTAAAAATAACTACTGAAGAAATAGAAATAACAACCTTGAGCATCTAGTAAAGGAAAAAAAATTAACTCTATTAATATAAAAGAAGACAGGAAAGGAGGAAAAATGAGAATTGTATTCCCCTCTACCCCAAATAAAAGAAAGTTTATTAAATAAAAAACACATGGATTAATTCATCTATCCTTTAAAACATTAACTGATTTGGTTTATTTGTTGATTGTTTTATATGATCCCACTCTACAGGGCTAATAAAAACACTTAAAACTAATGCAGACTTTGGATAATTGTTTGGTATCTGAACAATCTGAATAAAAATGAAAAAAAAAACTAATGCAGAAAGTCTAAAAAGGGGAATAAGGAAAAGATAAGCTTTGAAAGTATTGATCAAGAGAAAGCTGGTAAACCAAAATTAACATCAGAAATAATTGAATTTAAGGCATAGAATATAAGTAACAAATGGAATAATCCACCAGGAAGAAATAATAGTGGTAAACTTTGTGTACCTAATAACATATTCTAAAATATATGCAAAGCAAAAAGTGGGGAATTACCAAGCAAGTTAGACTAATCCACATTCATAGTGAGAAATTTTAGACACATCTTTAATCAGAATTTAATAGGTTAAAGAGACAAAAAATAAGTAAAGATATGGAAGAATTTGACAAAATTAACAAGCTTGATCCAGCAGAAGTACTGTTTATGTATGTGTGTTTTCAACAGAGTACACGCTTTCCAAAGACTTTTGGAACATTTATAAAAATTTGATTATACGTTAAATCACAAAGGAATTCTGACATGCATTTCAAGGACCCTACATCATTCAGACTGTGTTCTCTGACCACAATACCATTAAACTAAAAACCAAAAATAAAAAGCTGGGGAAAAAATAACAAACCTCGTATGCTTGGAAACGTATTCCTAAATAACTCCTGCATTAAAGAGGAAATCATTTTTAAATCAATGCATTTAAAGCCATATATTTTTCTCTAAATACTCTTTCTGTGTGTTCCAACAGCTTTTGATATGTAATACTTACACTGTGGTTATTATGGAGATACACATATAAGGATACTTCAAAGCATTGTTCATAATGGTGAAAAACCAGAAACAATCAAATTACCAGCTTTTTTCTTACAGTTTAACTGTGCTCAGATTTGTGTTATTTGCTCTCCTGAAAATATAAGCTTATAAACTTTACATTAAGCAGGTAGATGAACTAATCTAGTCTACAGATGGTGTTTCTGGTTCAAACATAGAACAATTTAGGATATTCTGAATTAATTGTAGTCTTTCCTAAACACACACCAAAAAAGAACAAAAAAGATGCCTACCATCACCATTTTTTTTTTTTTTTTTTTAGCATTATTTTGGAGTCTGGTATTATTATGAAAAAGAAGTATTGTTCCAGAGTCTGGGAAAGATTATATATATATATATTAGAAACAAAGAAGCAGTATTATTATTTGCTAATGATATGGTTGTATGCATGGAAAACCCAGAAGAAACAACGAATGTATGGAAACTTGTAATACTGTCTTCAGTTACATTATATTATGGAATTTTTTTCCCAAAATGACCTTTTTTAGTAGCTTTCTGACTTTTTGTTGGTAGTTTTCAGGATTTTGATATTCAGGGGTCCAGAAGATGCAGTTTGGACTGGCTGACTATAGAAACATACAAGAATATTGAAAGTTACAGAGCTTGTGGCTCCACAATTCCACCACCATACATCTCCTCACAAGACCACGTCTGGATCAGGTTCCATTCGGATGGCAGCATCTCCAGAAAGGGTTTCAGGCTGGCATATTTTTCAGGTGTGTTTTTAAATAAGAAGAAAAGATATTGAGCAGAAGTCTGTAGTATTACTGCTCAATCACTTTGGGTTAGTCTTCTAAATAATTAGGTCCTTGAGGGACCTGAGATTGACGATAAAACCTTAAATATGGGTCTCAAGGGGTGTTTTGTATAATCCTAATTAAATAATTAATTTTATAAATGGAGGTCAGTTGTCTTTTTAAACATCTTAAATATGTTTATTTTTAAAATAATCATTTCTCTCTCAAGTGCTTGCCCATATCCTGAAAGTGATTTCAGAATATATTTTTGTGTGAATGATCGTTGTTTTTAAACCTTGAAAGAAAAGCCATGTCCAATTTCATCTTCATAGCTTATTATCTTAGAAGAATAAAAATCTTCTTTGACTATTCTTAAACTATTCAAAATGAGTGACCAGATCATACAAGTGTGACTAATTCAGAGCACTAGAGTTATATATGTTTTTTACTGAAAATTATTTTATATCTGGTGTTCTCCTTCAGCAAACATTAGCTGCTTTTTAATCTTTTTTTCTTAAGAACATAGTCTTTGTAATATTTATTTAGCTTCTGAAGCACATTTTCTGTCACGTTCTTACCTATAAATCGATTGTGGAGAAGTATTAGCCCAATATTGTCAAATCAAACAGACCCATTGTTTTCTATCTCTACCGTATTATTGTTATGTTTTTAGGATGGTATACCAAGAGAATTAGAATTCTATAAGAACATCAATTTTTTTCTCTCCTCTTCTCCCTTTTATTTTGAAGAAAAAACTTGTACTTTTAGCTCAGATTCATGTGATATTTTGCAGTTATGTTAAAACAGTAGAAACTATAAACTGCAAATATTGTGTTATAATTATATGATGCATTATAAAACAGTATAAAGTTCATCTTAAGATAACCTTAGCAAAAGTTTGAGTTTAAATAATGGGCTTGCAAAATATACTGTAATGTACACAGGAAAATACTGCGTGTATGTATAGAGAGATAGAAAAAGACTGGAGAAAATATGGAAAAATGGTTTCATAAAGTGATTATTGTGAATGGATTTTTCCTCATTTAAAAATTTCCAAAATTGTTTTAATGATGTTTATACAATAAGTTATTTTAAATCTTAGGCAATATATGCCATTGGCTCATGAATCTTAGATCATTTTATTACATGTCCTATAGTAAAATAGCTCTCCGCTAAAACAGAATTGGTCATTTTTCTGTTTAGATCAAAATACAAAGATCTCCATGGAACAAATAAGTGTTTAATTAATTGAATTGTTGAGTAATTGTTTAATTAATTGAATTGTTGAGTAATTGGTGTAGCAGTACTAATTTGACATCAGAACTTAATCTGTTTTTAAAACAATTTTTAAACCCCTATCACTTGGGATTAAATTGGTTTTATGAAATTATCACTTGTATTTATGTATCTTTTAAAGAATATGTTTTTTCTCCTTCCTTCTTCCTCCCTCCTCCCTATGTGCCTCCTCCCCAGGGAAGTCTGAAGAACCAAACTGTGCTTGTGATCAGTTTCGTTGTGGTAATGGAAAGTGTATACCAGAAGCCTGGAAATGTAATAACATGGACGAATGTGGAGATAGCTCCGATGAAGAGATCTGTGCCAAAGAAGCAAATCCTGTGACAGCTGCTTCTTTTCAACCCTGTGCTTACAACCAGTTCCAGTGTCTATCTCGGTTTTCCAAAGTTTACACTTGCCTCCCTGAATCTTTAAAATGTGATGGAAACATTGACTGCCTCGACCTAGGAGATGAAATAGACTGTGATGTGCCAACTTGTGGGCAGTGGTTAAAATATTTTTATGGTACTTTTAATTCTCCCAATTACCCAGACTTTTATCCTCCTGGAAGCAATTGCACCTGGTTAATAGACACTGGTGATCATCGTAAAGTTATTTTACGCTTCACTGACTTTAAACTTGATGGTACTGGTTATGGTGATTATGTCAAAATATATGATGGATTAGAGGAGAATCCACACAAGCTTTTACGTGTGTTAACTGCTTTTGATTCTCATGCACCTCTTACAGTTGTTTCTTCTTCTGGACAGATAAGGGTACATTTTTGTGCTGATAAAGTGAATGCTGCAAGGGGATTTAATGCTACCTACCAGGTAGATGGCTTCTGTTTGCCATGGGAAATACCCTGTGGAGGTAACTGGGGTTGTTACACTGAGCAACAGCGTTGCGACGGCTATTGGCATTGCCCAAATGGAAGGGATGAAATCAATTGCACCATGTGCCAAAAGGAAGAATTTCCTTGTTCTCGAAATGGTGTTTGTTATCCTCGTTCTGATCGCTGCAACTACCAGAATCATTGCCCAAATGGCTCAGATGAAAAAAACTGCTTTTTCTGCCAGCCAGGAAACTTCCATTGTAAAAATAATCGTTGTGTATTTGAAAGCTGGGTGTGTGATTCTCAAGATGACTGTGGCGATGGCAGCGATGAGGAGAATTGCCCCGTAATTGTGCCTACCAGAGTCATAACTGCAGCTGTCATAGGGAGCCTTATCTGTGGCCTGCTGCTTGTCATTGCGTTGGGATGCACTTGTAAACTTTATTCTCTGCGGATGTTTGAACGAAGGTCAGTATCAGCACAGAACTACAATGGTTATGTTCTGTACAGGACAAACATGGCCACAATATTTGCAAGTACTTTAGTGTGATTAGCAATCTATGTATGTTCTATATTAGTTTAGAAATGGATAAATATTGTTTATGATTTACAAAATTAGTGCAAAAAGCCCAACTCTCCAAAGGACACATTACAACTAAATACAGAGTTATGAGGTGAGAAAAACCAATCTGTATTTACCACTTCCTGTTTTCAGGTAATCTGTTTTAAAGGAATTTTGCCAGCTTCAGCTCTCAATTGTAGTTTTTAACCTGTGTTTTTATAAATATTAATTCAATAATCACAGATATTTGAAAATGTACTATGTTCAAAACACAGTGCAAGATTAATATGGTATAATCTCACAAGGATTTTACCATTAGGAGAAGGAGTTGGTGGGTGGGATGAGGTAAAAATAACAGACAAAAATAGAAGTACTGTAAGAGCTATAAAACAAAGTTCTGTAAACGACAAAAGAGAGGGATATGGAAAGGCTTAATTGAAAAGGTGCCATTTGAAATGTACCTTGAAAATTTATGGAATGTAAGTAAGAAAAAGGTATTGTGGTTGGAAAAAATAGCCGGGGCAACTATATAGAAATAGGAATGCCCAACATTACTCGGTGAGTCAGCATACATAGTTCAGTTTGTCTGAGCCTAAGATATACATGGAGAGCTAATAGGTGATAAGATGGAACACAAGGCTGTTGTCATGTTATGGAACCATGAGAGCCATGCTTAGAGTTCTCCGTTCGATAAGAAGTGGTTAACTATTAAAGGGTGTTTTGAGAAATGGCGTTCTGCTGTCAGGGCTGACCCTCATTGTGGTGCAGGGTGGATTGGACCTGGGAGAAGAAGCCCTTGGAGGCTACTAGAGAGACAATGACCTTCAGCCCCAGAAGAGCTACAAGTAATAAATTTAACAAAGAACTTTACTTACCAGGCATTTAAAATATAGATGCACACAAATGTGACAGTATTAGAATAATCAGTGCTGCATCTCTTCTTTGGGCAAATATAAATGACCAAGAAAACCTTTTACCACATTGCACATAAGAGCACAATGAAGAGTCAAAGGTCTTGGGCTCCAGAACCAGCTGTTCCTTATCTGAAAATTGAGTGTGTTGGGTTGGATGGATAAAGTGTCTTCTAAGAGCTTTTAAATACTGTCACCTGAAATCTGGTGCCCCTTTGACCTTAGGGGTTTAAAGATCTAATATCTTTATTTCTCCCTTTATTTTTTACAGGGATTTCCAATTTATTGAAACTTAGTGATCCAGGCCCCATGAGGACAGATTGCTTCATCTTTGTATTCCCAGTGTAGGGATAATACAGATATTGAGTACATGTTGTTTGAATAAGCTTTTAAAATGACCGAATATACTAAGATGCAGATCATTTTAATTATTAATTTTTAAAATGTTGCCTTTTTAAACTTTTCATCAAATCCTTTTCTACTCAAAGGTCATTTGAAACTCAGTTGTCAAGAGTGGAAGCAGAATTGTTAAGAAGAGAAGCTCCTCCCTCTTATGGACAATTGATTGCTCAGGGTTTAATTCCACCAGTTGAAGATTTTCCTGTCTGTTCACCTAATCAGGTATATGGCAATTTATGATGTCTGTCATTACCTGTTAAAATGAAATTTTTACCTATATATTGGTAAAGCAAGGACCCTTATGACAGAATTTCTATAATCAATTAAGTATTAAATCTGCAGAAGACCTGAAATTATACTTTTTCACTGTATTTTTTAAAATACTGCAAAATACAGAAATGCATCTTTCGTTCTTTACTATTTCTGCGTTGATTCTTAAGCACTTTACTGTTCAGGATAAAATTCATAAGTAAAGTTTGGTACATTACTTTCAACTTGAACTGAACATTTGGAAGAAGGTTTAAGATTGAATATTAATGTTTCTGAATTTTTAAAGTTTCTTAGCAATTGTTTTTTAAAAAAAATCTTTTTCAGTGCCTGTAATGTGCCCCGGTTCATTAGAGGCATAAGAATTTCTAGTTAAAATGTAAATTCACCCAGAAACATTTATAGATATTATTTCTCATATTAGAGTTAAGAAAAATTGATAAACATTATTTTGCTAGTGATTTTAATTCTGTTCAAAATTGAAGATCATTTTCTTTTTGGTAAATGAAATTTCTGATTACAGTTTGCCATCTTATTTGAGTTTCTTAGAAATTCTTTGGTGAGAATTTGTGCTTTTAAAATATTTCTCTGGCTGTAATTTGCTAAGTAAATAATTAAAAAGTTCCACTGGTTGGGTTTTTGTGTACAAAATGGGAAAAACCTAAATTGTAATTTCTTTATATTGTTGGCCCTGCCATGGGGATTTCTTTTTAGGTAGGAATTCAGACCATGGTTAATTGCACTCCATTCCATCTGTCCACTCTGTCTACCATCCACTAACCCCTAAGCCGTGAGGCAACCCCATTCTCTAGGGTTATTTACTCTTGTAAGAGAATTCTTTCAACAAAGTTTTAAAGTAAAATAAGTTTATAATAGTAAATTAGATTTTATTCAGATAATGGATTAAACTTTCAAGTTTGAAGTTTTTAGTATCAAATTTCTACATCAATGTAAAAATATAATATTCTGATATACCATCTTACTCAAAATAGGAATGCTTTTTGCTTCATACACTGAAGAAGCTTATAAAAGTATTTCTAAAACATTCATGAGATCTTATAGATTCTAATGTTAAATTGGCAATCTTTTAATTAGGCAGACTTTGAACTAAATAGAGAACTTCATCTTGCTATGAGAGTATCATGTTAAAGTCAGCATTCAGGTGTGCTGAAGGCATTGGTGATAGTGATGGCTTCATAACATCCAAGGATATCTGAAGGTCCTTTAGTTCATTGCTGGATAGAACAACATAGTGCTCTCGCACACAGCCTTAGAACTTGAATGCTGAATGTTGAGGGCGAAACCTATGGAAAAGTTCACTAGGGATTTGAACCACTTACAAATATATATGTATTATTAAGTACTACTTAATTGGTGAATAATCTTACTCATTTGTATAGCAAATCCATGTGTGCTGATACCTAAATTTCTTATTGACAATTTGTGCTTTATTAAGGCTAGATTATGAAATATTCCTGATGTAGTTTCTTAGCTTCCCATGAATTATATTCTGGGGATTATGTTCAAAAGGCCTACACGGGAATCACAAATAAATGCTATAGGCATCATGAAGAGGCATGAAGAACATGCTATCACATCTTCCTTATTCCCTTCCCTTCTTTTTTTTCTGTAAGGGAAAGGCATTAGTATTGATAGGGGGAGACTGGATCGTCTTTTGGAATGGATAATATCAATTCAGTATTGTTTCCTGGAAAGACTGTATTTTAAATGCTGAATGTCAGATTGATAAAAACAAAATACTGTTTGAATCGAATACTGTTCAAACACTGTTAACACTAGTTAAATAACCACAAGATGGCGCTTGAAGATTGTTTTATATAAGTGCTGTAGGTTATGATAATTGTAACCCCAAAATTCATTTCATCAGGAATAGAGAATAAGCTTTTCTTTCAGTTGGGTAAGGTAGTTATCCCCGAATATACTAATTAAAGATCACCAATTTTCAAAGATAATTTATGCTTAACACTAACTCTAGAAAATAAAACATAATCTTTAAGATTGAGAAGGAATCCATATGTCTCCAATACCACTGTGTAGTGCTAAAAACAAATTCATTTCTTTAATATTTTTGCTTTTCTGTGTTGCTTTTTTCCTGTGCCAATTTACAAATATATTAATTCCTTTATTTGTGACAATATAAATAAATCCTCAGTATACATGCATTCAACAAATCCTTGAGAACAAATCTATGAAATAATTTTCATATGTTTTAGGAATAGTTTCAGAAATAGTTTCAACCTTATAAATCAAGTCTAATTTATTCTGTGTTTAAAAAAAAACATAGAATAAAGGACTTGGTTTTCACTTCGTTTAGAGAATTATGCTGGAGATCCTTTTACTTTTGTAGCTGTAGAAGTATCAATCATTTTATTTTCCAGCTTTGATATTCTTTAGACTTGGCTTACTAGAGAAAAAGGGTTCTAAGTGTGGTTATAAAACAACATAGCTGTTATAATTGACATTAAATTTTATTTTAAAGTTACATATATAAAATGAAGTGTCAAGAAAATGTTAAACACAGTGATTCAGGTTATAAATTAGTTTCTATAGTGGGATGAACCTTTATAGATGAGGGAATTTAATTTGTCCTCCCTTGACCCTAACAATGAGTAATAAAACTTTTGTCACAACACGTTCTTAATAGAAGGATGTTTTCCATCTTAATACCTTTAGCCATCTTATGATCTTTTCTTATTTCGTAGGCTTCAGTTTTGGAAAATCTGAGGCTAGCTGTACGATCTCAGCTTGGATTTACTTCAATCAGGCTTCCTATGGCAGGCAGATCCAGCAACATTTGGAATCGTATTTTTAATTTTGCAAGATCACGTCATTCAGGCTCATTGGCTTTGGTCTCAGCAGATGGAGATGAGGTTGTCCCTAATCAGAATACCAGCAGAGAACCTGAAAGAAATGCTCACAGAACTGTGTTTTCCATGGAGTCTGACGACACAGACACAGAAAATGAGAGAAGAGATCCAGCAGGAGCCTCTGGTGGAGTTGCAGCTCCTTTGCCCCAAAAAGTCCCTCCCACAACAGCAGTAGAAGCAACAGTAGGAGCATGTGGAAGTTCCTCAACTCAGAATACCCGAGGTGGAAGTACAGATAATGGGAGGGAGGTGACAAGTGCAGAACCTCCAGCTGTGAGTCCAGCGCGGCACCAGCTCACAAGTGCACTAAGTCGTATGACTCAGGGGCTACGCTGGGTACGATTTACTTTAGGGCGATCAAGCTCTGTAAATCAGAATCAAAGTCCTTTGAGACAACTTGATAATGGGGTAAATGGAAGAGAAGAAGACGATGATGTTGAAATGCTAATTCCAGTTTCTGATGCAACTTCAGACTTTGATGGGAGTGACTGTTCCAGACCTCTTCTTGATCTTGCCTCAGATCAAGGACAAGGGTTTAGACAACCGTATAGTACAACAAACCCTGGAGTAAGGTCCTGTAATCGAGATGGCCCCTGTGAGCGCTGTGGTATTGTCCACACTGCCCAGATACCGGACACTTGCTTAGACGCAACACTGAAAAATGAAACAAGTGATGATGAGGCTTTGTTACTTTGTTAGGTACGACTCAAATAAGAGAGATTGTATACAAGTTGGAGCAATATCTATTCATTGTTTTGTAACTTTACAATTAAAACTAGTTTTAGTTTAAAAAAAAAAAAACGATGCAGGGTGATTTCTTATTCTGTGGCAGCCTGCATGATTAAATTAAATATTTCTTGTAACTCTGAACTTGCAGAGTTTACTATTTTAGCAGCTACAAATGCATTATGTAATCATATTGTTTGTTCAGTAATGTTCTTCCATTTGTTTGTAATTGTTTTTATCCTGGTACTGTAGTTCACAGTAGAAATATGGCTGCTGAAACTCATTTAACTGTCAGTTTATCCCATGTTTTAGGTTTATTTGTACAAATAATATCTTACTTTAATTGATCTCTTTATGCTTTTGCCAACACATCTTGTAACTTAATATACTAGATGTTAAGGTTGTTAATATATAAAAAAATCCTTATATTTGCCTGTGTTTTTATTTGTATAAAATTTGTCTAAATAATACTGGATTTCCTCATAATATGATCATGTCAAAGGGAGAAAAATAATTTCTCTAAATGTTTTTCTCTTATGTTTAACATGCAGTGATGTGAAGTTTAGATAGAGTTAGATAAATTAATGGCAAAAATGAAACTTTTATAGATTTTCTAATATTGACTTTAATACTCTAATGTAGTACAAACCAAATGGTAAAATCCTGTCATTTCTTTTTTTCCTGTCTATTAAGTGGGATTAAGTGGATGAAAATATTCTATGCATTAAATCTTGAACTTTATAAAACATGTACAAAAACTGTACAAGATAAGTTCCACCTGGTAACGTCTTCCCCTGATATAGGGTAATGCTTATATTGGACCCTAGGGATTTGCACTACAGTCTCGTCAAGGTTTCAGATGAGTTTAGTGCATAAGCACTATCACTTTAAATACTATTATTTGCTACCACAATGACTATATTTTTCCATAGCTTTTTTTTTTTTCTTTTGGCAAGGGGGTGCATTTGTATTACAACTTGAAATTGCTTTGCTGGTTTCATATTTATTTGTTGTATTTAAAGACTGCATTATTTTAAGAAGTGATTTTTTTTCAATGTATTTTATTCATTGGGGGGATCATACTACCTGTTGGAGAAGAGCAAATTAAGAAATCATTCAGATCAACCCCCCCCCCTTTTTTAAGTAGAGTGAATTGCATATTTTTTAATTGTCAATTCCTATTTATTCTTTAGCTGTCTGTTTTAGTAGCTTAATGATTATGAAGAGTGTACTTGTGTGATTATTGCTATTTATTAAATTTTAAATACTTTGCTGAATGTTATTTTAAAGCATGTTTGAGGTCTTGTGTATTTGTTATGCTGTCAGGAAGAACTGACTAAAATGTTTAGTATGTATCAAAAATTAAAATGACTTTTTTTGTATTGCCTTGAGGTACTTTTTAAATCCAAGTTGCTCTTTGTTTTTGTTGAATTTTGGTGCATATACAAATTCAATCCATAAAATGTCATATATCTAGAAGAAAAATTAAAGGGGGGGAAGGATATTTTTCCTTAATTATCTTATGTAAAGCAGTAGCTTATACCAGTACTCAAACCTAAGAATCTCTGAGGACCTGAGTATTATTTTGCCTTTGAGAAAAGTCTCTTAATTGATGTATCTTTTAAGATTCAGTAGCTCAATTAGTTTTCTTTTTTATTGTTTAAGATACATTTCAGACCCCTGTAGAATATTCTACTGGCAGAATTCAGGCTACCAAATTAATCTTTTAGAGCCTACTAATAATGTACTATCCTGTATAGAGTTGTTTGTTTTGTTTTTTTTTGCGTGTGCTTTAAGTTATTTTTTTTTAATTACGTCTCATATCCTCCTGGTTAAAAGTAAGAGTCTGTCTCCTAGCCCTGCCTGTCATCTTTCTAATTTCCCTTCAAGGAGACAAAAACCAATACCAGATTCTTGCATATCCCTGCAGAGATACCATATACATACATTAATGTATTCATATCTATAAATGCCGTATATGGCAGTGAAAATTGTAGCATACTACACATACTTTTCTGCACTTTTTTTAAAGAGAAAAGTGGCATCTAATTAGACTTTAAATATTAAAAGTAAAGGGTATTTCTGTTATTTGAGTTTCACATTTAAATAATTGGTTATCCTGATTTTAGGGCTCTACCTTCCTTTTTCCCAGGTGGCCACCTAGTTATCCCAAAGCTATTTATTAAATAACCCATCCTTTCCCTGCTAATTTGAAACGGCACTTCTATCAGATAGTAAATTCCTCTATTATTTAGTATGTTTCTAGTTCTGTTCTCGTCAACTGATCTGCCTTTTTTTTAAAATTAGTTCTACACTATTTTAATAAATGTAGCTTTAAACTGTTTCAAATATTCTTGCTTATTTTCCCATTTGAACGTTATAATCAACTTGTTGAGTTTCACAATACCCATTTTTTTTGACAGCTAAAAATAGATAATTAGGAAACTTATCCCATCAAAGCTTTTTATCTAAATCATAATGCCCTTCATTTGTTCACCTTTTGTTGTTGTTTCCTTCAGAAGTGTTTTAAATTTTACTTCAGGGAGATATATATTTTGTAAAAGTTTTTTCTTAGGAATTTCATCTTTTTCATGACCATTATTAATGAAGTCCTTGTATTTTATAATTTAACCTGATTTTAGTATATATTAAGGCTGTTAATTTATTTATGTTAACTTTGTACTGAACCACCTGAATCCATGTTCTTATCATGTGAAATAGTATTTCAGTTACTGGCTTTGGATTTTCTAACCACACAATCATGTTTACTGTAGACAATGATAATATAACTTGTTCCAATTTGCATTCATCTTTTTATGTTATTTAATTGCATTGTCTAGTTCTAGAATAATGTTAAATAACGGTGATATTGAACGGGGTTCAGATAGATACATTCATTCATGTTAAGGAAATATCCATTGATCCCTATTTTTCTAAACATTTTTCATCAAAAATGCATGTTGAATTTTATTACATGCCTTTCCAACATCTATGGAGATGATCATATGGTTTTTCTCCTTATATATTTTAATATGAATTATATTAATATATTTTGTAATTTTGAACCATCTTTGCATTCCTGAAATAAACTCTACTTGGTCATGGTGTATTATTCTTTTAATTTGTTGTTAGATTGTGTTTCATATTTTATTCAGGATATTTGCATTTCTGTTCATCAGTGAGAAAAGGCTGTAGTTTTATTTTTTTGTGCTATCTTTGAGGAGTTTTGTTACCAGTTTTAAGCTGGTGACCTAAAAAAGAATCTGGAAACTTCCCTCCTTTTTCTCTGCTCAGGAACGGTTTAAATAGCATTGGAATTAATCTGTTCCTTAAAATTTCATTGAAATTATTTGGGCCTGATGGATGCAGGTAGCTCTTTGGCAACTCTGTTCATGTCTTCTGTGGTAACTGGGCCATGTAGATTTGTGTCTTACCTAAGACCAAAAATCATACATTTTCTCCAAGTTTTCTGTTCACTTGGAATTGAGGAGTTATCTCTTCTGCTTCTATATATATATGGCACGTTCCCTCTTGCTATGACTTATGTTATTTATGTATTACACTTGCTTCCTTATTTTCTCAAGATAAATAACAGTTGAGCCATTTTTTTTTAATTGTGTGTGTTTCCTCCCAAGTACTACACTTTGAGTGTCTATTCTATAATTTTTCTGCTTTCTAGTTGATTAGTAACCACTTTAATGAATTCCCTCTTTTTGGCTTTCCTTAAGTTTAGGTTGTTCTTTAACTCTGAGTGGAGCACTTGATTCATTTATTTTTATTGTTAATTATTGATATCAGATTTAAGGTACAGACTTAATTCTGAGCACTGCTTCAGCTGTCGTTACAACTATTTTCTAGATGTGCTGCCATTTCAGTTTTGATTTCCTCTTTGACCCAAGTGAGCAATTTATAAAAGAAGATTTTGTTTCCTTTTTTCTTTTCTTTGCATTTTAACTTTTTAGATATGGGAAATTTGGTGTGGGTGGTAGTTTTCTAATTCTCATTAGTTTTTGTTTTAATGAATCAAGGTCAGAGGTGTTAAGTGTAAGAAATCTACTTTGGAGAGTTACTGTCCTCAATTTTTTTTTTGCTTGAATTCTGTAAACTTTTATTTTTGTCATTGGTGAAGGAGAGGTAATGGTACCTATGTCACTGCATTGTTGTGAGATTAAATCATAAAGTGCCAAATACAGAATCAAAATGATCACTCAAATGGTGGCTGGTATTGGAATTATTTAGAACAATTTTGAGGTTCTTAATACATATTACCAAAATTACATTTGGAACATAACACCCATCAACAGTTATGAGATTCAAATTCATTTGAAGTGGGTGAGCAGGAAATGGAATTGGAGCATGACTAGCCAGCATTAAAACATTGGGGGGCCTTGGTTGTTCAAGAATTTATCATCTTAGGACCTGCAATGAGATTCAGTACAGACAACTCACGACAGAAAAATTTTACTAATCAACTGACCCTCAAGCAAATAGTCCCTCATTAAAACATCCCTTAACACTAGCATCTATAAACATCCTTATCAGATTCTCTGATTTCAGATATGGTTCCAAAAATATAATGCAAGTTGATTGCAAAGTGAAATGGCAAATCTTATTTATATTATGTGCTAAAGTAGAACTGCTTTTACCAAGAGCAAAACCGTTGTCAAATGAGGATCTGACAGATTTGGATCTGACAAGTAACAGAATCTTCAAGAACGATTTCAGGAGAGGTGTTTCAGAAAATAATCTGAGTATCAACTAGAAGAGAGGCCCTTAAGGAATTTAATGAGGTTTTCTAATACTTCAGCAAAAATTTTAAAAGTCCCCCTTCATGATTATGTTGTAACTCAAAGATAATGAATGTGGAATGTTATCACATCTTTGGAGGGTGTTTTACACATACACATGTACACCCCCACTAAATATACATACACACTTTTGATTCTTTAAGAATTTAAAATATAATCTAAAACTTGTTTTTGTCTGTTTTGTTCCTTAAGGTAATATCTCAAGACTTGTTGTGGACCACTGTGGGTTCCACAGAACTCCTTCCCTGCTTGCTGTGCGTCCATCCTTTTCATTCTCACCAAAGAAAGCACTTCAGAATTTAGGAGTGGGAAGGATATTATCGAATAGTTCTAGTTTATATTCAAGGTAATCAACTTAAAACTTTAAAACTTTTAACTATTACTCATAGTCAGTCCTTACAATATACTTTATAACAACAGGTTTTTTTTTTTTTTTTTTAAAACAACAATAGTTTTGAGAGTAGACAAGTCACTCAAATATGGAGAGAAAGTATAAGTTGTCTTTATATTTTTATTTATTTTTCTAATGTGTACTTTTTGTTTTCTAATATACATATTAGCACAGGAGTACATACATATGATTTATCCAACTTCACATAGGGGCTGTGTACATGATTTATTTTTCAGTAGGATGCAAAATCAAATATTTGGAAGGCCTGTGGTTGAAGAGGGTTGAACTGGGGTTGGTTCCCAATCTTAGCAAACTAGGAAGTGAATCCTTTCTCTTTTCATTCTACTGAAGACTCATGAAGTAAAAAAGCTAGTCTGCCGGGTTGCTCTGTTTATTTCAGTTGAAATCAAGTCCTGGCACTTGCTTCTGACTCCATTTCATACCTGCAAGTTAGGCCGTTATGGGGCTGGCTTCCAAGCATCTTGCTAACCTACAAAGGCAATATAAAGGTGACTATTCTACTTAGTATAACATTATATCCTTTAGTAAACTGAGGTCATCCAACCAGTGAGAACTGATTAAATTGTTCTGTCTCAGCCCCAGGAAGCAACTGAACACTAACTAAACATTAGCTTAGAAGTTTGGAAAGAGTTATAACAGATAAGTGAAATCAGTAGTTAAGATTTTTATCAAGTTTAAGTTCAAAAACTCCAACAATGATTACAATTGGTATTTGTTTAAAGTAAAATATAGTTCTTAAATTGTACACTTTAGATTTTAACAACTCCATAAAAATACTTTGGGGAAGTTGCACCCACATTTCAATTACATAACTATTTCTTTGCCCGTTCTTCTCTCTTTTCTTTCCTGAATAACTTCTTTCATACATGGTTCAAGATAGAATTTATCATCCTCATATTTTGTCCACTGCTCTTTAGGCAAGATCTGCTGTCTCATGCTCAGGGCTAATGCTCTCTTAATGCAAAACACCCTGTCATTATAAAGGTTCTCAGGAAGCCTTCTTACAGCCTCTTCTACAGCTTCATTCTCAGCTATTGTATCGTCTCTCATTAACCCCAGTTTACTGAACCCTGCAGCATTGTAATATCATTTTCGAATACCATCCAGCCACTGGCCTGAGGCTGTAACAGCAGGGCAGCCTGCCATTTTGACCTTTTCTCAATTTTTAAATGTTCTAGGAGCACTTAAGAAACATGTAGACTTTTTCAGGATGCATTTTTAATAGATGTTAGATTTCTCTCATGTTATTTAGATCTTCTGTACAATACTTTGTCTTGTCTTAACAGTCTATCATTCAGACCTCCAATATTAGTGTGGGAGAGAACAAAAACAAAAAGAGCTGTATCAGAAAGTTTCTTTAGGTCCAGCAGCCCTTGTCTTAGCTCATGTCATATACTAGGACTGAGCAACATAAGCACAGAACAAAGGTGGGTCTTTCTAAAAGCTGTTGAGGTTTTAGTTACTACTACCACTATCACCATCATCCACTATTAGGCTGAAAATAAATGAGTAAGACATTAAGAGATAAAGGTAGAAGGAATATTTTCAATTCACTAGATACCTGTTGAGTTCCTGCTATGTCCCAGAGCTGTTCACGGTGGTTTACCCATTCAGGCTGCTTGTTCATTCCCTTACACCATTCCCCTGAACTCCAAAGGAAAAGTCAGCAACTTGATGGATGGGACCTGTTTTACTCAGGTCGATCTCTGTTTAAAAATTGATAGAAGCAGGCAGCAGAGAGAGAGAGAGTTATTTTCTCAGAAACATCTGAACTTTTGATCAGGGATAGCATACAAATTCTAAAATACATGTGGATGATATTGATATGAATCAGAAGAGAGCTGATTGCATTTTATTCTAAGGCACTCAGCAGTCAAGGTGGTATAAAGAGGTAAATAAAATGCACAGGATTTTAGAGCCAGAAGGGATCTTTAAAAATGAAGAAGTAAATGACAGCTTATTAATCAAGAATTTACCCTACTTCAAAGAAACCTGTTTTTATTTATTATATACCCCTATATGTTATATATGCACACAAGTACATGGTGTACCATTATGTGATGTTACAGGATTTTTTCTTAAAAAGTCATTCCTGATATTTTGTGACACATACTTTCCCCTAAATGTGACTGTATATCCCATGTTTATGACATCAAAGACCATGTCCAAAAGCCCTTAACCACTAGCTGCTTTTTCAGTACAGGAAAGAATGCTCAAAGCAAATAACAAGAATATTTACCAATTGTTGAGTTCCTGCCATCTGCCAGGTCCTTTATATTTATCTTTGGAATCTTCAGAGTATTATTGAACTATTTACTCAAGGGCATACAGCCAGTAAGGGCAGGTTTAACCTTAATGTTGTCTGACTCAACAGTTGTCCTGTGAATGAGGTAGATGATGAAGTGAAGTAACACTATCAATTAGGAGAAATATCCAACTTCAAATTGATGTTGAAGACCTGGATTATGCAAACTTCACCATAAACTTGCTAAGCTTCAGTTTCCCCATCTTAAAATAAGGATAATAATAGCTATCTCATAAGATTATTGTGAGGAATAAATTAAGATAATATATGTAAAGGGCTTAGCACGTGTCCTGATTATCTATTGCTGCATAACAAACCACCCCCAAACCCTGTGCTTTAAACAACTGCAGTCATTCAGTTTGCTCACAGATCAATCATTCAGGCACAGCTCAGTGGAACTGGCTCATCCCAACTCCTCTCGGCATCAGCTGGGCTGGAAGATATACTCCCCAAAGCATACCTGCATAGCTGGCAGGTCAACACTGGCTGGGAGCTCAGTCAGGGCCACAAGCTAAGAGCCTCGGATCCTGTCTATATGGGCCTTTCCATGAGGCTTCTTGTGCTTCCTGACAGCGTGAAAGCTAGGATCCAAGACAGGGCTCTGAGACACTGGAACAGAAGTTGCAAGGCTGCTTAGGACCTACTCTCAGAAGTCCCAGAATGTCACTTCTGCCACACTGTATTGGTCAAACCAATCACTAAGCCAATCCAGATTCAATAGGAAGAGAAACAGACTCCACTCAGTAGTAGAAATAGCAGAGAATTTGTGACCATCTTTAATCTACTGCAGCACAGAACCAGATCTACAAGAAACACTAAATTGCGATTATTAATATTTTAGATATAAAAAGGTTTACAGTCCCACTAAGGAGTTCATTTGCTGAAAAGATATCAAATTAACACAGCTACTTAGTCAAGTACATGAATTGTGGGTATCTTATATCTTATACAAGAGCTAAAACAAAAATTTGCCTTAGCATATTACTTGATTCAGAAATCATAGCTCGATATAAATTTAAAGAAACATTTAGGCAGCTGGAAAATGTTAACATTTAGCAGCTGGTTTTCAACTACATTGAAAATAACTTCTGTTTCAACATAATATGTTTTTATCATAACCAACAAAATATTTTTAAATTTATGAGAGGCAATATAGTAGAGTGGGTAGGAATCCAGAGCCAGATTGCCTGGACTTAAATCCTGCTCTGCCCTTTTGTAGTGTGTGACCTTCAGCAAGTCACTCAATCATTCTGGGCTGCAGGTCTTCAACTGTAAATTGGGGATAATTTGTCCATGTCTTCGTCAACATAGAAATCCTTACTATGTGGCTGTAATAAAATCTTAAGTATAAAATAAAATCCCTTCATTACTCTCTTAGTGAAACTATAATACAGGAAAGAATTAATTTCAAAAATGTCTCTAAGCACAACCAATGTTAGGGATCCATACTCCAAGCATCTCTGAGCTAAGCCAGCCAGCGTCTGGGTCTATGCCAGCGTTTTAAAGGACTCCAGTGATTAAATCAAGACCCAGGCTGGATGGGTTGGGCCACACCTCCATGGAAATAATCTAATCAAAGGCGTTACCCATACTTGGGTGAGTCACATCTCCATGGAGACAACCTCATCCAAAGTTTCCAACCTAATCAACACTAGTACATATGCCCCCACAAGATTTCACTAAAGAACATGGCGTTTGGGGGGACATAAAACATCCAAACCAGCCCAGTATTCAAAGAGCCTTCTGAAAGAGCCGATTTCTTAATTACAGAACAATTTATGGCTGTATCGCAATGGAAAGCAGATTCAATAATCAAAGGTAAAATAGTATTTTGGTATAGATATTTACTTTTTATTTTATTATAAAGAAGCCAAAATGAAAAATTTCCGTAGAGCCCCAGAACAGAAAAGATGTGACTACTTTCTATGGACTTAGTAACATATGCTGAGCTAGTATAAATAACAGAAATGCAGGAACATTGTTTCTACTCAGAAATTATTATAAAAAGCAACATATAAACAATATTCAAAAACTGTTTTCTCAGTTTCACTATAAGCTTTACCTGAATATTTACATATGTTTCTTTCCCATCTGCTGAGCTCTGATTTCAACTTGAACATAGACATTTCTTATCTAATTTGGTTTTTACATTTAGTTTCCCAAAGTCTGACTTACCTAAAATTGTAAATTTTGTATTCACTATCATCCTTTTTGTGAATTTTCACATCATTCTGTTTCTATTAGTTTCCTTTGATTGGACTTTGCATTATTGCCAATTTTTTTACTGAGATTTCATCATATGGCTTAATTTCCATTTCTCTATCCTGTGAGTTGCCATTGGAATTGTTAGTCAAGTGCATAAAGAAATTGTAACCATTTTCCTGATTTTGAATGAAAGCAAGCATTCATTTATTGAGGACTTCCTGGGTGCCAACCATAGTCATAGATGCCTTTGTGCTTCATTTCTCATGCTCCGGACAAATCTGGCTGATGGGTATTCTTATCCTCTCAAGCACCAGCAAAAACATCAATAAGTGCCTTTTTAAATTGGGATTGGAAGCAGTAAAACACTTGGAACTTGAATTAATTCTTTCCTGTATTATAGTTTCACTAAGAGAATAATGGAGGGATTTTATTTTATGCTTAAGATTTTATTACAGCCACATAGTAAGGATTTCTATTTTATTTTAGAACCATAGTTGCTTTATACAATATAACATAAAAAGATTAGAAAACAATGACTTTTTACCAACAAGGGTGTCTAAAATCAAATAGGGAATAACAAATGTTGATGAAGACATGGAGAAATTGGAAGCCTCATACATTCCTGGTGGGAATGTAATATGGTACTCTCTCTGTAGAAAACAGTCTGGCAACTCCTCAAAAAGTTAAACATTTGATCCAGCAATTCTACTCCTAGATATCTACTACCCAAGAGAAATGAAAACTTATGTTCACACAAAAACTTATACACAAATGTTCAGAGTAGCATTATTCATAATAGCTAAAAAGTAGAAACAACCCAAATGTTCATCATCTGATAAATGAATAAACAAAATGTGATATATCCATACAAGGGAATGCAATAAAAAGGAATCAAGTGCCAATATAGGGTACAGCACAGATGGCCCTCAAAAACATGCTAAGTGAAAAAAGCCAGGCATAAAAAATGCTGTGCTCGTTGATTTGAAGCTGTTGTGTACCCTAGAAAAGCATGCTCTTTTGATCCATTCCTGTGGGTGCAGATCTTTTGTGAATGGGAACTTTTGGTTAGGTTATTTCAATTTGAGATGTGACTCATTCCATTCAAGGTGGGTCTTAATCCTTTTACTGGATCCCTTATGAAAGGATAAAGGACAGAAAAAAGCAGAGAGAACTTAGAGAGAAAAAGCCCCCAGAGGAGCTGAGAGACCCCCTGAAGCCAGAAGCTGAAAGCAATGGAACCCAGTGAGAAGGACCAGCAGACGTCAGCCATGCACCCTCCCATATGACAGATGCTGGTGGCCTTTCTTTAGAGACGGTATCATCCTGCTGATGCCATAATTTGGACATTTTCATGGCCTTAGAACTGTAGATTTGTAGGCTGATAAATCCCCACACACAAAAAAAAAAATTGTAAAAGCCACCCGATTTCTGGTATATTGCATTCTGGCAGCTTATGCAAAACCAAAATAGATGTAGATTGTATGTATTTATTCCATTTATATGAAATGTATTTATTCCATTTATATGAAATATCCAGCATAGGCAAATCTGTAGAGACAGAAAGAAGACTGCTGCTTGTCTAGGAGCTAGGGAAGGAGAAGATGATGGGAAGTGACTGCAAATGGGTAGAAGATTTCTATAGGGGATCATGAAAATGTTCTAAGATGTGATTAGAAGATTACAAAACTGCAAATATACTAAAAGCCCTTGAATTGCACCTTTAAATGGGTGAATGTTATAGTACATACGTTATATCTCAGTAAAGCTTTTGTAAAAAGATTCTAGAACAAAACTAGGAAATAATATCCTCTTTTCTGTTGCTTTTAGAATTGAATCTAATCAATCCTTTATAAATAGCTGTGCTTATTCTCCTGGACAAAAGTAGTTTCATCAAATTAAAGTAACTGTCTTCATTTACTTAGTGAACGATATACTGTCATGGTTGTGAGTACCATCAGCCTTGAAATATAATCAAGTAACCATTTTGCTTTGCCAATTTACTTAACATCTCTGAGCCATACTTTTTACATCTGTAAAATGAGGATAATGTTCCCCACCTCATAGAGTTCTTATACAGAAACGATCATGTATGTAAGGGCCATAGCCCAGGGCCTAGCATATTTAAAAACTAATTATTCCATAAATGTTTATGGGGGACATCGTTCCAGTCAATACCACCCCTCACCTCTGTACCCTGAACCTCATGCTTTAGAGAGGCCCCCTCCAGCTCACCTCCAGCCTCACTCCTCCACAATAGGGAAGCCATGGGGTCAAGGAGGCATGAGGACCCCCTCCCCACCCTACTCCTAGACCACACTGCTGGTACCTAGAACCCTGAATTCCCTGTCCAAATGGCCTGAGCCCCTATCCCTAGACTTGCCTTCCCAGGGTTGGTCTGAGTCCATAATGTGCAGACGCCAGGCCCAGGGGGGAGTGAGGACAAGTGGACAGAAAGTGCACACACAGGCTGGGCTGTCCACACACGGGTGCACAAGGCCTTTTCTCACAGGACTGGACAAAGCCTGAGGTGAGGAAGGAAGGGGGTCAGGATTCTCCATTGATACTTTTGCCCTGGACCTGCAAATGTTACAAGCAGGGCTGGTTCTAGCACTGTGGATAAAACGGTATGCAAAATAAAGATGAATCAGATTTAAAATACTGAATTATTTATGCTAATTGGAAAAATATTTAAAGTACATTTAACTCTTTTTCTTTCTCCTTGAAGTGAGAAGCCCAAATCTATTTAACTCTTAAGTACACAGCTATGGATCTGAAAGTTTGTCTTTCTTCTTTTAGACTGTTCAGTTTCAACTACAGTAAATGGAGGATTATTGCCTTAAGTAATTGTGTAGTTTTTATACCAGATTATAAGCTTTCTCATGGTTCTGTTTCATTTACATTTCTAATTAAAATTTTTTCTTGTGGCCCTGAAAGGCTCATTGCAAATGAAATCCAAGTTTTCATATTATGACAATAAAAATGCCTTAAATTTTAAAAAAGCCATTTGTCAGATTTTCTATATACCATATGCAATAACATTTTCTTAGAGAAAAATGTAGAAAGGAGTAAATAGATCTCAAGGAAAAATGAAAAAATATGTATGATGGGGGAATGAGAGAAGAATTTCAAAGATATTTCAGAATTTGAGATTTATGGAATAATCTTATTACATTTTCTTCCTGTCTTTGTCTCTGTCTCTTTAAAAAAATGTGGTTACTTATTTCTTTATTGTATGTGGGATTAATATTTTGGTGTTTCCATGAATGTTCAAGTATACTGTAAGTATACTTGATGTATCTAAGTACAGTTATTATGCAAGTTGTATACCTGAAAAGGACTATGTTAGTCAAATGTATATGAACTACATAATATTGGAAATGAAAGATGGAGGCTCATTATTTAAATAACTCACCTTATTAAACCATTATTAAAGTAAATAATCATGCTCAATCTATATGCTTTTTAAATCAGAATGTGAAAACTTTGCCTAATGTGAAGAATACATTGCATAAATCTAGAAAGTCATAATTTTATAATATGAAACTGGAATTGTATGTTCTAGATGACCATAAAAGGATACATTTAAGGGTACAAAGAAACAAGCTATTTCCCTTACCAGTTTTGAAGAAAGGATACCAAAAGAATAACTGATCTGTTCAAGATACCATCTAGTGGTTTATTTCAGCATTACAATTACGTATTTTGCAACACAATAGTTCGATACTGGTTTTTCCTAACACTCATATGAAATTCTTTGAAAATAAAGTGTGAACTAGAAAGTAAATGAGGCTGAAGCTAAATTTGGGGCTCCAAAGAAGTCTAAATGAGACTCTCAACTACGTTCTTAAAAGAGCCCAGTCCTATAAAGTTGACAAGATGAAAATGAAAACAAAGGTGAGCTATTGCTATGCACCGCTGTGCTTTGTGATAGATCTTTGAATACAAAGATAATATGATATCAGTTCTCAGATTAGCACCCTTAAGCTCACAATTATTTAACAGATGGGTACTGAGGTATTTTATCCTTCACCTATAACAACATTTTCACTGGGTTTACTGTGTCTGGTTCAAAATGAACACCTCTTACAGTGAAAGAGTAATTTTCTTCCAAGGAGGTGAAAACTCTTTTTTACAAAGACGGAAGGTATCTGACTCTGCTACCCTTCTATTTAAAGTAAAGAAATAAGGGCATGGTAAATTAGCTGGCACAGCCAGAGCAGCAGTGCAAGGCTCTAAGGTTCTGACTTCAAAGGGAGTGATCCCAGGTGGAAACAGTGCACCTAAAAGGGGCCACACTTTGCCCTCTATCTGGGTCTCCTGGTCTGGCTTTTACACTGATTCCTCCAGCACCTCCATTATCAGAGCCTTACCATTGTCCTGGCTACATAAATGTAAAACAGTGTTGCGAAGATCACCTGCTCCCCTGCTTCAGTCCTGGCTGTGGATCTGGCCCAAGGACACCCAGGATAATGAAAAAGTTGGAGTAAATCCAGTAAGGTCTGCCTCTAGGTCCCTTTGGCTTTAGACCTTGACAGCATCAGGAGTTTTTGTTTTATCTCCTAGATGTAGGGTACAGGAACAGTGCTGCCAAATTACAGGTGACTTTCAGAACCAAAGTAGTTAAACTCTCCTGCAGCTTAGTTTTGTATCCAAGCTTAAAGTTAAATATGTCTTTTAAAAAGAAAAGAAAATACAAATAACAGAAAGGAGATCAACGAGTGCCAGAAGCCAGGCCTAGGTAAAGAGATTGATGGCAAAAGGGGCACAAGGAAACTTATGTGGGGTGATGGATGTATTCTCTATCTTGATTGTGATGGTGGTTACATGACTGTGTTTGTCAGACTTCATGGAACTGTGTGTGTAAAAAGCGAATTTGACTATGCATTTTGCTGTATTTTTTATTTTAAAAATAAGAATACATAAAATACAATATTCATGGAATAGCTAGAAGTAAATACCTGAAACTACCAAACTCCAACCCAGCAGCCTTGACTCTTGAAGACGATTGTATAACAATGTAGCTTACAAGGGGTGACAGTGTGATTGTGAAAACCTGGTGGATCGCACTCCCTTTATCCGGTGTATGGATGGATGAGTAGAAAAATGGGGACAAAAACGAAATGAAAAATAGGGTGGGATGAGGGGGTGATTTGGGTGTTCTTTTTTACTTTTATTTTTTATTCTTATTCTGATTCTTTCTGGTTTAAAGAAAATGTTCTAAAATAGATTGGGGTGATGAATGCACAACTATATGATGGTACTGTGAACAGGTAATTGTACACCATGGGTGACTGTACGGTATGTGAGTATATCAACAAAACGGAATTAAAAAAATACAATATTCAAATCCTCTTTGTCCTATGAAGCAAAAATCCAAATAGTATTTTTTCCAAAGATTTGCTCTTATGTCTTAATAATAGTTGGTTTTTCTAATAATAATAGGAAAAAGCTGCAAGCTTCAAATGAATTATCTCATTTAAAGTCACAGACAGTCTACACATTGGTACCATCATGAGCAGGAAACAGAGCTTTAGAATGAAAGATTAAGAAACTCAGCAAAGAAACCACAGATAATACATTATAAAAGCCAGAACTCAAATCCAGGTCAGTTTGGCTCAAAAGTGCAAGCTTGTAACCACTTTATTAGATTCCTTCTAATCAAGGGAGCACTTTCAATCATTTCCCCAAGCATTATTATGTTGCTGGAATATATTTTTTATGAAAGCTCAAAATAACTTGGAAATCACAACACAGTATGAATGAATTAAAAGAGTAAGAGGTACATCTATTCCTGAATTGTAATGGTTATTTTTTGTAACATACTATACAATCTAACTTGTATGGTCAGTTTATTCAAACATCATAATTACATGGAACATTGAATAGGGAGTGAAATCTGGTTGGTTTGTACAGGTTAGTGTGGAGCCCCAATACATCTCAGAGTAATCTGGGGAGAGAATAAAAATGTATTTGCAAAGCCCCCCTTAAGGGACTGGAGGGAAATGTGGAAATATTAAATTTCTCCACCTGGGGAATTAATGATATTCTCACAAGCATTGGGGGCTACTAGTTTAGAAGGCTGAGCCTTGATCTTGGGGTTTGCCCTTATGGAGTTTGTTATATGGGATGTTTTGGGTGTTCTTTTTTACTTTAACTTTTATTCTTAATCTTTTTTGTGTGTGGTAATGGAAATATTCAAAAATTGATTGTGGTGATGAATGCACAACTATATAATGGTACTGTGAACAACTGATTGTACATTGTGGATGATTGTATGGTATGTGAATATGTCTCAATAAACTTGAATTTTTTAAAAAAAAGAGCAGGAGGGTTTCTGGAAGCACAAGTTAGTGCTACTGGCAGAGGGAGCAGAAGAGCCTTCAGGCTGAGCTTTGTGTTCCTATCCCATCACTTAAGAAGGCAGTGTCATTTTGTTCAGCCACCCAAGAGGATCAAAGATAGGCATGCAAGAGGCTGAATTATGACTCCCAAAAAGATCCCTGTTCTAGTCTCTGGAACTTTTAAATGTTCCCTTAGACGACAAAAGGGACTTTGTAGGTGTGACAAAGTTAAAGATATTGAGATGGGAAGACTACCCTGGATTATCTGGGTGGACTTTAAATGTAATCACGAGCATTCTTATAAGAGGGAAGGAGAGAGATTTGACAGAGAAGAGGAGAAATCGTGATCACAGAGACACACTGGGCGAGGGGTCACAAACCAAGGAGGGCCAGCAGCCACCTGAAGCTGAGCAAGGAAACACCTTCTCCCCTCAGAGCCTCCAGGAGGAGTCAGCCCTGCCAACACCTTGGCTTGAGCCCACTGAAACTAACTTCAGACTCCTGGCCTCGAGAATTGTAAGAGAATAAATGTGTGTTCTTTCAAGCCACCTAGTTTGTGGTAATTTGTTTACTGCAGCTGTAGGAAATTAATACACATGGTTAGAGCCAACTTTTCCAGGATATGCTTGAAACTGCCAGCTTAGCATCAGAGTATCTTTTAAAAACAACAACAAAATAAGCAAACAACAATGACGACATGTAATACCAGATTGTATAGGAAATAAAAACTTTTTAGAAAGTATTTCCTTGCATTTCTTGGAGTTAAACTGTAGCATTCCCTGAAAGATTTTCCCCTGCTGGTGTTTTGGATCTGGTCCCAGCAATACTGTTATAGGGAAGGCTTCTTTGCAATGTTTTTTTTTTTTTTTTCTTTGACACTCATGACATTAGTCACCAGAACAAAATCATGCAAAGTTTCCACCATATTTAGATGACTATATGAACCAGCTTTGACACAACATGTCAGAAGAGACGGAGGCCAGGAGTAAGTGGTAGGAACCTAGATTTCATTCCTGAATCATCATTTCTCCATTTATGTAACCTGAGACCCAGGTGCAGCCAGGATTTGAACCCAGTTTATGTAATGGGTAAATCCAAAGTTCAGGCACGAAAGACTTGCCTCCAGAATTTACTCCTATGTGACCGTGGGCAAATCATTTAACCTCAAAAGACTGTTCAAGGGGAAAATAGTACTTAGCTCTTAGACTTGTGAGGATTAAGTAAGATAATACAGGTAAGGAATTTGACTCAGTACTGACTTGATGTAAATGCTCAATAAATCTCAGCTACTGCTGCTGTTATTGTTATTCGGGTCAACTATTTTCTACCTTTGCCCAGGAGGTATGCTTCAGGGAACAGCGCCCTCTGGAGTCGTGCAATGAGCCAGCTCTCTTTCTCTCTCTGTCCCTGTAAAGTCAAGGGAGACCTTCCCTGCCTATCATGGACACTACTGCTGAGCAGTCATAAAAAATGTTGCCCCTGTTGATCAGCCCAAGGATGATTAAACTGGTCCTGCCAAGCATCAGCCCCCAGTTGATTGCAGGCTTTACATTTCGTAGCAACTTGCCCAAGCAGGGACAAGAAATAAAATGGTCCTGAATCCAGAAAGTCTACTTGGTCAATAATTCACTCATCATGAACCAAGAGTTTAATTTTAGGACTCTCTGAATGGGCTTCTTGTTCTTGTTCACAGAATCATAAGACTGTGCCAAGGCTGGGTCTCAGAAGTTCTTGTCAACTTAGCTCCTTGTTTCTCAGCAGAGGAGACTGAGCCTTGAGAGTAAGTGACTTGCTCAAGCTCACTTAAATAAGACTGGGTCCAGTGCACTTGTTAATAAAATCTGAACCACTCAGTGAAGAAAGTCACCTGCTTGATCTGGCCTTTCTGGCCCGTTAGTTCATCTGTCAGGCTGGGGAAGATCTTCCTGCCAAATTGCTCCTACCTATACTCAAAGCAGATGTGTTCTTGAGGGTTAAGCATCAACAATCTTTGTAACCCTCCTTTAAAATGTAAATATTCCTCTGAGGAGTCATGCCTTCTCAGACATACCTTCCCATGTTAGTTAATCCAACTGATTCCTTCCCCAGCAAGAAGAATGCAAAGCAGCAGGTGTCCTACTTCCCCAACAATGTGCTTCAATATTTGTTTAGGCTGTTTGAGGGCACTGAGTGTCCAGGTAAGAAGGTGGCTAAATGGAACCAAAAAACAAAAAAAAGGAAGGTGAGGGTGTACTGAAGACAAATTTCCACTGCTGAGCATGCATTCCCAGCTCAGCATCCTGTCATGCAAACTGGTATGGGGAAACGATGACTAGAAAAAGGGGTGGAAACCTTTTTTTGTGAGCCAGCATCCCTTAAACTTACTCTCCTCTCCCTTCTATTGCTGTTGGTACAACTCAAATAGCCATTTCCTCATACTTCAATGACATTTCTACAAACTACCTTTTCTGATAAAAGTTTTCAGTTACAAGGCATTTCATGATATGAAGTGTCTATAAGTAAAGAAACCTTTGAAATTATTCATCTAGACAGTTTTAGAAAAGATGCCACAACCACACTGATATCCAATCTTATTTTCCTTGGGTGGTGCTTACTTGTGCAGCTTCTCAGAGTTTCAATATATTTGTAATTACTCCTTGCACATTTACCTAAAGTTCCTTGTGTCAAATTGCACAACCATCCCAGTTTCTTTTTCTTGGTTTGACAGCCAAGTCTATAGAATGTCAAATTATTGATGCTTTCTAAATTTTTAATCATTTTAAGGTGTAATCTGAGACTCAAAAACATTTGGCAATAATAATATCTTGCATTCCACTATAGAAATTGCCATCTCCAAGGTCACGTGTAACCACCTAGTTTCCAAACCCAATGGTATCTTTTCAGTCTCTGTTAGTTGACTGTTGAAAGTGACAGAAGATCCAAAGTAAACCAGAGTCAGCAAAAAGTCAAAGGCATGGTTGGGTTCAGGAGTTCAGATAATGTTGTAAGAACCCAGTCTCTCTCATCTTTTCCCCCTGGTCTCCTCTGCATTGGCTGCTCACAGAAAGGCTACTTCCTTGTGTTGTCTAGATGCTCCGAGAAGCCTCTTGTTTACCTCTCCCTAGATTCAAGTCCAGCAGGGAAGAACAAGCTTCTGGTTGGTAAGCCTAACAAAAGCCTTGGGATCTGCTCTCACTGGACACGCTAGTTTGCTGGAGGCATGTGCCTAGCACTGAGCCCTGCTGTGATTGGCAAGGCCTAGGTGAGCAGCTCAGTCTAGGAGCAATAGGTAGCATCAGTTTCTCAAGCCACGTACAGTGAGAGGTGGGAGGGGAATTTCCCTCCAAAGAAACTCCAGTTACTGTTACCAGAAGAAAGAATAGAATATATGCCAGAACAACAAATACACTACACTCTCCTGCTTGCCTTGCTTTCTTGGAATTCTGCATTCCTGTTGTTAGTATCACTCAGTGCTCTTGGAGCTCCCTTTCCTCTGACCACTCCTGCTGTGTCTCCTTTTCTTACCCTGTAGGTAAAGATATGACCATAGTTCAATCTGACCCTACCCCCTAGTTTAACCAAATGGAGTTCAGACTCCCAAACTTGCATCACCTCTGCTGTGCCTTTAACCATACCATCCCTCCTAGTTAGAATGCTATTTCTTTTTCTCACCCCTTGTTTTAGTTTTCTAGGCTGCTGAAAGCAGATACTGAAATGGGTTGGTTTAAACAATGGGAATTTATTAGTTTACAATCAAGGCATCATCAGGGCGATGATTTCTTCCCAAAGATGGGCTCCTGGTGATCCTTGGCTCTTCTGCCACATGGCAAGGCACATGGCAGTATCTGCTGGTCTTTCCCTCCTCTTCCAGGTTTCCTTGATTTCAGCTTCTGGCTACAATGGCTTTTTTTCTCTCTCTGTATTTATTCCATTTATAAAGGACTCCAGTAATAGGATGAAGACTCATCTCCTGAATGAGGTGTGTCATATCTTAACTGAAGTAGCCTCCTCAAAAGGTCCTACTTACAATGGGTCCATACCCACAAGAATGGATTAAATTTAAGAACACATCTTTCTGGGGTACATACAACTTCAAATCACCACACCCCTCATCTAGATATTCATATTCTCCATCCTGGTTCAAATAGCTCTTAGTGACTCTTCCATATCTAATCTTCCATATCTAATCTTCTGTGTTTAAGCCAGAAATAAACTCTTTCCTCTAAACTCTTTATCTTCTCCCTCTCTCAAAGATAGAATTTTTAATTTTTTTATATATTGAAATATGTGTGTCACCACTGGTTTTTTTTTTCAAAAACATTTATTTTTGAAAATTTCAAACACATACAGAAGTAGATAAATAGACTGTTATAACGAACTCACACTTCTGTGCCAACCAGCTTGAACAATGAAGAACTCATGACCACCGTTGGTTTCTTGAGGACAGGAAGGTTGCTTAATCCCCACCCCTGTAATCCTCACCACAGCCAGTCCTTACATATCTAGTATTTGTTACGTAAATTTGTTTAGCACTTCCCATTTTATTCATCTGCATGCACATCCTTCTTTATATTTGTTTCTCAGAGCAAATCTGGAGGGAAAGTAAGACCAAGGATTTCCTCAGTTTTATATTACGAGCAATCTAAGGAACCAAAAGGATAAAAGATTTAACTGAAGACCTCTACACTTGTTTTGTGGAAAAGCTGGAACCAAAATCCTAGATCTTGAGAGTTGCAGTTCCTGTTTCCAAGAAAAAAACTTGCAGGTACCCGTTAAATCATTAAAACCTGGAGGATAGTTGAAACTAGGTCATTTTAGTTCCAAATAGTAAATATTTTACTCTGAACTTGCACACACTGTCTGATGATTTGTTCCTTGTGTAAAGAATATTTAAAGGAAATCCAGATCAATTGGTTCTGTTCTAATTTTTAAGGTTAGGGGATCGCTCTTGTTGCTGTTGCTGGTGGTAGTTGTGGTTTCCGTCTCTCTCTCTCTCTCTCTCTCTCTCTACAGATACACCCCTCACCAAGGGAAGAGATGAGGTGGATTTCTTTCTCCCAAAACGCTTTTTCTTATGGAAAACAAATGTCCCTCATTTTTAAAATTCCATGATCTCTCCCTTCCAATGACTTAGAATCCTGGGTGGCAAACACCTGGATTCAGGGCGACAGAGCCCTTGCAGAAGCCCGGGGCTCCACTCCTATTCTGTCTGCCCTTCAGGCTCCAGCCCCGCCTTCCGAGGGGCGGAGCCGGCACCCTGCGGCCGGGTCAAAAACTCCGAGCTCGACCCTCGTTTGTTACTGAGACCCGGGACTGTCCACGGGGACCTTGAACGAGAGCGACCCCCGCTTACCCAAGACAGTCTCTGCGAGCAGCCCACCGCCGGCCGAGGCCCCGCGCGCCCCTCGCCATGGCTGCGCCGTCGCGGCTCCTGATCCGCGGGGGTCGCGTGGTCAACGAGGACTTCTCGCAGGCGGCCGACGTGCTGGTGGAGGACGGCGTGGTGCGGGCGCTCGGGCGTGACCTGCTGCCACCAGGGGGCGCGCCCGCGGGGCTGCGGGTCCTGGACGCCGCCGGCAAGCTCGTCCTGCCCGGAGGCATCGACACGCACACGCACATGCAGTTCCCCTTCATGGGCACGCAGTCCGTCGACGACTTCCACCAGGGCACCAAGGTACCCGTGCCCGCCGCGCCGTCCACCTCGGGATGCGCCGCCCGCCCTCCAGCCGCCCCAGGGGTCCGCCCGGGGACTGGGTGGGCAGGAGTGAGCCGCGGAGTCCATGGCGGTTGTGGAGCTGGGATTCAGATTCTCCGCGCTGAGCTCCCTCCTTCCAGGCACCCCTTTTCGGTGGCTCAGCCAGCCGCCCTCTACTCCTAGGTTCGGGGAAATTGACAAGTTGAAGGCAGCCTGTTCCCTTCATTTCTCTCTATCCCGTACCCCAAGAATCCTCCATTTTCCTTCGTTTTCTGAGAAGCCAGGCTGTTCCACGAGTCTAACATAAAATCTATAGAATCTGTTTCTTAGGTCTGCACTCCCAGCCATTTTCCCCGTCCTCCATCCCAAACGAACGAAAAATCCATCCACCTAGTAGCTATTGCCTTAACTCAAGGTTAGCAGTGTATGGTGACAGGTGAAAAGAGTCTGAATTAGGGCCGGATGGGCTGGAAAACCCACGGCATCCATGACATTTGCCCCCATGGAAAGAATTTACCAGAAATAATACTCTGGAAATAATCCAGCACCCACACCACACTTGCTCCAAGGCGACCTCGGCCCATCTCTTCTGGAGCGGGTTTGCTTGCTGGTTTGCCCCAGGGACATCAGATAGGGACCCTGACTCTTGTCGATTGAGTACCTGCCCTTTTACTGAGGAGGCTGGTCGGATTGCCGATCCCCTGGTGGTCAGATTGCAAATCCCCTGAAATATGTCACCGCTGGCTCTGAGCTCCTTGAGGGCGGGAATGTTTATCTTGATCATTTATCACCCTCTATGTGATTCACACCGAGGTGGCTGATTACCCATCCCCCTGATAAGGGCTGGGTTTGGGTTTCACTGGGCACAAAGGTCTCCAAACCAGGGGTCACTGAAAGGAACACCAGAAGTTGAATAAAGCAGCTTTACAGAAACATCACAAAGTTACAACTCTGTTCTCAGCCAAACCCGCCTCCTCCTGAGTCTTACATTTTGGGGCTGAGTTGAGAAAATGGGTTCTTCCAAAAATGAAGGGGTGTTGACATCCCTAAAACCAAGGCTCTTGCCCAGGGCTGTCCACGAGGTTTTCCCGAGGGCTACACATTGATATGTGAAACAGGTCGGGCTATTTAGTTCGAGCATAGCCTCTGCAGTCTTTTTTTTTTTTTTTTTTTTTCATTAAATTCAGTTTTATTGAAATACTTTCACACACCATACAATCATCCATGATATACAATCCCTTGTCCACAGTATGATAACATAGTTATGCGTTCATCACCACAATCTATCTCTGAACATTTTCCTTGCATCAGAAAGAACTAGAACAAGAATAAAAAATAAAAGTGAAAAAAGAACACCCAAATCATCCCCCCATCCCACCCCATTTGTCCTTTAGTTTTTATCCCCATTTTTCTACTCATCCATACACTAGATAAAGGGGGTGTGATCCACAAGGTCTTCACAATCACACTGTCACCCCTTGTAATCTACATTATTATATAATTGTCTTCAGGAGTCCAGACTGCTGGGTTGGAGTTTGGTAGTTTCAGGTATTTACTTCTAGCTATTCCAATACATTAAAACCTAAGAGGTGTTATCTATATAGTGCATAAGAATGTCCACCAGAGTGACCTCTCGACTCCATTTGAAATCTCTCAGCCACTGAAACTATTTCATCTCATTTTGCATCCCCCTTTTGGTCAAGAAGATACTCTCAGTCCCACGATGCCGGGTGCCGGGTCCACATTCATTCCTGGGAGTCATATTCTGCATTGCCAGGGAGATTTACACCCCTTGGAGTCGGGTCCCACGTAGGGGGGAGGGCAGCGAGTTCAGTTGTCGAGATGGCTCAGTTAGAGAGAGAGAGGGCTACATCTGAGCAACAAAGAGGTACTCAGGGGGAGACTCTTAGGCACCATTACATGCAAGTTTAGACTCTCCTTTGTGGTAATGAGCTTCATAAGGGCAAGTCCCATGCTCGAGGGCTCAGCACATCAAACCTCCAGTCCCAATGTTTGTGACAACATCAACACCAGTCCAGGTGAGGATGTCCAACACATCCGCACCTTCCCCCAGATCCTTGGGGCTGGGGAGGGGGAGGCTGTAAATATATTTTTTATTATCTGCCCAAATTACTCTGGGATGTGTCACTATTTCACTCCAGCCTATACTAACCTACCATGTCTCACTTCCTATTCAAAGTTCCATTCTGCAGTCTTTTAAAGCAGTTTTGAGGAGAATTTGTTTGCCTACCGTACTGATACCTAGCAATTTTACTCTCCTTACACCCCTCCCCACCCCATATTCGCTAGTTTTCTATGACTGACCAGACTACTTACCAGCAAAAAGAAAAGCAAGAAGCTTTGACCCAGAGAGATGGGTCTGGGTAATGCTGGGCACACCAATATTTGGAAAGCTTCTTCCTAGTTACTAATTAATCACCTTTATTAGCAGGTCAATGAACAAATTCTTTTGAAGGACAGATCATTATCTATTTTGAAAATCGGCAAACTTTGTTTTGGATACTCATTTTTGTTTTTGGCTAAAAAGTAAAATATGCTAAATTTTAATGAATTTATTTTTATATTTTAAACCAAAATTTGATATCAAAGTGATAAATGATTGTTATAGACACTTGGAATAAAAAAATTGGAAAGCAGAAAGAAGAAAAATGTTACCCCAAATCCCCTCAATGGCAAACAATATTTTCATGTATTGTGTTTGTGCTTTATTTTACATAACTGAGATCTTATTGTGCAAATATGTGTGAATGTGTGTGTATATGCCTATATATAAAATTTTGTATCCTGCTATTATCACTTGTAGTAAAAGCTCCTTCGGTTATTACAGACTCATCTTTAATAAAGTGCGTTGATGATGGCAGGACGTTCCATTGAACATCCCCATTTGGTAGTTCATCTAGCATCATTTCCCCTCTCAGCTGAGCAGTAGCTTTCATTTCTCCTTGCTTCATCAGGGTTCCAGAGAAAGTGCTTGGAGTGCAGTGGGGGAGAGACATTCCCTCCCTTTCTCAAGATTCTATAAGCATGCCCCAAGGCCCTGGGAGGATCTTAATTTTTCTATCTACTCCTTGACCATTCTGGGATTCCTTGCATGGAGAGATTTACAATTCAGTATTGAGAAGGCAGATCCTCTCAGCATATTGTAGTCTATTGTCAACATCTGAGAGGATTTAGTTAGCATCTAATATTGTATTGTGCTTAAAGGCTCTCAAAACACTGAAAAAAAAAACAGCCCTGTTCTTCATGAGTTTAGTGTCTTAAGCAGAAAACAACATGGTCAGAGAGATTAAGGTCAACGATTTAATGAACATCCAATTCCTGTTGAATATTAAACAGTACACATAAAGGGCTGAGTTGCAAAAGTCTGCTTTGAAATTGGTTGGTCTTTGTTCAGATTCCAGGAGATAAGTGACCCTGCCCCTCTCTCCACCAAAAAGATGAAACTCCATAAAAGGGAACCAAATGTGTGAATATGGATAAACTTGTGCACTGACATCTTGGTCTGAGTTTTGGAAGGAGGGCATTCTGGCATTATTTTTTCCTCTTTCCTAGAGTCCTCACAATAATTTCCAAGGCAATGTTGGTGGGTCTCTGGCTTGAGGAAATAGGGACAAAAACTCTTTGTAAATGATGATTGTGTTATATGTCAAACTTGAAAAATGTTTTCTTATTAATAATGATAGGTAACATTTATTTTGTCAAGTACTTGATATATCCCAGGCACTGTGCTAAATTGTGCATTATCTTCCAACAATCCCAGGTATCACTGTCTGCTTCTTGCAGCTGAGGAAATTGAAACATTTGCCAGTCATCTCAGACTGCACATCCAGTAAGGCTTTTCCAACTTGGAACTTTCTGAGACCTCTGTTGCCAGAGAACTTACCCCTAGGTTCTACGTCTTTCTGAAGTGACTATTGAAAAAACTTCTAACGTTTAGATACATCAGAGGAGTGACAGATGAGAAAGTCATGTAGACTGCATGTTAATATGAAATGGCATTTCTCAAAAATAGAGCAGCATCATCCCCTTCTGAAAGCTGGAGGTGTTTAAGGTAATCAAAATAAATACACATTTATTTATGTGCAGGGATTAGGTTTGTGAGGCATTTGTATAGCATTATAGCCACATCATCTCTAAAGATACAGAAATGGATACCTTCAGTAAAGAAAGTCATAAAAGTAAAAATGATATATTATGCTTTCAGAAGTTGGACTCCCAGACATTAGACCAATAGCTGTTTGCTTCTGTATCCACCAGGCTGATCATTTATAATATCTGGCAAAGAGAAGGGATACTCTTTGTGGGATTCTATTTATTGATCACCAGCTTATGATGGGGCACAGTTTTAAGAAGGAAATATAGGTCAGCTAAAGGTTACATATTTTGTAAATCTAATTCATGTCAGAGGATGTTCTAAAGCCTATAACTGATTTACTTAATTACAGGTAAAAGCTTTTCTCTCTGATGTAACTAATGGATATAATGTTCTTCTTTAAAGAAATCATATTTCATTTTGTTGATCTATACTAGATGTATAGTAGTCTTCCAATAATTCAATATCCATGTGGAAGTACAATGTTTTTCTTATTCAAATGAATATTGTGAATTAGATAAACCTGAAGAAATTATGACTCTGGTTTAACTACATCCTGTAATAAGAGAGTGAATTACAAGAGCTCAGCCAGTTTTCAAATATATATACACATTTATATTCAGCCATATATGCAGGTTGGAATGGGCAGACTCACATTAAAAACCTGGCAACATCAGTAGCTGGCAGGGAGATCAACTTAAAATAGAGAGAGAGAGAAAATATGCAGCACACTTCTCTTTTTTTTGTAAAGGACAAAAAGTCCTCAAAATTATCCAGAAAGGAGATTACACTTTGCTTTGGAACTTTTTGGTAAAATGCCATCAAGGTGATTACTTACAATAGGGCAGTGTAAGGCATGTGATTAAGCACTCATTTAGGATATTATTTATAGAGCTTCCTCAGTTTGTGGAAGAGCAGTATGTCATAAAACTTGGTTGCAAATCAAATCCCCATTTTGTTGTTTGTCGTTGGCCAGAGCTCTGGGCTGGGTCTCAGGAGTTGTTCCAGCTCCTTGGCCTACCGTGTACCCTTGGGCAAGTCACCTCCTCTGTCCCAGTTGTCATCATTTCATTATCTGTAAAATGAGAACTGGTTACAAGAACAACTTCAATTAAAAATATATTTTCGAAAATTATGAAAACTACATATTCATCTTCCAGCCCTTAGCAAAATGCTGGAGCATTATACTCACACAATAATTTTAGTTGAATGAATAAGCTGCTTTAAAAAAAAAAAAAAAAAAGGAAAATGCAAGAATATATAAAGAAAAATAATATTTAGATCACCTGAACTTTTAATATTTTGGTATCTATCCCCTTTCGGATTTTTCTTTCTTTCTCCTTTTTTTTCTTTTTTTTTTTTACCATATACACATGCTTTTCTTCTATCAAATTGTGCATACTATTTATAGTCCAGTCGGCTTTCTTTGTTAAACATTTTATCATGTCCTGAAATAATGTTGGAAAATGTGATTTTCTTGGTCCTGTTAATTCCTCTGAAGCTGAGACCAAGATCTTTCTCTCTAGCCTTGGCATCTCTTAAGCATCAGGCCTCGATTTCTGTCTATCTGCAAATATCACAACCCTGCTGGCCCACAAGCACCTCAAACTCAGCATGCTCCAAACCTAACTTATGCTCCCCTCCAAGTGCCAGACCCGTCTTGTTTCATCCTCTATTCTCCAAACTGTCAGCCGCTCCACTGTCATCATCTCACTGTTGGACATTTCAGTGGTCTCAGTTTTGGGTTAGTATATATGTTAATATATACTCGTATAAATAATGTTGTGACAGCCATCCTTGTATGTAAGTCATTGTTCATATTCTTGATGATTGACTTAGAAATCAGCCTCTACAGTGAAAATACTGGGCCAATGAGTATTAGACATGTTTTAAAGGAATTTAATGCATTCATTCAGATTGTTCTTCAATTTATGCTCCCACCATCAATGCATTATAATACCCATTTCACTGCATCCTAGCCAACAGTGGATACTGACTTTTCAAGAAATCTCTGCCAATTTAATGGGAAAAATATGGGATTTTTAATGTTTTATGTTTTTTAATGAGCAGTTCTTTAATTATTGGTGAGACTGAGCTCTGAACTTTCTTGTTGTATTAATAATTTGCCTGTTCCAGCCCCAAGGGTTTGTAATTCTATGATTTTCTTGAATGGCTATGTACTGATTACACACTTTACCTTTTGACTAATCAGAGGAAGGAAACAAACCATCTAATAAATTAATTTGAAACTATTTGATATAAAATAGGAATATGGCCCTTTAAGGGTGTTGTGCATTGGAATCCTTTCATCAAACTTTACAGAATCTAGAATTTGCTTTCTTTCAGTTCTCATATTCAAGTATTCCACATTTTTCACTTCTATAGCATGTTGACTCTCTCCTTTGTCTGGTCTGAGTGTTTTCAATGGGTAACTGAGGAAGTCTAGAAATCAAGGTTTCCATGATGCTGCAACCTAATAACTAATAACCCCAAACTAAAAAAATTTCAAGTTGATGTTTAGGTTCCATTAATTCAGTCAACAAATATTCCTTGGAATCCCAAGGGCCAGGAAAGTGGAGGGGTTATAGAGATGAAAAGCAGGGTCCCTGTTCTCAATAGCAGACAGACTGGAGATAAATGGATCTCTAATTTATCTGAGCTTTAATGATACATTGTATGCAGTAGAAATTTCACTTTTTAACATTTTTGATGTGGACTATTTTTGAGTGACCTGAGGGTCAATCACATCTGGTCTTTTCCATTTTGCCAAGTCACCAATCATGACGGCTTGCTTCACCAGGCTGTTTTTCTGAGCAGGTTACTAGGCTTATAAATGAACTTATGCAGTTGCCCAGCATCTGCACCTTAACATTGCTTGAACTCTCATGCCAAATAACATATTGGGGTGGGAGGAGGGCACAAGTTTTTCATTTAAACTTTATTGCATCTAACAGAGAAAGTGCCTGCTATAAAGATATTCATGAGTTCCTGAGCACTAAGGATCTGTTGTTCACACATAAAAGGAAAGAACTTAAAAACTGGAGTAAAACAAAACAAAAGGTAATCATTTTTTTTAAATCAAGAAATTTCTTTAAGAGGCATAGACAGAGAAATAGATGATCATTTATCTTTTAAAAAGTCCTAGTTAACACTGATTAGGCAGTGGGCTTTGAACACAACAGATCATTCAGCCTCAGATAAACCCAGAATCTACATTTCATATTCACATTATTATATAAGGATTAGGGAACTACATGGCCAAGGCCGGCAATTGTCCCTATTGGAAAAGTGAATCATCATAATTATTCCATCTCCTATTTCGCCAATTTCAAGGGAAAATTCATTGGTTCCTCCCTGCCTTTCTTCCTTAAACATTTACAGAATATGTATGTTCATTATAAGGGGCACAGGGCATACAGAGATGCAGACAACATCGAATCACTCAGAATAGCTGGGGGTGCAGTAAAAGTTCCCTAGGTGATTCCAGTGTGCAGCCAGGGTTAACAACCACTGGACTAGGTAGAGGAATCAGGCAGAGGAGGAAGGCACATGGGTGATGTCTCTCTCAGGTGCAAAGGAACCCAGAGTTTCAGGCCGCAGAGAGGGACAGTATTTCTGCAGTGGGAGGAATGAGTTGGGGAGGGGGTCAAAATGAAGCTGAGGAGATAGCCAACGTTCAGGTCATGCAGGGCCTTATGGGCTGTGTAATCAGTGTTTTTCCTTCATCCTAAGATCAAAGGGAAGTCACTGAAAGATTGGAAGTAGCAAGCATGACTGGGGACAAAGTGAGAGTAAAAAGGCCACTGCACCACTTCATTCAGGAGACCATGAGGATGGCACCAGGTGGTGGAGGTGAAGGAGCAGGAAGTCGTGGGGCTCACGGAGTATGTAGAAGGTAGCCTCAGGGGATTTGCTGATAGATTGGATTTGAGGTGTCTTGGAAGAAGAGTGGTAGGTGTCAAGGGTGACTCTTAAGTCTCTGGTTGGCACATTTGGACAGATAATGGTGTGATTACTATTTTGAGCTCAGGGAGCAGGGGGTCAAGTGTGGAGAGATCAAGAAGCGGAATATGCTTCTGGATTTAGAACATAAATTGGGATCATGAAGCTTGGTTCTCAATAAATCTTAAGGTCTATGAGGAAGCTGAAAATTCAGCCAAATGTTTTTCTCCCCAAGGCTCAAATGTACTGTTGGGTTTCTTTTTGTTTTACTTGGGTTGAGCAGGCCCTATGGTTGATTTCAAGGAAACAAAGTCACTTGTTCCAGGATGAGTTTAGAAATGAAAATTCATGCCTGGGTTGGTTTCAGTAATGATTTACAATGTAAAGCATTCTTAAATAAAACCTTGTGTTATGTAATATTATGACCCACTGTTG